>NC_133666.1:161637475-162237475 GCF_037893015.1 Macrotis lagotis | reverse complement strand
ACAAAAATATTCATAGCAGCCCTGTTTGTGGTGGCAAAGAATTAGAAATCAAGTAAATGTCCTCCAATTCGGAATGGCTTAGCAAACTGTGGCATATGTATGTCATGGAACACTATTGTTCTATTAGAAACCAAGAGGAACAGGAATTCAGGGAAGCCTGGAGGGATTTGCAATAACTGATGCTGAGTTAGATGAGCAGAACCAGAAAAACACTGTACACCCTATCAGCAACATGGGGGTAATGTTCAACCTTGATGGACTTGCTCATTCCATCAGTACAACAACCAGGGACAATTTGGGGCTGTCTGCAATGGAGAATACCATCTGTATCCAGATAAAGAGCTGTGGAGTTTGAACAAATTTCAAGGACTATTCCCTATAATTTAGAAAAAAAAAAAGGTATCTTATTGTCTGCTCTTGTTATCTCTTATATTTTTTGTTTCTTCCTTAAGGATGTGATTTCTCTTTCATCACACTCAATTTCTATCAGTGTACAAAATGGAAACAAAATAAAGACTGAAAGATTTCTTTCTGTGGCGGGGGGGTAAGATTTGGAGAAAAAAATGTAAAACTCAAAACTCAAATAAAATCTTTAAAAATTAAAAAATAAATAAATGAAGACTAAATAAGAATCATGAGTATTTTTTCAGACATATTTGTTAAATATTTGCCAACACACCTGGATCAATTCTCCAAAATTCTACCTAGAAGCAAAGAAATAAAGAATAATATCATTATAACTTTCTCTGAGCAGCCAATAAATACATTTTCAGGGGCATCCATGGATGTATTCATGGATTTTGTATAGATAAAGCGCTGGACTTGGAATCAGAAAAATTAGGTTCAAATCCTGTCTTGGCCAATTATGATATGAAGTCAGACAAATTACTTGACTGACTGGGTCTTAGTTTCCACATCTGTCAAGTAAGGGAATTTTTATAATCCCTTAGCTCTAAATCTACCTATTATCCTCTGAAGGTGAGACTGGAAGATTCAGAGGATAATTAACCATGATCTGTTGTCCTGTAGAGCAGTGCATAACATTTATACATTTCCTTTTTGAATACTAATCTGTCTTGAAAATGTCCAGGTTTTAGCACAATGCCCATTCTATAGTAAGAGAATATCAATCTAGGTGGTCAAGGACCATGGGAATATACCTTACCCTATTTAATGAAGAGATTATACATAAACTGTGTCAAAAAGCATATTCTCCTTCTCAGGCTGCCACAAAATAAAATAAACTTTAGTACTGTATTTATTTTTAGAAACGTATTCCCTCTTCACAGTTTTTTGAGAACATGTACAAAGCTAAAATTAATAAAACACAAAGGAAAGCAATTATTTAACTCCCTAAGAAAAAAATCTCCAGGGCCTGATAGATTCAGCAGTGAATTCTACCAAACATTTAAGGAACAATTGGTTCCAATTCTATATAAAATCTTCAGGAAAATAGGGAAAGATGGAACTCTGCCTAACTCTTTCTATGAAATCATATGATGCTGATACCTAAATCAGGAAGAGTTAAAACAGAGAAAGAAAATTATAGACCTATCTCCCTAATGAATATAGATGCAAAAATCTTACATAAAATCTTAGCAAAACAATTACAACAAGTTACCACTGGGATAATACATTATGATCAAGTAGGATTTATCCCAGGAATGCAGGTTTGGTTCAATGTTAGGAAAACTGTTAGTATACTCAATTATATCAACAACAAACCTGTTTGTGGTGGCAAAGAATTGGAAATCAAGTAAATGTCCTTCAGTTGGGAATATCTTGGCAAACTGTGGTATATGTATGTCATGGAACACTATTGTTCTATTAGAAACCAGGAGGGATGGGAATTCAGGGAAGCCTGGAGGGATTTGCATGGACTGATGCTGAGTGAGATAAGCAGAACCAGAAAAACACTGTACATCCTCCAGGGCAATGACCAACCTTGATGGACTCACTCACTCCATCAGTGCAACAACCAGGGACAATTTTGGGCTGTCTGCAATGAAAAAAACCATCTGTATCCAGATAAGGAGCCATGGAGTTTGAACAAAGTTCAAGAACTATTCCTTTTAATTTAGAAAAAAACAGATATCTTATTGTCTGATCTTGTTATCTCTAAGACTTTTTGTTTCCCTCCTTAAAGATATTATTTCTCTCTCATCACACTCATTTTGAATCAATGTACAACATGGAAACAAAGTAAAGACTAACAGATTGCTTTCCGTGGTGAAATGGAAGGAGGGAAGTAAGATGGGGGGGGGGGGGGAATTGTAAAACTCAAATAAAATCTTCAATAGGAAAAAAAGAAAACACAAAGGAAGAAATTTAAAGAAATATGTAACCTAGATGAGTGTTTTTATATACTCTGTCTTTTTTTTTTCAGCCTAAAAGATCACAACTTTGTCTCTTGTTCTTAATTTTGTTTCTATGCTTCCCTCTCTCCCCACTGAGAGTAGAAGGGATTTAAAAAATGATAAAAGCAGGGGAATCCTAGTCTCTGAGATCTCTGGAAGCTTGTTCCAAGTTCCAAGAAAAGCAGAGAATAATTCCTTGGAAACCCAAGCCCCTGTCATCAGGAAGTGAGTTTAAAAAACAGAAATAAATTTGATCTGAATCAATTTGTACCTTGTAAAGGATCTGAAACTTTAAATGAGGAGGCTTATTGAGGCCACAGTGGTGGGGATGTGGGCTGAGCAGAGAAGTGAATATAGTGCTGTATTTTAAGTTAGGAAGACTTGGATTTTAAATTTTCCCTCAGATATTTACTAGCTGTGTGATTCGGGCAATTCTCATAACTTTTCAATTTTAATTTCCTCATCAATTTGTCACAAGTATTCTAGATTCATTCTCTCAGTCAAATATTATCCTTCAAGGTTCTATGAATACTCCTAGGGCGAAGTTGTATCTTTATCAACATTGGTTAAACCTCCTTTGATTTGGCACTGATTCAGGTCCCAATTCCATTTAACTATTATCAATTACCCTTTTCCAAATTGATATTTACTTCAAAAATATAATAGGAATAAAAGTTTAAACATTTTTCCTCTATATCTTTATGATACAGTCTCCCCTAGCCCAGGCTTTAGTGAGAATAGAGTCAGATTTAGTATAATTTCTCCCCAAAATCCATACCAAACAGTTCACAAACAAATGCAGCACTGCTTTCTTTGCTCTGGGTCCCAAAGAACCAACTACAAAATTCAACATTAACTCACTGAACTGAAATTCTGAACTCTCATAGATTCTTGACCTTTTGGTATTTACAAGGTTGTAGTCTCCAATAGTTCATCTCCTTTACCTAAAATGAGAGAACAAACAACAAAGGAACACTCAGATTTTCACAAGGTCCTATTCCAAGGATCACAGGTTGGTCTACAATGGGAAAGGACCTGAGATCTCTTTTTTACAGCATTGTCTTTCATCAGAAGATATTTAGTAGAATGAAATCAGCCAAAGAGAGACATCTTGACTTCTCAGAGGCTGAGACTAAGTAAGGTCTTTTGAATGTCCCTTCAGTTTCATCTCCAAACTCAAATTCGAACAGGAATTTTCTATTCAGCCCATATTTACCAGTTGAAACAGGTTCAATGTGGCTATACACCTGCAAAGACTTTTCAAGGTTCATTCATTTGTAAGTTAAATTGTTAATTTTCCCATTTTCATCATTAATTGTTCCTTATGAAAAAGACCCTGATAAAATAGGACACTTTAATAGCCTAAGTTATCTATGATGATAGAATTACTATCAACTACTATTAATAATAAGACATCTTCAGAGAAGAGCTAAAGCTAAATATAACACTGAAATGTTTTACCTCTGTCCTGACTCTGGCTGGGGTCTATAAGCTACAAAAAGTAAAATAAAATAAAATTATTGATCCTTTGATATAATTTCCCAGAGCAAAAAAAAAAAGTGTTTATGCTTAAAAAAAATGAATTATTAGTAGGATGGGAAGCAAATAGGAATGAATGAACAAGCCCATTCAACAGATCACAGTGCTCTTGCTATAGAATGGGGAAAAAGTTATAGAAGAAAAACAGAGAGCCAAAGCTAGACAGAAAGTCAGAGAAAGAAAGCCACACAGATATACTTAGTTTTTGTTTTAGCAATTTTTCAGTCATGTCTAACTCTTTGTGATCTCACTTGGCGAGTGATTTCTCATTTTCTTCTCTAACTCATTTTACAAATGAAGAATTGAGGCAAGCAGAGCTGAATGACTTACCCAGGATTACACAGTTAGAGTCTGAAGTCAGATTTGTAAGTCAGCTCCTCCAGACTCCAGGTCCAACCCTTTGTCCACTGTACAACTTAGCCACTCTCTGATATATTTATTTGATATATGTTTTTTCTCAGAAATATCCTTAAACTCTTAACAGAGGTACTGAATCAATTCATTATGAATTTGAAGATAGACTATATTATTTTAAAAAGCCCTCATAGAAAAGCTGCTTATTCTAGAATAATCTAGAGTTCCATTTTTGCATTTCTAGCTTAATGAACAAGCAATCTGATATGTGTGGTTTCTTGTATATAAGCTCTATCACCTAGATTAGACTTCAAACTGTAGTCTTAACTCAAAATTTTTTTTTCCTTATATTTAGAAGACTAGTGAAATTTAGTTAGGAAAGGTTCTGGTTCCAGAATTCATCTTTGCATTAACACTAATTCCCTTTGATGAAATCAATTCAGAGGGTGCAATGTATGCCAGAATGCTGATATATAATAAGGGTCCATTGCTCTGAACTGTCTCAACAATGTCTTCCAGATGGAAAAGAAATGAGTTTTCCCCACAGAAGAGTTTAAAAGAATGATGTGGGTATCTTGGTTTAGGATGTGTGCCTAGAATAAGCTTCTCCTGAGGAAATTCAGTGAATGTGTTGTTAACAAATTCTAGGAAGACTTGATATCTTTCAAGGTAAACATCAGAGCTGTATGTAAATTCAACTAGACTTTCTTTGGGAATAAAGCCCAAGGAAAACAAATTGACAAATATGTTTGCAAAGTTCACCATAATCTTACTCTTAAGAGGATAAAACATGCACATTTACTCTTCCATGACTTTTGTGAAAATCTTGTTAGGAATGTAGAAGAGTTGTGAAATGAAGTATAACTTGAGTGCAAAATTATTTCGAAGTGCACTATGTCTGGATGAAAAAGCATAACCGGTTATTTCAGAGGATTCTTTACTGCCTAAAGAAGAATGACTTTGGGCAGGAAACTTACTCAATAAGCAATAGCTACAACATGGACAAAAGAGCACAAACTCGGGCCAGCCACAACAGCCACCCCCTTCACCATGCATGCAAACAACTGTCATCCTAAGTGAGTGATTTCTCACTGTGGTTACACTGTACATAATTCATCTCAGAGAAATGGAAGTTGTTGTGATTTTTTTTTCTGAGTCGCCAATAACTCAAAATTAGCCCTACAGTAGGATGATAGCAAATGTTTATAATCCTCACACATCCTTTCATATATTATCTGACATAAACCAGATTCCAAGTGAGAAGTCAATGAACCAATTATCTGTAGTTCCATTTTGTGGGGGAGGGGGATGTTATTTGTGCTAAGAAATAGCTTCCCAATGCTATCTGAACTAATAATATTTTTCATATTCACTGCTATAGAAATTCTATTGGTAAATTTCTCGGTGTTAAACATGACTTTGGAAAAAATTAGATCATTTTGTAAAAGGGAACCAAATAAAAACCATATATGTAAATATATTCATAACTCCATATAAGAGAGGCATAAGATACTTTTCTCATATTACCTTAATTCAATTTATTCATATATATTCTATTAATTTTGACAAGACAAATTTTATCTCTCCCTCTGATATAAAAGTGAATTCAAAAGCTGTTCTTTATAAACTGATCACAGTTAACAAATGAAGACAGAAATGTGTCCAGATGGGGCTAATGGACAATTACCCTGATACCCTGGATTGAATTTTATAGCTGCTGCTTTTCCTCTACCCACACATCTTCTTAAGATAGCTGAAGATATCCTAAATTTAAAAAAACTGGAGAACTCTGAACCTCAGAATTATTTCACACTTATTGGATGATTAGATCTAAAACAGAAAATAATCATTTTAATTAACCTTTCAGGAATTAAAATCAAAGGTTGTCTGGATAAAGGACTAATCACTCACTATGAACATAACCTCTATGCCCAAATTCATTGGTATAGGGCTCTTTCTTTGTTGCTGGAGATGAATGTCCTTCCCTACAATAGAATCAGGGAAGAATTTGCAAGAGCTAGAGAGTCTCAGTTGCCCTCCAGCTTTCTTCCGGGTTCTTCAAATTTTGAATTACCTGAGGAAGTCTTGTTTCCAGCTCAAAGAAGGAAGATAGAAGAGATCAGCCTCACTTCACTCTGCTGAAGTAAAAGACTGAGAAAAGACAAATCTTCTTTAGATATAAATGGATAAGGGTGGCTAGATGTTGCAGTGGATAGAACACTGGCCCTGGAATCAGGAGGACCTGAGTTCAAATATGGTATCAGACACTTAATAATTACCTAGCTGTGTGGCCTTGGACAAGTCACTAAACCCCATTGCCTTGCAAAAAACTTAAAAAGATATAATATATGTGGCTTATACATGTAGCGAGTTTATAATAAATCATATATATATATATACATTTCCATATATTTATAATTATATTCATATTCATATTCATGTTTATATATGCAGCTAAGTGGAACAGTAGATAGAACTCCAGTCCTGGAGTCAGGAAGACTTGAGTTCAGATGTGGCTCAGATACCTAATAGCTATTTGAACCTGGACAAGCCACTTAACATTGTCTGTTTCAATTACTTATGCTGGTCATGACTGAAACAACAAAAATAATGAAAACACACATGTCATCATGTATATATTATACATATATGTATGCATATATATAATATACACATATGTCTGTTTCCCTTTTACAAAAGAATTTCTGATCTTTTTAATCTTTAATTTTTGTGCTCTGGTTAGCATAAAATTTAGCACATAATTTGTCAAACACTAATTATGAAAATGTAATTAAACTATCTTTATATATACTATACACATATAATCAAAAACATATAAGCATATGTGAATGCATAATTGTGTTGGTATATATGTGTTCATACATGCATATAATTTATATACACATGCATGATATGTATATATACATAATATTGCAAATGTGTAAGTACATGCACACGTGTCCTCAAATGTGCATGTTCTACATGTCTATGTAAATATTTATTTTAATTTGTATGTATCTTTATGTATATGAGGTGCTTTCCAGGATAAGACTTTCCTAAGTTCAACAATAAGAAAAATGAGTCCAAAGAGTCCAAAGAAAAGGCTGAAGGCTGTAGCAAGGAGTGCCTCCCATCTTTGCTCTAAAGAGCTTCTTATCTGGAACCAGAGAACTCCCAGCTAGAGATGTGAAGTCTCTTAGACTGAGTAAACAAGTCAAGTCACACCATAAAGGGAAAACAAAAAGCTAAGAAAGCTTTTTCTCTTCCTAGAGTTATTGCTGGTCCAGGGCTCGGAGAAATTTTTTTTTCTTTTTTTCTCCCCCAAAGACATAAAGGGAACTCAGTTTCAGCCTGAGTAAGAGATTGCCCAAGGTTTCAATTAAAGCTAGAACTGGAGTCAGAGACAACCTCCAAGACAAGATGTCAGACTTCTTTTAGAAACTGTAGACTAAGCAGAGCATCATAGGAAGGACTGACATACATTGGAGAAATATCTAGAAAAGCCTCCAGAGACATTCAATGAATATTAGATTATATCTGTCAGGAACCAATAGAAAGCAGTTCCAGTAAAACTGGTGAAATTATTGAGAGATTCTATAGATCCTGTAGCATCGGAAATGAGCCCCTCCACCTGTGTGTCCTGAATCTTGTAAATGTTCCCCTCTATGCATGTTCCCCTTCACATATATTCCTCATGTATTATACCCCTTCATGCATGAATACTGATCAAGTGTGTACACTTTTCTCACTTAGAGAATGTGTCCAAGGGGAAATTTTTTAATTTCTCTTTTTTTCCTACAATGTTATATCATTTCTTTTGCACTATTGTGTTCCACTCTGGATAATAATTAAATTGAACACATCACTGAGAGAACTCTCTCCTCTACACTTTGATTTCAGTGGATATAGGCCCACCAAATACCTTGGATTCAGAGTCAATAACATTTGGCACACTCATTCTGTGATTTATTAATGCTTCCATTAAGTATACTGACAATTGCGAGATAGAAAGTTAGAAAAGTAAAAACAATTTGACCTCTATTCCATCTTCCACTTTGCCAGTCAGGGTCAAATACAGAATTCATTGGTTCCATGTCAAAGTAAAGTGATAAATGTTGTGTTCAATCTTTTTTTTTAATTTTTAGGGTTTTTTTTTTGCAAGGCAATGGGGTTAAGTGGCTTGTCCAAGGCCACACAGCTAGATAATTATTAAGTGTCTGAGGCAGGATTTGAACTCTAGGGCTGGTGCTCTACTCACTGCATCACCTACTGCCCCTTGTGCTAAATCTTTAAGGCAACATGTATGCACAGTAGATAGATAACCAAGCTCAAAGCCAAGAAGAGCTGAGTCTTGTTTCAGTTTAAGGCAATCTGACCCCATACAAAGAATTCATCTTTCAGTGATGTTAAAAAATAAAATTAAATAAAACTAGGGGTCACTGAACCATATATAATGATCATTTAGGACTACATATTAACATAATCTATGTTATATTTTATTTTTATGTTGTATATTTCAAATATTTTACTAAAGTATTGTTCAGTTAAACCTTAATCTGGTTCAGGCCTGCACTTGTATGCATTACCACCTCAAGTATGACATTTTTCTTGTTAGACTAAAAGTTACAGAAAAATCATCAACTTACATTAGTAGACTCACCAGTATCTCCCTGTATCAGTGACTTCACAGGAGCAGTCCCAAATCACTGTCAAAAAAAAAAATTTCAAGATTTAGAGGTCATCTACTTTGAATGTTTTATTTTAAGCTACTTCTAAGAGGAACAGAAAATCATTAAGAGGAGATTCTCTCATTTTCAGTTTCCTCTGTAAAATAACAATTTACATCTAACATTCTAGAAGCTTTGTTTCTCTCATCTGCAGCACCCTCCATTTCCTTCCATCTAACCAAGAGCTATTCTTCCTTAAGAGTCAATTCAAGTCCTATTTCCTTTATGAAAATTTCCCTAACTACTTTAGCTCTAATTGATAAACCTATGTATTCAACTACTACTACTACTGCTACTACTAGTAGTAGTAGCAGTAGTAGTAGTAGTAGTAGTCCTTCATAAAAAGATGCCCACACCAGCTAACCAAATGATTGGAGGTCTGATTTGCACAATTATGTTTATTATAGTGAGGGGCATGCTAGGAAAGACATCCTTCTCACTTACCTTTACCAGGTTCTCACTTACCTTCCATCCTAGGGACTGGATTTTAGGAAACAGGACTTTGGAGAGGATCTGGCTATTGCAAGAGTTTCTTGACCTTAAATGATTTCAATTCTTCCCATATCAGTGAGGCAGTATGGTACATCAATAAGGTTGGATAAGTACTATCCTGTGTTATAATTTGATTTGACTACCTGGCATATCCTAAAACTGTCACTCCATGAGTTAATCAGTATGGTCTTTACTTAAATCAAAATTTTGAAGACCAAAGTGGAGAAGGATTCCATGTAAACAGCAATGAATATGAGTTAGTCAGTCCTGAAAAAATAGGCTAGCACCATACTGAAGGGACAGGGGATGGACTCCATTGCCCTTGGTCAATGGAAAAGGAGTTAGTTAGATCCCTGAATCTGGAGTTCAGGAGATGGGTCCCAAGGAGCATCCAATGTCATAGCCCAACAATCCTGAAGAAGCTGGCGGGAGCTCAGAGGAGAGCTTTATTTTGTGAGGGGTAAGGAAATCTTGGAATGTGTTTACCCAGAGAGAGGAATCTACACCTTGGAAAGCATTGAGGTTCCAGGATGATACAGATGTAGTTCCTACAGTCACAATTCAAAGATGCATTCTTTAAATGCCTTTAAAGAATGCATGTAGTTCATTAGATGATTATACTGTTTTTAACTGTTTCTCAGGTGAGTCTTCCTTTTCTCTCTCACTCTAATTGGCTTGTTTTTAGAGGCAATTGGGGTTAAGTGGCTTGCCCAGGTTCACACAGTTAGTGAGGGTTTGAGATCAGGTTAGAACTCAGGTCCTTCTGACTCCAGAGCTGGTGCTCTATCCTCTGTGCCACCTAGCTGTTCCATTAGACTTACTTCTTACCTAGAAAATCAGAATTATGTTATACATTTTTTCTACAGTCTTCCCAAAACGAATAGGACAGATTTAATCACAGAGCTGTTGCTTATTTATCTCAAAATATTATAAATAGCTTGCAATGTTCTAGAGATTTTAACCCAATTAAAGAGCATGTCTCTCTCTCTCTCTCTCTCTCTCTCTCTCTCTCTCTCTCTCTCTCTCTCCTCTCACTCTCTCTCTCTCCTCTCTCTTTCTCTCTCTCTTCTCTCTCTCTTTCTCTCTTCCCCCTTCTTCTTTCCCTCTTTTTTCTCTATTCTATCTCATTCTCCCATTTTAATTAGAAAAAAGTTAAACAAATATGCATAGTCAAATGAAACAAATTCTTACATTGACAAAACCCAAAAATGTATGTCACATTCTGTATTTTAAGTCCATCACTTCCCTGAAATGAGATTAAAATTATCTTTCATCTTGGGGGCAGAGCCAAGATAGCAGCAGGAGAAAAGCCTTTCTTAGAAACTCTCTCCAAAATATTTCAAAACCCTTAAAATTATGACCCTAACTAAATTTTTGAGAGACAGAACCCACGGAAAAATCCAGTGAGGCAATTCTCCATCCCAAGATAACCTGGAAAATAGTGGGAAGACTCTGTTTCACAGGGTTGGAGGGGGCCAAAGCACACCAAGAGCAAAGGAGCTTCAGTACAATCAACTACCTAACAAAAGTGATCATCCTCTTCCATGGGGAGAAGATGGGCTTTCAATAAAACAGGGGAATTTCAAATGTTCCTGGTGAAATGGCCAGAGCTGAACAGAAAGTTTGATCTTCAAGTACAGGACTCAGGTGAAGCAAAGAAAGGGTGGACAAGAAGGGTAAATTATGAGGGATTTAATGATGATGACCCGCATGTATTCCTACATGGGAAGATGATACTGATAATACTTATATGAACCTTCTCATTTAATAGAGTAGGTAGAAGTAGCTTTTATAAAGATGAGGCTCAGGAGAGAGCTGAATTTGAAGGTATAATATATTGTAAAAATGGAATCAATGGGTGAAAAGGAAATGTACTGGGGAACAGGAAAGGAGAGGTGGAATAGGTTAAGATATTTCATGTAAATAAGTCAAGAGATAGCTTTTGCAATGGTGTGGAAGGGGGAAGGTGAGGGGAAAGGAGAGAGGCTTCATTCTCTTTGGAAATGGCTCAGAGAGTAAACAGCATACATATTCAATAGGGTATAGAAATCTGAAGAAAAAGGAGAGAAGGGGATGGGGGAGGGGAGGGGGGATGTAGGGAACAGAAGAGAGAAGAGAGAGTAGATCATAGGAGAAGATAGTAAGATATAGCACATTTTCTTTTTTTCCTTTTTACAAGGTGGTGGAATTGGGTGGCCTATCAGGGACCATGGGACCAGGTGGCTGTTGGGTCGCTGGGGTGGGATGTAAGTTTGGGGCCTCTTGGCCCCAGGGGCCAGTGCTCTGTCTGTTGAGCCACTCAGCTGCCCCAAAGCACATTTTAGAAGAGAGACAGAGTGAAAGGGGAGAGAAAATATAACAGATGGTGGTGGGGAGGAATGGATGGAGAGAAGTACAATCAGCAACAGCAACTGTGGAAAAATATGGAAGTAACTTCTATGATGAACTTATGATAAAGAATGTGATCCACCAGAGACAGAGCTGATAGTATGAGAACACAGACTGAAACACATTTTTTCTCTTTCCTTCACTTTATTTTGTATGAGGTTTTATATTTTTGTGGGGGGAGGGATATTATGTTTCCTCTTACAACAAGAATATTTTAGTAATGTGTAAATAAATTGAAGAAAATTTTTTAAAATATTGTTTCATTTTATAATTTGGGATTTTTTTGAAATAATATTAAATCTGGCCATTTGAGTGCTTTTTATGAAGATACAATCTTATTAATATTATATAGGACTTCACTATATTTTCCCAAGATCATCTTATTACTCCTTAAAATATCCCTAAATGAATAAGAATCATCCACATTTATCTGATAATTATCAAAGCTGAAGAGTTAGATCAATTTTTTCAGGGCCTCATATGTTAGCTATGAGGCTAAAAACTGATCAACAAATATATACTAAGCATCTACTAAGTACAAGGCCCCTTGTTATTATGAAGAACACACAGAAACTAAAACTTAGAATCTGTCCCCAAGAAACTTTCAAAACTATTAATATAAATATATAAAGAAGAAATTATAAGACATCTTGAAATCAGATGAGAGTCAGTAATAAAAACACATCTGTTTAGCCATGTAAATGTAAAGGGCATGGCATATATTGTCTTGTACATATATATATATATATATATATATATATATATATATATGTGTGTGTGTGTGTGTGTGTGTGTGTGTGTCTAGAGGCAGTCTACATGAAAGTAAAAATAGTTATCACAAAATGTCTTCACACCACCTTTCTCCAAGGGAGATTGAATACTGCCTTGAGAAAATGGGACTTGGGGCAGAAGCTGACCATTCTGCTTTCCTCAAAGAGATGGAATACTGAGCAAGAATTTTGTCTATCTCCTCCCTTAAATATTACTGATCTAGGGGAAGTGATATTTACATTCAAATTGATATCACATGTCTCAGTGAAGGAAATGAGAAGAATTTCTGATCTCCCTTCTCTCCATTTCTCACTAATTCCATACCCTATGCAAATCTTGGGACATTGAATAATATACATCAATGAGGACAAAGTTGTATGTACTTAGATATTTTATTCAAGTGTTATATAAATTTGGCAAAGCTTAAGGTTTATAATAACCTTTTGAGGGAGATAATCCTGGTATAGACCTATGCTCTACCCTGAACAGAGCAGGGGTAACCTTGATTTAAGTGTATGCACAAAATGCAATTGACAACATGACTCTTTTCTTAACAGAGATAACCAAAGAAAACTGTTGCATGTTTGTTTGTTTTGTCATAATTTGGTTTTTGCTTGTTTTCCTTAATTTTGGAAACAAGAATTAAAGGGCTTCTCTTTTAATGTTTAACAAATGATGTGATATCTAGGTAGCTTACCCTTATTGTACTGGGAAATCCAGCACTCCCTCTCAAACCTTACAAGAAGTATAATTAAAATGAAACACTTGGGATTAAGAAGCAGACACATGGTCAGTTAGAAGCAAAACTATATTAGACAGTTTGTGGTTTACTCTATTTATAATAGTCAACAAACACTGAGATTTCCAGCATAACTCTCCAAGGTATACAAATAGTTTTGTTATGAGATTAATACCCCAGGTGAATAACCTTGCCCACTGGTTTATTGTTATTTTTGTTCTTTATAATTTAAGAAAACCATGACAGCAAATGAATGGTGACATGACTTGCACATTATTTTGATGGGAGATACTGTGCAAAGACATCCTTCTCATCTGTCTTTGTCTGCCATTCCTTGGCCTGATCAAGTAGGAAATAGGATTCTGGTAATGGTCTAGATGCCGTGGGAGGGCTTTGCCTTTAGCATGTGGGTTCCTCCCATAACAGCAAGGCACCGTGTTATTACAGCAACAGAGGGCAGAACACTGGTATGCTGATTTTTTGGCCACAACTTTGTCATTTTCACAACTTTTGCAGCAGTATAGCTAACTTGTCTCTAGTCTAATAATCAGTAAGGTTTAGGGTGTGCTCAAGGAAAATCAATACCACTGGTGTGAAGGCTGCCAAGTCCTTTTCGGGGCTACTTTTCTACCTTTGATGTCCAATTGAGTCACCTAACTCTCACCTGGGGCCCCAAGAAGCAATAGTAAGTCCAGTAGCCACACCCCCCATAAACCATTTTGGCAGACAGGCTAAACAAGTTGAGAGTAACTGGGTAGCTCAAACTCATCATTGAGTTGTCTCCCCCAAGGGAGGCTGTCTCCTCCAACTATGTGAAGTCTTCTACTGTGGAATGGGCTAACACTTCATCCAGTGGTCATGAAGGCAGCTGAAGCAGGCATAGTGGAGTGCTTAGAGATTGGTTAGATATTGAAGATGCCAAGGTCACCCACTACAACTAAAATCATTATCAATTGTCTTTACTCTGTCTTGCCCCTGGACCATGATGACTTAAATCTAATTTGCTCAGGAATCAAAAGACATCAGCCATACCACTTTACCATTCCTATCTCAAAGTCCTATGGTAACAAGCAAGTGAATATACTGGGAAATATAGTCACAACCCTGAACACAGGTTGCCCAGGTCATAGGGTCATTTCCCACTAAAAGCAGCAATAGGATTCAGCAGCCCCCTGGGTATCCGAGCAGCCTTTTAAGGATCACACTGCTCACCTCCTGGGGTAAGAAAGGGGTCAGAAAAGGTGCTCTAAAAGTTATCTGCTTACCCAATTCTGACTGATTACCATGGCAAGAGGGGGATCCTATGTTAAAAAAAATGTACCAAGGCTTCTTCAAAGAAAATTGCATTCACATTGGTGCATGGAATTTACTCACACTCATAGAACTGAAAGACAAACAGCTCTTGTTGCAATAGAACTCAGAATGTATCACATCCAAATAGCAGCCCTGGGTGAAACAAGGTTGGCAAATGAAGGCCAGTTTACTGAAGTTGGAGCTGGATATGTGACATCATTGCTTTTATATTTGTTTTCTGGATTAACTTCTCTGAAAGGGAGTACTGTGAAGTTGGGGTAGGTTTTGCAATCAAAGTCAAATTTGTATGTCTACCAAAAGGAATGAATGACCAACTCATGACAATGAGATTGTCACTTTCAGAAAAAAATCACACCATCATAATCGATGTCTATGTTCCCACTGTGAAGAACTCTAATGAAATGAAAGAATAAGTATATGAAGACCTGGAGATTCACATCATCAATATATCAAAAAGAAGACAGGTGGGGGAGACTTCTGGAGTGAAGTGAAGCTAACATGCTCCCAGAACTTTTCCCTACCAAAGATAAATGAAGCCTCTATTCTGACATTCAAGCTACAGATCTCACCAAGAAAAAGAAAAGATTCAAAGAACTTTTCAATGGAAGATCTTCAGTGAAGGTCTATCTCTTAGTGGGAAAAGGGGAAGTAAAACCCAGGAGGCAGGAGAGCAGGAAAGCCCAGAAGTGGCTTTTAGCCACAGAACTTTCCAGGTCCTGACCACCTGACAAAAGCAGAGGTCCCACAGCTAGATAGTAAGCAAGCAGAGAGGATCCCATCCCCCAACAAAGTCTAAACCACTAGCCACCCCCCCCCCCAAAAAAATCTTGGATCTGGACTCCCTATACCTCAGGAACAGAACTAAAACAGCAAAAAAAGATAATCAAAAAATTTAAGAGTGCTCACTATAGAAAATTACTTTACAGGCAAAGAGGATGAAAATGCCATCCATATCTGAAGAAGAAAAAACTACTGAAAAATCAATCACAGGGGAGTATCAAAACAGTATATAAATTGGACTCAAATACAAAAGTTCATCAAATCATTTAAAAAAGAATTTAAAAACCAAAGAAGAGAGGAAGAAGAAAAGGAAAAAGAAATGAGAGTCATGCAAGAAAACTATAAAAAATTGACCAGAGAATTCAATATTCTTAAAAAGGAAATACAAAAGGAAATTGAAGAAAATAAAAGCCTAAAAACTAGAATTGAACAAGTAGAAACCAATGAATCTATGAGACCACAAAGATTCCATCAAATAAAACAAGAAGGCTGAAAAAAATTGAAGAAAATATAAAGTACCTTTTAGGGAAAATATGACCTGGAAAATAGATCCAGAAGAGATAATCTACAAATCATCAGACTACCAGAAAGCATAGATAAAAAAAAAGAACCTGGAAAACATCATGCAAGAAATTATAGGGAAAAACTGCCCAAATCACCTAGAACAAGAAAACAATATAATCATTGAAAGAAAACACAGAAACCCTCCAGAAAGAGACCACAGGATAAAAACTCCAAGGGCTGTTATAACCAAATTCCAGAATTTTCAAATAAAGGAGAGAATATTGCAAGCAGCAAAAAAGAAAACAGTTCAAATACAAAGGAAACACAATCAGACTCACACAGGACCTATCAACCTCAACACTGTAACATTGGGAGAACTGGAATGCCATCTATTGGAGAGCAAAGGATCTGGGATTACAACCCAGAATGTACCACACTGCAAAATTAAGTATATACTGCCAGGGAAAAAAGATGGATGTTCTACAACATAGAGGACTTCCACAATTTCCTAATACAAAGATCAGAATTGAACAGAGAATTCAATCACCAAATACATGACTCAATAGTTGTATAAAAAGGTAAATGAAAAAGGGAAGAAAAAATAAAACAAATGTTGGTCAAGACCCTCAAATTGTATACAACCCTAAAAGGGAAGATATGACACTTCTAATTCTTTAGAACTATACTTCTCTTAGGATAATTAAAGGGTCAAATATAATTGAAGATATCAGACTTAAAGGATATGGGTATTGTTGGATCTTGTCTTTCCATTGAAAAAGTCCAAGATGACATCACTAATTTTTAGACAAAAAGCCCTGATGAAAAGCAGGGGTTTTAACTTTAAACTTAAGTGTCTCATTATCTATTGACCCACTTTAATTCTGCACTGTTGACAAAAGCTTGGCACCTTGTCTCCTGAGAGCATCATAAACTGGGCAATCTTGATTCAGTGTCTCCCATCACTTACAAACATTTGTAAAGTTCTCAGGTGAGACTTTCAAAACCTCCCAGTACTAAGAGCTCTCTAAAATTCTTGTAGTTAATAAGATCAGGGTTTGACTTATTCTGTGCTTCACTCAACAAGGGGCTAAGTACCCTAGGTGGGGGAGGGGGGTACAAACAGTTCAAGAAATAATATGGCTTTGGATAATACTTTGGCTCATGAGGAGTATTGTATATACTTGGAAGGTACTTGAAAAGGGGATTATAATTATAGTCTGATGTAAGTTGAGACAATGCAGCTTATAAAGCAATCTCTGATGATACATTGATGACAATATGATCTTAAGCAATCAAATAAACTGATGGATGATACATGATTAATAGCACTAGAACAATAAATAACACCTAGGGAACAGGCACAAAGATTCATAATTTTAGAGGAAAAGGAGGGATGATAATATTGATGCAAAAATCTTAAATAAAATGTTAGCAATGAGAGACTTCTGACCAAGATGGTCAGGAGATGGTGGAGAGAAGACAGGGATTGTGCTAAGGTCTCCTGGTCTTCCCTTATATATAATATGAAACAAACATCTTAACAGAAATTGGATCGACAAAACCCAGAAAAAAGAAGCTGGGAGAAGAACATCTACTTCAAGGTCTGTCTCTGTGATTGTGGGTAAGTAGAAAGCAGAGAGCCAGTGGGGGTGGGGTGAGACCAGGACTTACCTAATATCAACCTCTGAGGCTTTGGCTATGGGAGTGGAGGTTGGGGGGAGTCCCAGCAGGGCTGGAGGGCAAGTTCCAGCACAGATAGTTGCAGAGTGTGGCTGAACATTGATCCACTGGGTTCAGCTGGTCTGGAGGGCCCCAGACTCCATAGTCAATACTTTCATTTCAATGTAGTCCTCTTCCCAAGACAAACACAGTAATAGCCCACCCCTCTCCCCACCCCACTATCCATTTGTGGAACCATCAATTATAGTAAATGGAGAAGTTTTGAATACTGAGGATAAGTTCACTTATTTTGGCAGTGTGCTTTCCAGGGAAGTACATATTGAACATGAGGTTGGTGCACACAATGACAAAGCTAGCTCAGTATTTGGGAGGTCCCAAAAGAAAGCGTGGAAGAGAAGAGGTATTAGACTACCAAATTAAAGGTCTTCAAAGACATTGTGGTGACCTCATTTCTGTATGACTATGAAACCTGGACAGTCAATCATTGTCATGCCAGGAAATTGAATCACTTCTATTTAAATCATCTTAGAAAGATTCTGAAGATCTGGCAGGAGAAGATACCAAATACTGAGGTACTTTCTTGAGCTAACCTGCAAAGCATTCAAACATCACTACACTTAAAAAGGAGGGAGGGGAGGTTCAGAAAAACCCACCCTGAAGGTCTATCTTAGGAACCTGAGAATTGATTGTATGGCATGGTAGACTGGTACAGGATCGACCAATGTGATATGCCTTCATTTAGGGTGCTGCACTCTATGAGGAAGGCAAAATTGTAACAACTCAAAGAAACATAACATATGTATGTTTAGAGAACCCAACCCAGGTGTTCACATGAACTATTTGTGCCCCACCTCTAGTAGAGCATTTCAAGCTTGTATGGGTCAGACACATTGCAATTTGTCTCCAAAATAGTGATATCATTTTGGTCTTTTTCAATAACAAAAAACAAGAACCAATGAACCAAGGTGATTTGAATTACACCTGGGAGGAGGCAGGCAGGTGTGGAGAGCTGTAGGAAAGTGGTAGAGAAGAAGAGAAGTCTCCTTTCACCCAAGGAGTAGTATACATTTGTGGAGCACCTGGGTGTTAAATCATTAGTAGACAACCTGCTTCCTGATCAGGGTTTCTTTTGTGCATAGCAGAGTAGCCCCCTTACTGCTATCTATAGATCTATATAAAGTAAGTCATTGACACAAGCTTTCTTTCTTTTCTTTTTGTTTTCCTTTCTATTTTTTCTTATTTGAAGAGTCCACTGGGACTAATTACAGCAGAACTTCTAGGTTTTTGACACACCTTCTTTTGAAGATCTCATGTAAACATGCAAAGGTCACAATCTAGGAATGCATATTGGGAAATACTAATTTTAAATTGTTTTGATTAATTTCTACTCTTCTTATTAATGTTTATATAAAAAAAGAAATATCAATGAGTGTCTCTCCAGTCAAGGACTACACAAAAAGGTAACACAGTTTCCAGATTTGGAGCCAAGGGTAGAGAGGTTGAATATAGTATGAGCTATAGTAAATCCCTATGAGCAATCTGAGCAGGGATGTTTGAAGGAAGAGCTTTGTAATAGGCTCTGGTGATAGAGGATTGAAACTGGAAGGGTATATGATCCTTGCCTATGGAAATACATTGGAAAACAGAACCAGATCTCAGAGGTTTCTCCAAAATGATGAGGTAGTGTAAGGGATGGATTACCCCCAACCCAATTAAACAAGAAGCTTCTCAAGGTAGAACCAGAAAACAATTTTATTCCATTTCTGCAGAAATAGGGCATCACCTCCACCAACAAGTCTGGTAGAGTGAGACAAAAATGGAATAAGTAAGACAGATTTTTATACCCTGTGATAAACAAGTTTTGACTACATTTCCTCATTCCTCCATCCTGTCCCTCTCTATTGTCAGGGGCTCACAATCTTGTGATCACCTGTCAAGGTCTTTCTGCCCAGGAAATCACAACTGTTGTTAAAGCAAGACATATTTTTTTCTTGACAACCTGTCCTGTTTATTTGCAAGACTAGGTAAGATTGTTTTTACAAAGGCTTGCTTCTATGAAAATAAACTTTACAATATCCTCAGGAAGGGGACAGTTTTACAATATTTCTTGACACAGTTCAAAGGTCATTTTCCCAAAACCCTGAGAAGTCTTCACCCAGCAATTTCTTCATCTCTCTCAGTCAGGAAGTACATACCTAGTGGTAGTAAGACCCAGGAGTTTTTCAAGTGACTTAGACAACAGCAATCTTCAACACTTATGCAGAAGTATAAAGTCAGCAGTTATAAAAAGAAATCAAGAAAAGAGATCAAAATTAACATAAACATCAGATCATGAGAAGATTGAAGTAGAAGCAAGGGATTATTCCAAAAGATGGAATCTGTATCCAATTACTAAATTCAGAACTACTATGGCAATGCATAGACTACAAAGAGAATACAACAAAGCAGACAAAATTAGTCAACCATATTTAGTGCAGGACAGGGAAGAGCCTGACCCTAGCACAAAGTCCCAATCTAGAAACTAAAACTAGAAATTTGAGTAAACAGAACAAAGCACTGAACACAATGAAATATTATGATGAGTTAAGAGAAACCCATGAGGTAAACTTGGAAAAATAGTACCTCCAGAGGCACAAGTATAACCAAAGAGGAAAAAAAGGAATGAATACTAGGCTGCAAGGATTCTAAATGTAGATGAAAGAAATGAAACAAAAGATACAAAAAATAAAATTTGAATTCAAATGATAACTCTGGTAAAATGGAAAGAGAAAAAAAATCTAAGAATAGAAAGTAGAAAATCTTACTCTTGAAATGGAATTCCTGAAAAAAATAGGACAAACAAAACCAGTGATTCCATTCAACAAAAACAAAAAATACCCAAAAGACTGAAAAAATAGTATATTATAGAAAATATCCATTATTTAAAAAACAACTCACCTGGAAAAGGTAAAAGAGGTGTAATTTAAAAACTAGTGAATTCCTTAAATATTAAGTCCAAATAAAAATCTGGGTAGTTCATTTCAATAAATATTCCGATAATGGTCTGGTATTCAGGGAATTGATTTACATGTATAAAAACAAGTCATTTTCTAAGAGAAGAACGAGAAGTTCTAAAAAGTATGGTACTTCAACAACCATATAAATTAAGGAACTCTGGATTCCAACTCACAATTATTAAATAGGCAATTGTTAGAGGGATTGTATGAGAAAAAGGCTAATATATACCCTGTTGATTAAGTTTTCAACCATTCTGGAAGTATATTTGAAACTTTTGCTCAAATCATTAAATTACTCAAATCATACTCTTAGATTCATTGAAATTACTGCTAATCTTTTATCCTGAAAATTTCAAAAAATATGGTAAAAGATTTTAGTAGTAACTGGAAACTAAAGGAGTATTCATCAACTGAAGAATGGTTGAACAAATTATTACATGTGAATAAATGCAATATTGCTGTCATAATAATTGATAAAAGGGATGGTAAAGAGATTATACAAGGATTGCAGCATTATAATGGAATAAAACTTTGAAAGATCTTAAACTCTGATAAATGCAATATTATAAGTTCAATAGTCTGAACATAAATACTTCCACCTTTTGGCAAAGGTATGATAGACTAATGGTAAAAAATAAGTCACATATTTTCAATTACTTCCATTGTGTCAGTTTGGTTTTTTTTTTAATTCTACTTCTACTTTATTTTCCTGGAAAAGAGAGTTGTGAGTATTATTCGTTTAATATGTATTTTTTAGAAACCAAGGTATATGTAATAGAGATCCATGAATTCATATCTTTTCTGTTGATTCTATATGGAGATGTTCATGTTTATTGATGGTTTTAAGATATATGAACAGATGATGATAGATAGATAGATGATAGATAGATAGATAGATAGATAGATAGATAGATAGATAGATCGATAGATCGATAGATCGATCGATCGATAGATAGATAGATAGATAGATAGATAGATAGATAGATAGATAGAGATAGACTCAAGAAAAGTAAAAGATTTTTCCTAAGTGGAATTAGAACTAAAGTCAAACCATTATTCTTATTGGAGGATGCAAACATAACCACTAGACTATTAGAATAATAACATGACTCATAATTATCCATATCCAAAGTAAGAGTTATTGTCAACTTCTCCAATAATGAAATGCATGCAGAATTTGGTAATTATCCCAGTGTGTCTTCCAATATTACATGCTTCATTTGATAGATAAGGAAAAGTGTTCTATTGACAGTCAAGAGCAATAGTTACAACTGCTAAATAGGATAAGATACAAGACTAAGAAATACAGGATTTTAGAATTTTAGAATAGAAAGTTAACTCTGTGGTCATATATTAACTAATCAAATAAATGAAAGAAATGCCTATTTTAATGTATTCAACAAATCCTCATCCAGAATCTCCTTGAAGGCTTCCAAAAAAGAGAAACTACCTCTCCAGGGAAGTTCATTTCACTTAGGGATATAAAACTGTTATTTGTAAAGGCAACAAGAGAGTTTAATACAAACTTGAAATTAAATCTGAGTCAATTGTTCTAAACCCTTTTTTTAACCTTCCTTTCCTTATGTGATCCACTCTTTTTGAGCAGTACTCAGTCATAATGCAACAAAAAACAACTTAATCTTATTTAAGGCAAAACTTCTTATAAAAGTACAGAGAGCAAATTTAAAAGACTCAGATAGAACAGCAAATTCCCAAGTGTACTAATATTTTTTGACAAGGGAGAAAATGAGGCAAGGGGGAAGGAATGAAGAGAAAATTTCACCACATGCCTGAGTGTGGTCAATAGACACATAGAAGCAAACAGCAAATTCTGTGCAATAAGTTCACTTGTTAAGTGCTTACTGAGCTGACCAAAGCTTCAGCTGCCTATGATGATACTTTATATTTGTGGTTTGTGGTAGTAACACACTCTTCTTTGTCATAGATGGATCATAGCTGGTGTGAATTCACCCTACTCCTTTCTCCTCTCTCTCTCTAGAGAGGTAATGTGCTAAGTAGCTTACAAATATCCTTTCATTTCATTCTCACAACAATCCAATTATATAAGGGCTATTATTATACCCATTTTACAATTACAGTAATCACTTTCCCATCATCACACAGCAAGTAATAAGCCATATTTGAACTCCCCACACAGCACTCTTTCCATTTTACCATGAAGCTGTCTCAATAGAAACAAGGTCCTGAATTTTCCCTGTCCCAGTAGGATTCTGTTTTTCATAAGCTTCAGTCCATCATTCCATCTGGGGAGAAGGGGAGAAATCTACACCTCTCATCAGCATCATTGCTGGTAATGATAGCTCTTTTATCATCAAACCCAAATTTGCTTCTTTGCAACTTTCACATATTGTTCCTGGTTCGGGACACATGAGAAAAAAATGTCTAATTCATCCTCTGTGTGACAGCCCTCCAAATAATTGAACATAACTATCAGGTCTACCTTGAGTCATCTCTTCTCCAGGTTAAATATTCTCATTTCCTTTAGCTAATTCTTATATGTCATAACTGGGACAGTTAGATGGCATCACAGATAGTACGCTGGGACTAGAATCAGTAATTCCTGAGTTCAAATAAGACCTTAGATGCTTCACAGTTGTCTGGGCAAGTACTTAGCCCTTATTTGCTTTAATTCTTCATCTGTAAAATGGGGACACACTAGAGAAAGAAATCACAAATCACTCAGCATCTTTGCCAAGAAAACCCCATGAAAAAGGCCATGAGATCATGTAGAATCAGACATGACTGAATAACAAAAATGTCATAGTTAAGGCTCTTAATTTTTCCATTTGTCCTGTTTCAGAAGTTTATCAATAGTTTTATTGAATCAAAGGATAAAATATTTCATTGGAAGGGATCTTAATGGTTATCTATTAGAACCCTTTCATTTAACAGAGACTCATAGAAGTTAAGTGATTTGGCCAAAATCAAAAAAAGTAGCAAATAGCATCTAAGACTTGAAATCAGTTGCTCCAATTGAAAATGTAATTGCCACACAGCTTCATGCTTATGCTGTGTGGCATCAAAGACAGAACAAAATATTCCTAATGTACTCTGACCACCACAAAGTGTAACAGTGTCACCTTACTCCTGGAAGCTATAATTAACTCTGGGGATTGCCACAATACAGTCATGACTCATAAGATTCCCATATCTTTTTCAGGGGAAAAAACTTCATATCTGAGAATATTTATAAGTAGCTAAGTAGCTAGGTAACTCTCCCCCTGCCATATAATTTAGGATAATTCTTTCTCTAAAACTGCAAAGGAGAGATTTGAATGATCTTAGTGACTAATTTGGAAGTTTTATCACTATTAATGTGACTTCCTGGTGGCCTACTTTTTCCTTGAAATGTAAGGAGATAAAAGAAGAGATTCCCTTTTGTAAAATTAGGGCCCTTCAGACTTGGAAGCTAAGACGAGGGAGGCTACCTCTACATAAGCTAGTTGATGCAACTTTTTGAGAATCCTGTCTTAGACCAAAGTAAACTTCTTTTTGATACTGATTGGAATATCTATAAGCATCTAATTCATTCCTATATTAAAACTGAACTACTGGACTAGTTAGGTCTGGTCTATTACAACTGGCATAATTGATAGTTGGACCAGAATGACATAGAAACTTAGCTAATTATTAAAGTAAGAGATGGGGGGGGGGGGTAGGTGGTGCAGTGGTAGAACACCAGCCTTGAAGTTGGGAATACCTGAGTTCAAATCTGGCTTCAAACACTTTAATAACCTAGCTGTGTGGCCTTGGGCAAGCCACTTAACCCCATTGCCTTGCAAACAACAACAACAAAAATGAATAAAGTGAGAGAATGGCAATCCAAATATGTTAAGGATAGGGATCAGGAAAAGGTAGGATGCAGAGTCTTGGAATACTTTGCTCATCTAGCATTTTTCTCACACTGGCTCCTCACATCTCACTAAGGTTTATGTTTTTTAATGACAATATCCATAAAGATCAAATTATAGGGGCAGCTAGGTGGCGCAGTTGATAAAGCACCGGCCCTGGAGTCAGGAGTACCTGGGTTCAAATCCTGTCTCAGACACTTAATAATTACCTAGCTGTGTGGCCGTGGGCAAGCCACTTAACCCCATTTGCCTTGCAAAAAAAAAAACTAAAAAAAAAAGATCAAATTATGTGGAATCTTTGTCAGGAACATGAATTTCTGTTGCTGCAAACTGCCCAAAGCAGTCTATAGTTAAGCTACTTTTGGAAAAACCCTTAGTTGCTTGCTACTGGACCCTCATTGTTACTAAATAGATACCATAAGATCACACTACTGTCCTTTATCAAATGCTATTTATTAAGAATTGTGATGTAAGGTGATCATTCTAACAAGATGAATAAGACACAAAAGTCTTTTATTAAATGGAAATGGCACAGTTAAGATAGGGTTCTTCAGTTGATAGCATCTTTCATGATTTCACAATGTTCAAATGTCAGATGTATGTGTGCAAACTATTTTATGGAGAGCTCACAGAGGGCAAGTACTCACAAGGGGGTCAGGAGAAGTGATACCAAGACACCCTGAAGGTCTCATGAAAGAACTTTAGAATTGATTGTACAGCATGGGAGACACTGGCACAGAACCACCCAGCATGGCGTGCATGCCCTCATCCTTGAGGGTGTTGTACTCTTCGAGGGAGGCAGAATTGAAGCAGCTCAAAGGAAACATGAGATACCTAAGTTTAGAGTACATAAATTTAGGTGTTCACATGGGCAATTTGTGCCCAACCTATAGTAGAGCATTCTGAATTTGTAACAGTCTGATCAGCCACAGTTAGACACATTGTAATTTGTCTCAAACTTAGTGATGTCATTTTGATCTTCTTCAGTAACAAAGGATGAGAACCAACCAATCATAAACAGAGTGGATTTTGAATGCCAGAAACTGCAGCCTACAATTCAAGCTTTGATACCCTTTATTCTGATCAGAATAATGATGCCTCTGATCAGAGAAACCGATTTCACTGTCATTTACTTGTAAAGAAGATCAATACTACTGTCTTTTTTTTCCTTATGAGTCACTTAAATTTTCCTTTTAAAATTTTGATGTTACAGCATTTAGAGCATATAATTTAATGTTGATACTCTTATTTTTTGTGGTTCCTGTCATCATGATGCAATTTCCTTGTTTATATCTTGTGATTTTATGGGGGGGGGTTGCTTTTTCAAATAGGATTGCAACTCCTAATTTTTTTTAGTTTACATTTGCACATTAAATATTGTTCTTGACTCTCATTTTTATTCTTTATAGGTATGCCTTTGCTTTTTAGGTATTTTTCATAGAAACAACAGATTGTTTTCTGATCCAATCTGCTACTGTCTTTTGTTTTATTGTATGATTTAACCCATTCACATTTTAATGTATGAATTAAATTCATTTTTTCCTCTATTTATATCCCTAATATTATTTTTTTCTCTGAATAATGATTCCCCCCCTCTTCTTTTAAGATAGTTCTTCTGTCACTTTTGCTTAGTTTAACTTAAGTTACTTTTTTACACAGTGTCTTTCCCCACCTCTCAAGACTCCCCCACCCCACCAGTGGCTGGCTTCCAGGCTTAAGGTTTTACTTAATTTATTGTTTACTTAATTACATTGTTTTTCCTTCCTTTCACTGAGTGGCCTAATTCTCTTTTTTATTAATTAACCAATTAAAATATATTTTTCTTCAATTTATTTTATTTATAATATTTTTCTTTTTTGTAACTTTTTCCTCATAAAATGATTTTTTACCTTGTTCCCTTCATTAATTCCCTTTGATTTCTATTTATTCTTTGATTAATATCCTTATGCTTTATCTTTCTTTAATCTCAGTATTCGTTAGGAAATTAAAACTTCTGATGTATCAATTTTCAATTTTCTTTTTTTTAAAGTAAATTCAAGTCAATAAGCATTTATTAAGCCTCTGCTATGGAATTCTGCTAATCACATGTGGCACAAAGAAGGGGGGAAAATACCCTTGCTCTTAGGGAATTCATAAAGGAATGTGACAGACACGTGCAAATAATTATATACAAAAAAAGAGATATACAGGTTAAATTGGAGATAATCATGGCGGGGGGGGAGGAATAGCTTTGGAAAGAGAGCCTTAAAAAACTTCTTGAAGTAGATGGGATTAGAGTTCAGACTTGAAGGAGGCCAGGGAATCCAGGAAACATAAATGGGGAGGAAGAGAATTCTTGTTATGAGGTACAGCCAATAAAAATGTATGAAATAGGTAAATGGAGTGTTTTGTCAAAGAACAATAAGGAGCCTAGCATCATTGGATGACAGAATATGTAAAAAAAAAAAAGAAAAAGGTATAAGAAAACTTAGAAGATAGGCTGAGGCATGGTTTTGAAAGGACTTTGGATGTTTATTTTTGTTATTTTATTTTGGAACAGAACCTGGAGTTTACTGATTGATGAGTTGGAACATGTGATTCTTACTTGCTCAAAACTTTGCATTTGGAAGACCATTTTGAAAAATAAGTGGAAGATGAGCTAGTGTAAGGGGAGTTTTGATCTTTCAATTTCCTTTCCACATCCTATCTTCAGTATCTATATGTTTTACTTAGAAAGAGATCATATGTTCTTTTGCCTTCATTGCTTTAAATTTTCTCTTAGATTATCCTTCATCTTTGAGTAGTTGTATTTCCAATCAGCTATTATTGTTTTGATTCTTTAGTGAGTACTTGCCATGATCATGATGGATTCAAGTTTTTCTATTCCACTAATGATCTTTTTTTTCTATATTTACCATAAATTCTAGAAATAATCCCTTTTAATTTCAAGATTTTATTTTTTCTCAGAAACCATTCAGTAATATCCCTATAGCATACCATATTCTCTATGAATTCATATTTCCTATCTCTCATTAGGTCTTTAATTACCTCTGTTTTTAAGCTATCTTTCATTTAATAATGTTTGTCTTAAAATATTTATTTAAATATTTCTGTACTTATTTAGTTTTGGTAGTTTTCTTCCTCCATTTTAATATATTGCCTTTTGATTTATCTGTTTGTATTTTAGATTTTAACAAGATTTTCTTCCTCCTGAACTCTTTGTTAGTGTTAAAGTCTATTTTTCTTATATTTTCTTATGCTCACTTTCTGAC
Organism: Macrotis lagotis; assembly: GCF_037893015.1. Taxonomy (NCBI): domain Eukaryota; kingdom Metazoa; phylum Chordata; class Mammalia; order Peramelemorphia; family Peramelidae; genus Macrotis; species Macrotis lagotis. The sequence continues at coordinate 162,209,711 of NC_133666.1, read as the reverse complement.
TCCTTTCATGGTGAATTCCTTGGGGGACTGCACCTCAAAGTTCTCAGCTCCCTTTCTAGTTGAAGAATTCACTTTTTATCAGCTTTATTCCCCTGAGGGAATAAAAATGATTCAAGATGGATGTCATTACCTTTTCCTTCTGACCTAGTGTCTTCTCAGTTCAGGCTGGTTCACCACTCTGCTTCCCTCTGTTAGTTTTCTGATTGAGTACTGCTAAGCTGTCTTGGGCAACTTTTTTCCTTTTCTCTTCAAAGACGTGGGAATGATAGAGATTAGCTGCTTGTGGTCACAGAATAGGGAGTTTAGAGAAGGGGGAAAAATATACCATAACACAAGTCAGCAGGTTGAGTAATGTACCTTTCAAGAGAAGGGGGCAGGAGAAGGAGGGTTCTGAGTGAATGATATAAAGAATGTTTTTGGTCCATTATGAATTCATCAGACTTTTAACTTTTTTTAGACTTCTTAGTGTCTTGGCCTTTGGAGAATATCAGAATTGCACATATTTCCTCTTAGAGAAAATATCTATTCCTTTCCTTTTTTGGTCATGTATCCCAAGAAAGTGTCTGTCTGTCATTTAAAGACATTCATAGTCTGACTTCAATCTATCTTCTAAGCTAACTACACATTTATTCTCTTTCATGTACTCTACATACCAACTCAAATAGACCACTTGGTATTCTTACATATCCCTCAATACTCTGCAATTGTCTATTTGTATAGGATATCTGTTTAATGCTTTCCCTCATTAAGGATCACCTCTAGTAACAACTCCTTCAAAATACCTTGGCTGATGCCATCAGTTATTTTTTTCCCCTCACCTGAAGCATTTGTATTTTATCCCTGTGTATTCAATATCCACTTATCTGGGAATATACTTATGTGGTCACAAAATAGGAGTTTAGAGAAGGGGGGAAATGTATACAAGCAGAAACTGAAAAGGTTTCAGGAACATTATTCAGTGGGTGAATCCCAGAGCACAAGTCAGCTGGTTAGATTATGTACCTTTCCAGAGAAGGGGCAGAAGAAGGACGGTGCTGAGTGAGTGATTTAAAGAATTTATATCTACTTATCTTTCCCCAATATAATGTAAACTTTCTGGGTAGGAAACATTTCACTTTTTCATATATGTGCAGAATGCTATGATACTTATGTTAATATACAATGCTTACTATGTTCCAGGTATTGTGCGTTATATCTGGATAGATGTGTCACTCAGTAAAATTTAGTATTGATTGATGCCCCTTTTGCTTCAGTTTCCTCTGCTTCTCACAGATATAAGATCATGTCAATACTCCATCCAAGCATACATATATAGAAGCAAATTAGATAAGTAGGTTTACAAAGTCAACTCAGCCATGTTCTAATATATATTTTACATGGATTAGAAGGATGATGGGACAAAGGGAGTATTATACATGAGAGAAAGGAAACATAAATGCCTGGAAAGCTCGATGAAGAAAAGGTCTGACTGCCTAAAACAGTAACTCTTGACTTAAAAAGAACCCTCAGAAGAGTAATCTATCAGTCCTGGAACATTCTATTAATAAAAAAACAATAATTTTAAAGCACCCTTTTAGGTGGTGAGAGATCATTAAGATCTTTGAATGAATAATGAATGAATGAGCAATTTTTTTAAAAAAAATAAACTCTTAAAAAACAAAACAAAAACTCTTCAGAACTGATGAACACTTTATAAAATTTATCTATGTATCTCTTTCCCTTAATCCTAATTCCTCATACCAATAATGACTAATCTGTAAACATGGCTATCAAAAATATGTATGTACAACACTAACCTAACTGGAAATGTTGTAACTTAAAAAATATATATGTGCATATGGATGGAAAATTAATTAATTTTATAAAAGTTTTTTAAAAATAAGTTCTTGGAAGGTACCATATGAGAGTGAGTTCTGACTGGCAAGGACACCTGACAAGATGTCTTAAAAATCTTTCAATGAGGGGCAGCTAGGTGGTGCGATGGATAGAACACTGACCCTGGAGTCAGGAAGACCTGAATTCAAATGTGACTTAGACAATTAATAATTACCTAGCTGTGTGATCTTGGGCAAATCATTTAACCCCATTGCCTTGCAAAAAAATTTTTTAAAAAATCTTTCAAGGAAAAATTTATCTTAATTGGTATACTATTTATATAATATAAAGGCAATTTCCAAGGGCCTTACCTAAAACATTACATCAGTTCCAATGTGTAAACATTCCATGCACTAACTTCTTAAAAATATATTTTTAATGGAACTGAGAAGGTCCTTTTGTTCAAGTGAAGTATGGTATGTGATTAATTAAACATTAGTCAACATTTAAATGTCATGTGCAGAAGCTGGAGGCCCATCAATATTCCTATGCAGTGAGTCTAATGAAATGAAAAACTCAGGAAAAATGACAAAAATTATAATATGAGGAAATACTAAAATTTTTGTTTCCCAGAGTGATCATCAGAAAGATATCCTTGAAAAATAACTATGGTTTTATTGATTTTAGAATTATAAGGAAAAGTAATAGGGAATTGGATCTTTGCTTCATGTGCAATATCTTCTGTTTCTCTTCAGAGAAAGTTGATGTCTCTCTGAGGGTCACCTTGGTTTGGTTAATAGCAAAAAGAAAAAAAACAAATAGCCTCTTACCTCCCAGGACAGCATAATTCTCTTTCCTTTGGACCCTGGTAACATTCTAAAGATTGCATTATCTGCTGGATAAACAATAAGAGTCCCTCCACAGAAAATAATACAGATCACAAATCAAGATTTGATCCCAACAATATCTAGGAGATCGAGAGAAGAAATGCATATAAAAACTCATCCCCTTCCCCCTTTCTCCATCAACTGCAATATAATTTCCATTATTTCTCCAGGCTCCCATTCTGAATTCAAAGCAATTTATCTGAAGTTCAGACACTGTCGCTGTGATTTAGTTTCAGTTTTATGGCAACTGGAGGTCTCTAATAAGTATGCTCCTTTCATTGATTTTGTTCCCCTTCAGCTGTTGTTGTAAATTAATTGAAATTTTTCGTTTTTTTCTTGAGGTAACTTTTTTTTAAACTGATGAGAGCAACCAGTGCAGTGTGCTGTGAGTTTTGTCTACCACATTAATAAGAAATATAGTTTCTTTTGGATATAAAGTATCCTATGATATCACTTAAGCAAACTACATGTTAATGAAGTAGACATGATCTCCCTTCACCCCTATCTTGTGGTATTTATTTTTCTGTATCATTTATTTTAGGCATATATAATAGTATGCTTGGGGTTTTTTTTTCTTTTTCTCTCTTTCCCCTACTGTAAAGAAATTTTTGGATTTTGAAAGATGTTTCCATTAATGAAGGACCAGTTACTACAAATGATGAATTTCAGAAAGTGGTCATATATTCAAATTCTCAATGACTCAGATAATAATTATGTAAAAATAAAGTAATTGATTCCAGTCCAATGGAAATAGGTTGTGCAAATTTGAAAAATTATACTGCTTCATGATATTCATTATTCACATTAATCAGAACTTAGCTGGACTCTTTCAATTATATAAGAGCCTACCATACTCTGGAAAGTGCAAATAAAAAACCTAAACATACCTTCAATTTAATATTCCTTAAAGAAAAAGACATCTAACCTTGATATGTAAAGGACCGGGCAGTTTTGTTTATAGTAAGTCAAGTCTCAGATACTGGCTATCTCAAAGATACAAATACTTTGCAAGAAGTCAAATATATAATTGACATTATGTTGCTTGCCTTGCCAATGGGTTGGCGAGGCACTAGAGGGGAGAAGGATAATTTAAAACTCAAAATTTTTTAAAAAGTTAAATTGAGTATAATTACTTAAAAGGATATCATCCTTAGATATAAAAACTAAGAACAATGTCATAGTGATCCATCACAACACTATCAATTTTACAAGAACTACTACAGATACTTAAAAATGAAGAGATTAGGAATGAACAAATGAATAATCATATATTTCATGGAGTTCTCAGGATACAATAATATTCAAATATATTTTAATGCAGATTAACTGATTATTCATTTTGTTCTGAAATAGTGCCATGATGGATATTAAAAGCAACTTTTGACATTTCTTTTCAAATCAACTAGGAAAGATAAGCAAAGAGGTAGATTAGTCTGGGATAGAAGCCATGAATCTAAAAACTCATTTAATGAAACACTACACAAAGGCATAACTGTTCTCACTTTAAAAACTGCACATGATTCCCTATCCTCTCCTTTCTAGTTTCTCTTGAATATCCCTTGATTCTTTCCTATTTTGATTTGTCACTCTACATCTTTAAATGATATTGATACGTGTATAATATCTAGACTGGTGCATAATTCAGTAATAAAATTTATTGGGAATTTTTTAAACTATCAAATGACTGTTTATTTAAAAGCATATAAAACTATCATCATTTGAGTTGACATAATTGTCACATTTACTTTTGTATCAGTTATGTATTTAAACATGAAGATTATTTTGCTTGATATAATACAAATGCCACCCTTTGAAAACATGTATGTAACTTGTTGTACAGGTATTTCAATAGGAGTATATTTTAAGTCAGAAAGGTAAAAAGAAAGGTTTTTGAATAAGCACCAGATGACCAGGTTTAGAATTATCTCAGGCAATGAAATTATTACTTGAAGACCACTTCTGTGATAATTCTTTAAAAATGAAATTCAATTATCTTTAAATAAAAGGAGAAACTATTAAAGTTATCTATAGTATTGAGAAATTAGCCATTAAATAACTATCCTCATAACTAAGACAGATCCTGACTTTGGACATCTTAACCTAAAGGAAGAAGAGATGGTCAGGTGCATTGACATTGCCTTCCATACTTTAATTATGAAATGAGAAGAAAAATAAATTAGATTTTCCATACATTCTCTTGGAGCTAAGAAAGGACTGGATTCAAATTATACTTTGGATATTTCTATATTTTATGACCAGAGACAGATTATTTACCTTCTCTCAGGTTTATCTTCTTTATAGGTAAATTGGAGATAATGGCCAAAGTACATATCTAATAGGATTATTGTGAAAAATTAAATGAAATGATGTCCATAAAACTGTTGAAATGTCAGTTATTATGTTCTTCAAATAACACAAGAGTTGCTATTGTTGATGTGTTTATTTTATTATCCTTCCACTTCTAACTTTTTTCCACAAAATAAATAAATAAATAAACAAACAAAAAAAATAAATGGATGAACAAATAAACAAACTAACTAAACTTAGCTCCTCTTGGCTATCTTTATATAATATTTTTTCAAGCTCTTTTTTTAGTTCACCTTAAGATCAGAATATATTCATCCCTTTCCCTTCCTAATGAACCATTCCATGTAATATTTTTAAAGAGTAGGATAAAATAGCTCAGCAAATCCAACTAAAACATCACCTGAAGAGGATAGGATATGAAATATTCCAAAACCGTAGTCCCAACCTCAGTGGAAAAAAAGCAAGGAGGTGAATCTCAATTCCAAATTCTGAATTTCTGATCAGGCGTTCATTGAAGTTTTTTTTCCCCTAATATCTTCTATACTGTTTCAAATAGCTGAAATCAAAAGAGATCATCTAAAATTTGAAGGATGAAACAACTATGCACTGAGAAAAAAGAGAGAGAGTCAAGCAGCCCTATTGAGGTAGAACAATTTCCAACTCTAACTGAATCAGAAGAGGGGAAAAAAGTACAGTAATGGGACATGAAGATTTGTGATATAAATCTGTCCCCAGACACAAATACTTAATGTGTTAACTCTGAAAACCTATTTGTAGCGTGTAATGCCAATAAAGTTATTGAAATTGAAGCTGGAATTAAATCTACAGTCTCTCAGCTCTGAAACTGAGCTATCTAATCTGATATAGAGGGAAGTATGTACTTTGATTTAGTCTCATAGCAGTTCCATTGAATCAGTGCCCTAGAAAACATACCTCTTCCTTGAATGAGAATATTACAGAGTGCAGATGAGTCACTTGTGGTTTGGGGAGAGCTACAAAGGTAAGGTTAACTGGAGAAACTGGCATTTTAAATATGCATTTCCAGATTTTTTTTGTTGCTGTTCTCAAACTGCTGCTAGAGAGGGCTAAGGTATATGAATTGTCTCCAGCATGAGGACATCAGAATGTCACCTCAATAGTAGCATAATGGAATTGAAAACCATTATGGAAAACTAAAAATCTACCTCCTGTTACTTTCAAACAGTGCTAAAAGCAATATAGCCTCTAATGACATGAGATAGGAGAGAACATTTACAGAATTCTTTGCATCCAGTTTAGGATTGCCCACAGCAGGCAGATGGATATAATTTCAAGCAAATAAAAAGCCCAATGTACTGGTGACCACATCCCACCCGCAAAAGTTCTATCCTTTGGTACAATCCTTGAATCTTTGGAGAGAATCATGAGTCTACTTTAAATTAAAGTGAAAGAATAGGGCATATATTCCTTTGCCATTAAACATAAGAATGATTAACAAGTTCCACAACCTCATGATCAGCATGCTGCTCAGAAAATTGCTTCTGTTTGTGATTATAATATTAATGAAATGTTAAATATTATATAGGAGAGAACTTTTTTTCCAGAAGAGGTACTTTAGCATTTCTTTCATACCATGGGCTTGTGTTTTACCAGTACTTGTATAAAACAAATCAATTTAACAGCTAATCACCTTCATGAGTATAACATAAAATTTAGTCAAAAGTCAAAATTATTAAGCTGTAATAATTTCAGAGTTATGAATTTAACCATTCCAAGGACCCAACACAGATGTTTTCCCTGAGAAATATTAGTGAATACAACTATAACTTAGGCACAGAAAATTTAATTATTAAGTCAAGAGGTCAAAAAATATACAGCTATTTTCTTGGTTGTTCTTTTTTATTATGATCACATTAATATGTGCCAGAAGATATCAGGCTACAATGGATCAAGTTAAAAGAAAAACTTCTGTCTATGCTTTAATACTCTTTTGTGGTTTCAATAAATGAAATACAAATGGCATGCATATTTTTGAAATATCTGGAGGATCCACTAAAATCACAAGAAAGAACCTAGGGGAATGGCTACCACAAAGCCAAATTAATCCATTGCTCTGTACCTCTAACACTGTAACTCACATCCATTTGCCTTTATTAAACAGGGAACATAATTGGTTAAAAGGAAAGGCATTTAATTAAATGGCATAGTAAACAAGGTAACAACAAAATAGTTGCTCTATTAACTTAGGGTTTATTCTATTACAAATAAATACAACCTCATTGGGAGGAATGGACTTATATAAGGAACATACATGAAGAAAACACACACATAATGAACACCTGTGGCTAGGACACACATGTGGAGGCACAGTTTAGGTTTCTGATATTGCTGACACCTTATACCAATGTCATCATGGTATTGCTACCAGGTCTGCTTTCAACAATGTTGCTCAACTGGAAAATTCTTTCTGTTAAGATCTTTTTGGGGTGGAACCTAGATGGCGGAGTGAAGGCAAAAAATCCTGGTAGCTCTTCCCATACCACTCCAAATGCCTTTAAATTATGACTCTAACCAAATTCTAGAATGGCAGAACCCACAAAAAGTATGAGTGAAAAAATTTTCCTACCCAAGACAGCTTGAAAGATCTGTGGGTAAGGTCTGTTCATTGGGATTGGAAAGGACTGCAGCAGCCTGGGTTGGGATGGTCATGGAGTAAACAAACCCCAGACATGCAGTAACAGCTCACAGTATGCCTGAGTCTTCAGCAGAGGACTTCTCAGTCCAGGTATTGCCAAGGACAACTTGGAAAGTCAAGGGGAAAAATATGCTGCACCAGAGTGAGTGCAAAGCCAGGCCAGCTTAGGTCTCAGCTTAGCCCTGTTCCTGGGAACCAGAAGCAGGCCTGCAGAAATACCCAGCAAATGTTTTCAGAGAGTTCAACCCAAGGAAAGTAAGAGGGTCACAGAAGACTGCAGAGATATCTCTGTTAACCCAGGGACAAGACTCTGACATTTTGTCCATACTCAGATCCAGGTGGCAATCTGGGATCCCATACTATTATAGAGGAAGAGAGACCCTCCTCACAATTTCAGGGTAGAGAGGAGTGCTTGTGATCATCTACAAACCAGAACGTAGACCAGGAGAGCACTCAGAGCCTCTCAAACAACTTTGAAGGAATTGAGGACTGGGTGTGGGGGGGGGGGGGGAGTGGCAGGGGGTGGCGGGGGGGGGTCCATGAAAATAGCTGCAAAAACCCTGATCAACTTGGGAAATGGGGGCAGTTAGGTGGGGCAGTAGATATAGCACCAGCCTAGGAGTCAGGAGAACCTGAGTTCAAATCTGCTCTCAGACACAATAATTACCTGTGAGACTTTGGGCAAATAACTTAATCTACTGCCTTGCAAAAATCAAAAAACAAAACAAAACAAAAACACTTGGGAAAGTGTATTCTCCACCCTGGAAGCAGAGCCCACCTTAACAAAGAGTCAAAATCAAGCCATAGGCTGGCGAAATGAGCAAACAATAGAAGAAAAATATTTGATCATAGACAATTACTTTGGTCCCATGGAGGATCAAAATACACTCTCAGATGAAGACAAAGACAAAGCTTCTGTATCCAAAGCCTTCAAGAAAAACTGGAATTGATCTCAGGCTATGGAACAGTTCAAAAATGATTTCTGAAAATAAAGTAAGGGTGGTAGAGGAAAAATTGGGAAGAGAAAGAGAGTGATACAGGAAAATCATTATAATGAAGTCAGCAACTTGGTGAAAGAAATAGAAAAATACTGAAGAAAATGACATCTTAAAGATCAGTTTAGATCAAATGGAAAAAGCAATCCAAAAGGTCAATGAGAAGATGAATGCCTTAAAAAAGCCAAATTAGCTAAATGGAAAAGGAGATTACAAAGCTCTCTGAAAAAAAAAATTAATTCCTTCAAATGTAGAATGGAGCTAAGGAAAGCTGATGACTTTGTGAGGTACTTTACAGGAAAATCATTATAATGAAGTCAGCAACTTGGTGAAAGAAATAGAAAAATACTGAAGAAAATGACATCTTAAAGATCAGTTTAGATCAAATGGAAAAAGCAATCCAAAAGGTCAATGAGAAGATGAATGCCTTAAAAAAGCCAAATTAGTTAAATGGAAAAGGAGATTACAAAGCTCTCTGAAAAAAAAAATAATTCCTTCAAATGTAGAATGTAGCTAAGGAAAGCTGATGACTTTGTGAAAAATCAATAAATAATAAAACAAAAACAAAAAATCTTCTTGCTATAGAACAGGGGTGGGAAACTTTTTCTCTGCTAGGACAATTTGGATATTTATAACATCATTTGCCAGTCAGACAAAATTATCAACTTAAAAATTAGCCTGCTATATTTGAAAAATATTTAATTATGGGGAGGCTAGGTGGTGCAGTAGATAGAGCACTGGCCCTGGAGTCAGGAGTACCTGAGTTCAAATCTGGCCTCAAACATATAATAATTACCTAGCTGTGTGGCCTTGGACAAGCCACTTAACCCCATTGCTTTGCAAAAAAAAAACTAAAAGAAATAATTTAATTAATTCACCCCTAAAAAGTTCTTAGATTTATTGAATCTTGAGTCCTGCCTGCAGTTGCCATGGCACTACCAGGACAAATGATTTTTTGGGCATTATAAGGACATTACCTGCCCCTGTTGTAGTGTGTACTACTTTGCACCACTTGCTTATTTGGTACCCTTGGCTATCTAATACTCAGAATGGGAATACCATGCTTTCTAAGCTTAAAGTCTATAGGATTTCTCACATTTTTTAAGAAAAGAAAAAAAAACCTTTCTCTTTGATCATAGTATCTCTATTCCTGATCATTCCCATTCCCCTAGAGACTTAGGTCCTATAGATTCTTTCATCTCCAACATGAAATTTTCAGCCCCAGACTAAACTCTTTAAAACAAAGAATTCTCTCCATCTGTCTAATGATTTTAGGATGAAACTAATATGCTGACCATTCCATAAATGTCATATTTTAAAGATCAGACTTCAAACTAGATAATGGATTTTTGCCTACTTTATATCAATCATATCCTTGTTGTTCTTCAATTGTTTTAGTTGAGTCCAACTTTACGTGATCCCATTTGGAGTTTTGTTGGCAAAAATATTGGAGTGGTTTACCATTTCCTTCCCCATCTAATTTTAAAGATAGGGAACTCAGATAAAAAAAGGAATAAGTGGCTTACCATGATCTCACAACTAGTAAGTATCTTTGGCCATCTCAGGAAGATGAATCTTCTTGACTACAGGCACAGAGTTCTATGCATTGTGCTACCTAGCTATCCTAAATATCTCTTGGATTCAGACTTCTCCATTTTACATCTAAAACTATCTTCCTTCCTTTCTTTCTTTCTTTCTTTCTTTCCCCCCCCCCCACAAGGCAATGGGGTTCAGTAACTTGGCCAAGGTCACACAGCTAGGTAATTAAGTGTCTGAGGTCAGATTAGAACTCAGGTCCTCCTGACTCCAGGACTAGTGCTCTATCCACTGCACCACCTAGCTACCCCTTCCATTCTTTCCTGTAGAGGAGTATGAAGTGAATCACAGAATTTGAGAGCTGGAAAAGACCTCAACAGCCATCTATTCTAACACATAAGTAACTCCATTCAATCCCTGTTTGAATACTTCTAAAGAGGGAGAACCCATCACTTCATGAGGCAAGTCATTCCACTTTTGTACATCTTGGATAGTAAGGACACTTTTCCTTGAAATCAAAATTTATCTTTACCCATTGTTTCTGATGCTTCCTTTTGGGATCAAATAAAATAAGTATGATGCTTTTCCTACATGATAATGCTTCAAATGCTTGAAATACTTATCACTACATTTGCCTTTAATCTTCTTTTCCACTGACTAAATATGGTCAATTTCTTCACTCAGTCATCATATGTCATGATCTCTAGGCCCCACATAATCTTGATCGCCATTTTCTCAGTACTCCCAGCTCATCAAGATCTTTCTTAAACTATTGGTTTAAGAAGGTCTTATGAAGGTACAATTCAGTGGAACTATATCCTCCCTATTCCTGGAAACTCCAAATCTCCTAATAAAGTTCCAAATCACATGCACTACTAACAAATTGAATAAACATACACTAAATACACTAAATACCCAGATGTTTTGTTTTATTTCTAAACAATTGCTCACTAAGTAATGCTGCCCCATTAAATTTTTATACCTAAAAGAAATACTTTACATTTATCCTTAGTAAATTTCACTTTATTATAGTTAACACAAGTTCTGTTTTGGATCCAGATTCTTATGCATCATATCAGCTATCCTTTCCAGTTTTGTGTCAGCTACAAACCTCCAAAAAACCATCTATACTTTTATTTGAATCATTGATTCAAATAAAATAAACAGCATGAGAAGCACAGATTCCTTTAAATTTCAATAGAGACACCTTGTCATTTTTAAGATGAAGTACTAGCAACTACTCTTAGAGTCTATCCATCAAACCAATTCTAATTTAATTTGGTTGTATTATCATTTATCCACATCTTTCTATCTCTTCCCATGAGAATAGTAAAAGCTACTCATATCAGAAACTCATAAGGATCAAGGTCATTTTCTCCAATATTTGCTCTGGCTCCTTCCTACCAGGCCAATCAAAATCCAGAAGTTTTGCCACAACTCATTTCATCACAATAACTCCAATTCCTCTTTCCATCTTTTGTTGATGTGCATCAATCACAGAGTCAGATTTCAAGCCCTGACTGATACTTTCAAACTTTTTTCTCTAAGTTCCTTAAAAGTGCAGCTTAGGTGTCAACTCCTACATAATGCCTTTCTTAGTTCCCCAGTTACCACCCTTTCCTTTTTTCAAAGTCTTGCTGTTTTGTATTTACTTACTAGCAATCACCTTTCTAATAGAGTGTAAGTTTCTTGATGACATGGACAACTTCATTTTTGATTTAATAATGACTTCAGTACATTGGGACAATGCCTTGAACATAGTTCCTTTCAAAAACTTGTTAAATTGCATTCAATTTATGATACTAAGCAATTGACCTCAATTTAAAGGTAACAATCCTAACATACATGCAAAGTTCTATTATATAGTCTACTTTTAGAAGCAATTATAGTATGGTCAAGCAGTGCTTTTTGTCTGTAGTAGAGGTCTTTAATGAAGTATACATGAACTTTTTTAATGTTTGCATAATAATATTATAATAACTTTTTTTTCTTTCAAATCTGATATATTTTGTTTTATTGGAGGGGGTCTATAGATATAAATAAAATGTTCAAGGATTCATGCCAAAAAAAAGTTAAGGATGTCAGGTCTATAGATTTGTTCTAATCAAAGTCAGTGAGTAGAACTACCTAAGATTGTCCTTGCCTAGAGTTAAAGGGCTAACCTATGTTTGCAAATGAATTGAAGGCTGGATTTAACCTTAGGGAAGGGTGTTAAGACATTTCATAAGGCTGAAATAGCAATGTTACAAGGAAAAAAAATAAGGTGTTAAATCAAGAAGTGACAGTGAACTATGTCTTGAAGTATTAGTAAGAGTTAGCACAAAAATAAGGCAGTGGCTCTAGTGATGCCTCCAGCAACAAGTAAATGAGAAAATCAGAGATGTGCAGGCAGAACTCCAGATGAAAATAAAAGCAAACGTTTTGTAGCTGTTCAGAAAGGAATAGAATGAGTTTGAATCAGCCAACACATGGTATAGGGGCAAAAACATTAAACTAAGGATAAGAGAACATGGGTTTGAGCTTCAACTTTGTTACTATCTGACATAAAACAAAGCATTTGTCATCTGTGGGTCTCAGTTTCTTCAGCTATAACAGGTGATGAACCTTTTTTGTTCAACCAAGGGTTATAAAAACATCATTCACAGTCTATATTTTGAAACATTTAATTCACCCCTTGAAAAATTACTAGATTTATTGAATTTCCAAACCTGCTTGTGGTTGTTTAGCAAAGTCAGACCAATATAGTCTGAGGGCTGGAAGTTCCCCTCCCCCAATCTATAAGATGGATATAATGATACCCTGACTAATTCCAAAATTGCCAGGGATTTAAAGACATCAAAAAATGAGAATGAGAGTTGAAACAACAGATACACCTCCATTTCTCAAAGTCAAGGTAAAAAGGGAATCATGTGAAGGAAGTCGTTCCCCTCTCATCTATTCAGTTCTTGACAGCTATCCTATGGGTGAATTCTGATATTCACCATCACTAGAAAGAAACTAATGTCAGAAAAGCAAGAGGCAGGGTTAGAGGTAGGGATAGATACTCCATAGCATGGTTCAATGGAAACATCACAAAATGAATGAGCTGGTTAGGAAATAAGATTATCTGAGAAGATATCAGTCAGATTCCTTTTTCCTTAAAGAGAGGAACCAATGATTTTTATATTTCAAGCCAAGAGTAGAGAATAATGAAAAAATGTGAGTATTAAAGCTGATAGAATTTTGAAAAAAATTATAAGATTTCCAAATGAACCCAAAATGAATTCAATGGAATAAAAAATGAAGAGTTTTATTGTTGACCTTATTTGCCTTATTGTGCCTAATTATCTAATTTTCTTCTTTTCTGTTACATATTTAACATATTTTGTTTTGTATTTTTTATTCATTTTGTCTTATTGCCTTGTCTTTCCAACTTTGTTATAAGGCTTCTGTCTTATAATTTAATACAGATACCATTTAATCCCCAGTATCTAGTACAATATCTCTAACACACAGGTTTTAAATAAACTCTTTGCTGATAACAACCATGAGAATTTTGATACATAACCCCATGGGATATTTGATAGAAGTCAGATTATGACTGGGTAGTGAAATTCCTAGTAAAGTCAGCCATCTCATTATAATCCAATATTTCACAAAAATGAGACATAATCAATTGATGAGATTCTATATGAAGTAAAAGGCCAATAGATATACATCATTATTAGAATTTACCTTATGGAATCTCTGCAATGTGAAATATAAGGATTCTGGTATAAGGAATATCAACAAACAATGGAATCTCTCTTCACAAACTGAGTTTTCTGAACAGTTCCCAATAGTATTCCATTGAGTCCATTTTGGATCCTATCCAAAGGACTGTACTGCTGGAAGTGGTAAAGGCTACATTACAACACTGTTTCATATATAGTAAAGTCCTTTTCCTAGACTCCAAGGACATTATTGTGACATGATTCCAATATTCCCTGATGTCAAAAGCATCACTAAAAGATAATTTATTTCAATAGCTTCAAAGTCAAACTATAGTATAAAAATGATGCCTCCAGTTCTTAGTTCAATAGGACTGTCAATTATTTCTCCAATCTGTACAAATGATAGCATGATTCTCAAATGTAGCAGTACAGATTTTGAAAATGGACAGAGAATAAAATGCTATTTCTTAAGGCTCCTCAAGAAGACTTCCTGCCCATTACTATGAGAATTCTAGATTGCCTGTCACCCTGTGACATATTTTTTTATTATCCATACTGTATATAACTTCAGTTTCACGTGTAACTGTAATTAATTTGCAATTGTGGACACTTCTACCATGATAATAGAAAAGATTTCTTCACAGATCATAATGGGAAGTTAGTCTCTGAACTCGTAGTTCAGCAGTCACTATTTTTTACATTTTTGTTAAGAGTTTTTTTAACTTAACCTTAATTTTATGACAAAATTATTGTGATATTTATAAAACAGAAGGCCACCTAAAGACTTCCAAATTTTGAGAACTATTTTTTCCAGTAAAAGTCAAATAAAACTATCAATTATATTTTCCTATTTGGAAATAGATCTTCCATGTATAAATACAGTTGTTTATAATTCCTTTTTAGTCCATTACCATGATCAATGTTGATCTCCTACATCATTTATTTTAAAAAGTTTAAAACTTTTGATTCAAAAAGAAAAGAAAAAAGGATGCCTATACACAAAAGATGATTTTACAGAGAAGACATGCAAGGCAAGTGGTCAGAAGAATGCAAGGACATTCTCAAGATCTCCCTGAAGAACTTTGCTATTTAATGTGAGATGTTGTGGTGATATTGGCATAGGATATCTAATATAGTGTGCCTGTATTAAAGAAGACTCTGTACTCTATAAGCAAAGCTGAACTGCTGTAGATCAAAAGAAACATGACTTGCACAAATTTATCAATATCTCCCTCTCAAATGACCATACAGACTATATGTTGCTGACCTGTGCTATAACCTCCCAATTTGTTTTGGTCTGATCAATTAAAACCAGTCTCACTGTACATTAACCCCTATATCATGATGTTATTTTGGTCTTCTTCAAGAGCAAAAAAACAAGCAAAAAGCTCATTCTAGGAGTTAGTTTTCCTCATGAATCTTTCCATGTAGCCTGATTATATAGGCAGTTCAGTAATATAGTAGAGATTGGGATCTGGAATCAGGAAGAACTGAGATCAAATCTTGTCCCAAACTCTTAACAGTTGTGTGGTCCTGGGTAAATACTTAATTTTCCTCATTTCTGTAATGGAAGTAAGTAATAGTAGTACTTATTTCCCAGAGTTGTTGTACAGATCAAAGGAAATAGTAATTCTAAGGACTTTATATATAATAGATATTATGTACATCTTAATTATTGTTCAGAATTCCCTCCTGGTTCTAAATGAACCTGATTGAAATTGAGCAAGAGTATCCAATGTAATGGGCAGTTGGATAGCACAGTGGGTACAATACTGGACCTGAAGTCAGGAAGATCTAATTCAAATTTTGCCTCAAAAATGGTATGAAGAGGGGACCATTAGTGCTGGAAGGAACCCAGGTTTTAGCCATACCAGAATCGTGGAGACAAGGTTAAGAGTGGGGAGACAAACTCATTAGCTGATTTGGTCAATCATTCCTGGAAAGAGAATTCTCTTGATCTCATGCTCCAGAGGCTGTACAGTGCTGAAGGGACAGGACTGCTATGAGAATAGATCTAACAAAGTTCAGAGATGCTCTAAATTTACTAAAACATACAAGGAGAAAGCAATATGTCTTAGGGGTATATCCTCATGGGGTCTAAAAGTATTAAAAAATATATGTGCAAATGTATTTCAAAGAAATTAGTACTTTTTCCATAGCTACAAAGTAGACCTCTCCAATGTCTAATAAATGGGTGGGAGGGAGGGGGGTTCTTATCATTTTGTGTGTCCTAGATCACTTCTGCACTTTGGTTAAGTTCATGGATCCTTTCTCAGCATAATGTTTTTAAATACATTAAATAGGGGCAGCTAGGTGATGTAGTGGATAAAGAGTCAGGAGTACCTAGGTTCAAATCCAGTCTCAGACACTTAATAATTACCTAGCTGTGTGGCCTTGGGCAAGCTACTTAACCCCATTTGCCTTGCAAAAAAAACAAAAAACAAAAAAAAATAAATACATTAAATAAAATACATAAGGTTATAGAGGAAACCAATTCTATTAAAATACAGTTAACAGTTTTATAAAAATAAGTAAGAGTCAGCTATTTCTAGTTTAGCTGCTTCCTAAATGACTACTATGAGTTATTAGAGCTGGAAAAAAGATCAATCACCAGAGAAGAGACTCTATGACTTTAACTGGATTGGTCTTGGATCAATGGACACACAATCCAGCCAGTCCTGTCAGCAGCCTGTAGGACCAATTAGGGCTTGTATAGCCCTTTCTTCTCCCATTACCCACCAAAAAAAACTGTGTGACCAGGGAAATCCCTTAACCTTTGTTGCCTCAGCTTCCTCATCTTAAAATGAGATTTAAAGAGACCACTCCAGCTTCTTTGCTGAGAAAACCCTAATGGGGTTACAAAGAGCTATATATAACTGAAACAACTGAACAATTCCTAAATTATTCATTCATTTTCTTCAGTCAAGGAAAAATTATTTTTATATATCTATTACAGGTGGATAAGGAATAAATTAACAACAACCCTCATTCAAAGGGATATGATCAGAGATAGCTAGGTAACAAACTGTATAGAGCACTGGCCCTGGAATCAAGAGAACCTGAGTTCAAATATGGCCTCGGACACTTGATACTTATTAGTTGTTTGATCTTGGGCAAGTCACTTAACCCTATTGCCCCACAAAAACCAAAAAAAAAAAGAAAAAGAAAAGAAAGGAAAAGAGAAAAAAGGGGGATATGATACAAATTTAAACAATTAAGCCAAATGATTAAAAAGAGTTATTCTCCTTAAATTTATCTAACAGCATTTAAGGAATTTCAAGCCAGGTATAGTGATTTTTACCTCTAATACCTTCTTCTGGGGGAGTATGAAGCTGGTGGATTGCTTGAGGAATATGGAATAATTATGTTGAGCTCCCAAGAGCAGGGAACCACCAGACGACTTAAGAAGTCACAATATGTTCACAGAGGAAGCAGATCGAAGTTTTCATGTTGATCATTAGGGGCTATGAGTGGCCGTTGTATTTCTCATCTAGGTAGGAATTGCCCAGTCTCAAAAACAAACAACAAAGAAGCAATTTTCCCCATGATGATGATGACAAATGTTTGAACAATATATGGAAAATGGAGGTTTCTGTTTTTAAGTCACCTGTTTAACTATCTGAAGAAAGATTGCATACAATCTATGATTCTAAGAAATGAGGAGAACCCTCTGGGAGTAAGATCATAAACTGTATTCATCCTCGTCTAAACTTAATCTTAGTTGAACTACTTAGATAATTAGCACTTAGCTGAAGCTACTTCCTAAGAGTGAAAATTATGGCAGATAAAATTTGCAGGCAGTCAGTTCTGAAGGTAAGTAAGGCAAGCTATTGCCAAGGGTTCAACATGTAGAGAGCAGAATGAGGGACTTTTAAAAAATGTATAACTTTTAACAAATATCTCTATCTTTAGCCAGAAAAAAATTACTTTACATGGAATGTAAGTACTTATTTTATGCTTATTAAAATCATATGCACAACAATCAAGTCTCAAAGACTTTTGTGAACATGAAGGGGTGGCACAATTTTCAAATGTGGGGGAAGATGTCTCTTTGTCAAACCTCACCTAGGGTATATCAATGCCTTGCCTCAGCTCTAATAGCAACTATCCTCTTTTCCTGGAAACATGCCCTGAACTGAATAAATTAACCTCTTCTTTAAGACACACTTGTAAAAAAAGGCATTAGTATCTAGATAGCATACAAGATCAGAAGGATAAAAATATGGATACAGTTTCTAGAACATTTTAGATATAAAATAAATAATATTCAATAAGTGTTTCAACCACCTGTATTTCTATATTGAAGAAAAAAATTGCCAAGCTTAGCCAAATTTCAATTCTGTCACAAGAAATTTCCTTTAAGTTAGATGTGTTTCAAATAGAGCTATGCTTTCATTTTGAAATATTGGCTTTGCTTTCTCTTCCATTATTTTTCTATATTTAATTTTTATAAAAGATCAGGATGGAATTTCTATCATAATATACATACACATAAGCATTTGGTTCTACACAACCTTCAGATTTCAATTCTAACACCTCCCTAATCTTCAGTTTCTTTACCTATAAAATCTAAGTGTTCAGACTAGGGGAACTCTAAATTCTCTCCAAACTCAAAATCTATGATCTTCATGTACACAGATTCTAAGATCATAGATTCAGAACTGCAATTAATCTTAAAAGATCATGTGATCCAATATATTCATTTTATAATTATAAAAAAGGGAAACCTAGAAAACCTTACTGACTTTCCCAATGTCAAGCAGTTTTATTATTAGCACAGCCAGGATTCAAATCTGGATTTTCTGACCTAAATCAATTTTTCCATTGAACCATTGAGCCACAGGTGGGCAGAAATCATGTTATATGTCTTTATCCCTCCCTCCTCACCTTCAACCCTAACCCCACAAACTCTGAGACAACACAGCTAGAAAATGTCAAAATCAGAATTCAAACTCAGGGCACAAATCAAAATCTAGTCTTCTCTCCACTATGTAACCTACCTTTAACCTTACTAGAATTTACAGCATCAATTATTCTTACCACACAAGGGGTTCAACACAGTCTTTGACATGATTGTAATCAATGGTAATGGTGACTGACTTGTATATTTTTCTATGTAAAATTTATGCTATTTCTAATATTTATCAGATCTGACACAATCTGTTTGGAAGAGAACCACAGGTTCAACTCAAATTTTTACATTAGGAGCAAAACAATTTCCTCTTAACAACAAATGAGAGTAGCCAGATATATGCTGAAGCCTGCTCAAACCAAAGTGCTGATTATTTAAATTTTCAGTGTATGCACTGACACCTTGAAAATTGGCAAATGTGGACCGCTAGGTGGCTCAGTGGGTAAAGCACCAGCCCTGGAGTCAGGAGTACCTGGGTTCAAATCCAGTCTGACATTTAATAATTACCTAGCTGTGTGGCCTTGGGCAAGCCACTTAACCCCGTTTGCCTTGCAAAAAACCTTAAAAAAAAATTGGTAAATGCTACAAATCATGGCTTGGTTTGTTGTTGCTCTGTTAGTTGTCTAGACCTTAAGAAGTGAATAAGAAAATGCCAAATAATGAAAATCAAATTTAAGTGCATCATGTACACTTTCCCCCTCTTAGAGTCATCTATTAAACATTTACTAGCAACATACCCTGAGCCAAAAAAAATTTTTTTTATTTTGTTTATTTAAGGCAATGGGGTTAAGAGTGACTTGCCCAAGGTCACACAGCTAGGCAATTATTAAATGAGGCTGGATTTGAATTCAGGTCCTCCTGACTCCAGGACTGGTGCTCTATCTACTGCACCACCTAGCTGCCCCAAGCCAAATTTTTTATCAGATGATGAGAGTCTATAATAAGAAAATTTTGGAAAACCTGGTGCCATTTCTAAAGTTGAAATCCAAGTCACACATAGTATTGGAAAGTTTTATAGATTTATAATCCTACAAGGAATTCTTTCCAATGAGGAAATGCTTCTCATAAATTCCAAGTTCATTTCAAACACATTTCAGAGAAAGTATTATAACAGATATTTTACATTAAAAGACATCAATAATTGTTTGGTTTGTCCATTTTGCTATTTTTACCTCCCACATAACATGGAATAGCAATGTGAACTAATACTTAAGGGGTGGCATACAGGAAAGCATTCAATCAAAACTTCACTGGTAGAGACTTTTTGAAGTTTTTTTTTTTAAATCCATGCCAAAGGGTTTTAAGGTTACCATGATTAGATTAAGGTTGATTAGAATGAGGCTTGATTCCCGCAGGTCCCTAACTCATCTATTGTAAAGGATAGCATCAACTCCATTCCAATAATATTTAGTTTACTTAATTTTCTACTATTTTCAAATCCTAATTTATGTTTTTGGGTTGTTTTTTTTTAAGATTTTGCAAGGCAAACGGGGTTAAGTGGCTTGCCCAAGGCCACACAGCTAGGTAATTATTAAGTGTCTGAGACAGAATTTGAACCCAAGTACTCCTGACTCCAGGGCCAGTGCTTTACCACTACACCACCTAGTCAAATGCTAATTTGAAGAAAAAATCAGATGAACTGCCCTGCAGCCTAACTTTAAGCCAACTCCAGCCCACCCCCACCCCAACCTCTCCCTAAACTCCTCCCCAATCACTATTGGATGAGGTCAAGAGTCCCTCTAGATACATTCTTTTGTGTGTTTTTTATTCCAGAATCATAAATAGAATTGTAATGGAGGTCTTTACCTCTGAGTGTGCTCAGTCACCAATCCTGGAAGCATGTTCAGATTTTCCCCAAACGTCTTTGCTTAGTGCTTATTCAATGTGTGAAGGATGTTAGGGGGTGGGAGGAAGCTGGTTTATAGCCATATGTGATTAGAGGACTTACATTATGTGAT
The DNA here is from genome assembly GCF_037893015.1 of Macrotis lagotis. NCBI lineage: Eukaryota > Metazoa > Chordata > Mammalia > Peramelemorphia > Peramelidae > Macrotis > Macrotis lagotis. The sequence goes on along the minus strand of NC_133666.1, from coordinate 162,188,935 downwards.
TACAAAAACATTTTTTTATTTTGTTTTGTTTTTTCAGTTGGTTAAAGGGCCAGAATACCTGGTCATTCAGGTTTGCTGAGCCAAAACAGTGGAATCTCTAAGGTACAATTTGCTTCTTCCTCATTCTCCTTCATTTGCAACTGTGAATGAGATAGGACTACTCTTACTACATCCCTAAAGTTGGGTACAGAAATGATGGATGCCCTTGACCCTCAACAAACCATTGCAGTTGTGAATACATAACTACCACTATATATTTTGCATTCTTCTGCCTTACTAAGTGACATAGAAACAACCTGGGGCTAGGCATGTCCAGGCAGTCAATTCAGAAGATGAAAGGGTCTCATCAGCAACTGGGGGTGAATGATATCAGGAATTGCAGTGCTCACCAAGCAATAGTGACTAAGAGTAGGATAAGTTGACAGACTGGGAGGAGAAAAAATGTCTTCTTAAGGGCAACTTCAGGTTTCATGATGTCTTATAATACTGAAAAGTATCAGTTATGAACTTGAGAAAGGCACTGTCTCTTGGCGATCAAGACTCTGCTTAAGTAGAACTTCGGGGTTCAAAGAGAAAAAAAAGGACTTTTAGCAAAGGGTTTGTGCTTCCCCTTTGCCAAATTAGTTTTCCACAAAGAAACTTCACTACATTTAGACTTTAAGACTACAATCATTCTCTGCATGGATGCTATGTATATTTGTAGAAGAGTGGAACCCACATATTGGAGGTAATGTTTTATACCAAATGTTCCAATGATACCTTCTCAGTAAATGTCTTCTCTAAAAGATAACTGCCCACTTACACCAGAGGGATCTTTATTAAGAAAATTAATATAGGATTATCCTTCAATCACCCTTAAAAACTTCTGGGACTAAACCTTACTGTGAGGAGAAATTATGGTAAGTGTGCTCAGAGAGTTTTCTATAATTCATAATGTTCATGCTGAAAGGAACTCTAAAACACTGTTTTCCTTATGAAGTCCATAGACATAAAATAATTCACCCAAGGTCACACAGGCAATAAAGAATGCCAAAGATGTTAGCCTGAATGATTAATGGATTTCTTTCCAATTCTAACATGTTATCATCCTAGGAGGTAGATTTTCAGTAAGTGTTTTTCTCCCCCATAAAATATTTCTGTTCACAGTCAATATCTAAACATGGTGCTGCCTTGGCACTACATTTGAAGTATCTATATCTGATGATCTCTACCTGAGTCATTCTATAACCTGTGTCTGCTAGTTGTTCAAATAAGTATAATTATAGGTGTACTGAAGCCAGCTCTTACCACCTCAAAACTGGTCAATTCCTAAATTTTCATTGAGGATTTGTACCTCAGATATTGTCAAATGCTAAAATCAATACTGGCTTATTGTTTTGTTCCTTGTCTACACATTTTTCCCTAGGAGAGGAAAATGAGGAGAGTCATTTGTTAAATATTAACCACTTTGCTACAGAGTACATACTACTAGATCTTGAATGGTCTTATCTTTTGATGCAGGGAGATAGTGGGCTCCAGAAAGTTTCTTTTCCTTATATAAATCTTCCACCTCTTTTGAAATTTTTCATTTGTTAAGAACCTACAATGCTTATTAGCACAGTACCAGTCATTGTTCTAAGCTCTAGAAATACAACATAATGCAATAACAGTCCCTGCCCTCAAGAAGCACACAATTGCTGTGTAGCCTTGGGCAAGCCACTTAACCCCATTTGCCTTGCAAAAACCTAAAAAAAAAAAAGCACACAATTGAAGGGTGGGGGCAAAAAAACAAGAAAATAATTATATTCAAAGTTATATCAAAAAACCCATGAACTTCATAAGGTTTTTCTAAGGCTCAAATGAGTAACATATGGAATGTGCTTTAGATGATTCAAAGCGGGGCGGCTAGGTGGCAAAGTGGGGTGCCTAGGTGGCGTAGTGGATAAAGCACCGGCCTTGGAGTCAGGAGTACCTGGGTTCAAATCCAGTCTCAGACACTTAATAATTACCTAACTGTGTGGCCTTGGGCAAGCCACTTAACCCTGCTTGCCTTGCAAAAAAAAAAAAAGATTCAAAGCATATAAATGTTAGCCTTTATCATTATAACACACATACATAACTAAATTGAATTTAATCCAATTCCACATATAAAAGCATAAATGTGTATATCTATGTATGTAAAGAGAGAGAGAGAGAGAGAGAGAGAGAGAGAGAGGCATGACATACAGGGCTTTGATGTGTGGCATTAACAGTATTGTATGACAGACTAAGTCTTTCTATATCTCTTGTATCCATCTTCTCTTCAATTCTTACAGAAAAACACCTTAGAGTCTAGAACTTTATTATTCTTTCCTTGACTTCTGACTGAAATGACTTCAGAACTGTTTTCCCTGCATCTCCTGTTCCCCACTCTAATCTGTCTTCAACAAAGTTAGCAAAATGATGGTCTAATTGTAACTCTGACTATATCACTCCCCTGTTCAAGTGGCTTTTTATTGGCTCAAGGATAAAATATGCACTCTTTGATTTGGTTTTTAAAGTCCTTCATCACATGGTTCTAGCCTAATTTTCCAACCTCAGTATACATTTTCCATAGAATAGAAAACCTAGTCTTTGCCCAGTTCCCCACTTAACATATATGTGTCTTTTTTTGTGCTTTTTACATTGGTCTAAAATAAACCCCCTCCTAATCGTCCTCATACAGGAGCCACTTAACTAGCATCTATTTATGAAGCCTTTCCCAATTCTTTCAAAAATTAGTGCCTTTCTTTCCTAAACTATCTTATATTTATTCTGCACAAACTTTCTTTGAACATATAGTCTTATGTGTTCCTTGAGTTCTTTAAAACCAGAGATTTTCATTTCAGAGTATATATTATATACATATAGTACCTGGAATACAGTAGACACTAAATCTATGTTTATGAATTGATTGGATTGCTTCATGTATAATTATAGCCATTTTTTTGTTTTTGAAAAAGTTTTTATTCATTTAAAGCAATGGGGTTGAGTGACTTGCCCAAGGTCACACAGCTAGGCAATTATTAAGCATCTGATGGCAGATTTGAACTCAGGTCCTCCTGACTCCAGGGCCAGTGCTCTATCCACTGCACCACCAAGCTGCCCTGATAGTAGCCTTTCTTGATTTATATATAATTCTAAAAGCTATATCTCCAGAAATACTTTTAAATGATTTTACATTTAATTAAACACTATACAACTATATATGTTTGAAAAATAGGAACTCATGTATGTGGAGACACATTAATTCAGATTATAGAAGGAATATATTCTTATTTTTAATAGACATTTAATGAGATTTCTAGTGCAATATTTTAGCCTTTCAAATTTGGAAAGCAGGAGCTCATATGAATTAGTGAACCCCCTTCCAATAACTCTGTGACTCCCTAGGGACTGTGACTCACAGGTAGGGAAGCATTCTTCTAATACTAATGTAATATATTTATTTTATGTTTTCATTAGACTTGTTTATGATATTATTCCCCCAAAGAATTGGAGGTACAGAGATTTTAATATCAAAGTTAAATGAAAAGATAGCTACCTATAACAAGAAAAGGTCGAAATGGGTGCAGGATTTGGACATAAAGGGCAATACCATAGATAAATTAATAGATCAAGAAATATCATAGGACTTCCAGGCCAAGATGACAGAGAGAAGACAGGCACAATTCTAAAGTCTCCTGATCTTCCCCCATCTATCATATGAAAAAAACTTCTTAACAGAAATCCTACCCACAAAACCCAGAAAGAAAAACCAGGAGAAAGAACATCTACCTCAGGATTTGTCTCTGGCAGCAGCATTGGCCAAATTTGGGCAGGTGAGTCTGGGCTCAGAGGGCAGTTCAGCCCAGATCAGCCAGATTAGGAGCTGAATTGGAGCAGAGGAGTCTGAGGTCCTGAGACGAGACCTGCTGGATCAGTGGTGGGGCTAGACTGCAGGGACTTGAGTCAACTAGGGAGCAGAGGCACTGGTGTTGGTGCTGTCCCTCTGGAGCTTGCTGATGGGGGGGGGGCGGAGTTGTGGTGCAGGAGAGCTGCAGACACCATCACTGGGCTCCTCTAATCTGAGGAACTCTGAGTCCACGCCTCCATTACAGCTGAGGCCTCTTCCCAGAACAAACATTTGCAGACTAATTCTGCCTTAGGCCCAGGTAAGCAGAAGAATCAGCCCAGCTGACAATCCAGAGAAATGACCTCAGGCTAGAGTAAAGCCCACCACTGATTGAAGGCAAAAGAATTCAATAGCTCCAACTCCTCCCTTCAAGCAAAGGGACAAGACCTCAATCTAGGTCACAGACACTCCAGAGAAAGCAACCAGCACCTCCTACTAGCCAGACAGAGAAATTGCATTCAGTGAGTAAAGCCTTTAATGATCCCAAGCCCCTGTGAACCAGCCCCTCCCCAACTCAAGGTCTTAGCAAAATGAAGAAGGGTCAGCGGCAAGGTGGATCCATTGAAAAAGTCTTGGAAGGGAAAGACCCTAATTCAGAAAGACCTGGAACCTCTGAGAATATGATCTGGTCTTCATCACAGAAAGACTTCCTTGAAGAAATAGGGAAGGAGATTAAAAATCAACTGGAAAATTTGGGAGAGACAATTAATACCTTGCAACAAGAAAACAAATCCTTAGAAAATACAATTGGACAAATACAAAAGGAGACTAAATCTCTGAGATCCTCAATTGGACAATTACAAAATGAGAATAAATCTCTCACATCATCAATTGGACATACAAAATGAAAATAATTCTCTCAGATACTCAATTGGGCAAATGAAAAAAGAAAATAATTCTCTCAAAACCTCATTTTGTCAAATGGAAAGCTCTTTCAAAAGTAGAATTGATCAATTAGAAAAGGAATTGCAAAAGGTTAATGAAGAAAATTCCAACCTAAAAAAAAAGAATGGAGTCTGGAGAAACTAATGACTCCATGAGACAGCAAAAGCCAGTTAAAATCAAAAAGTCAAAAAAAAAAGGAAGAAAATGTAAAATACCTCATCAACAAAACCACTGACCTGGAGAATAGATTGAGGAGGGGCAACCTGTGAATTATAGGACTTCCTGAAAACATTGAAGAGAAAAAAAGCCTAGACATAATATTACAGGATCTAGTGATGGAAAACTGCCCTGATATCATGGAACTGGAGGGCAAAGTAGTTATTGAAAGAATACATCGATCCCTTCTAGAAAAAGATGCTAAAATGAAAACACCAAAGAATGTTGTGGCCAAATTCCAGAACTATCAGATAAAAGAGAAAATCCTACAAGCAGCCAGAAAGAAACAATTTAAATATCAAGGAGCCACAGGAAGGATCACGCAGGACCTAGCTGCATCAACATTAAGGGATGGAAGGGCCTGGAACTAGATATTTTGAAGAGCAAGGGAGCTTGGAATGCAGCCAAAAATCTACTATCCAGCAAAGCTGAGCCTTCTCTTCCAGGGATAAAGATGGACATTTAACGAAATGAAAGATTTCCAAAAATTCCTGATAAAAAGACCAGAGCTAAATAGAAAATTTGGACATCAAACAGGAGGTTCAAAAGACACATGAAAAGGTAAAAAAAAAAAGGGGGGGTAAAAGAAAAAAAAACTGCTATCCCGTAAGTTGAAACTGGCTATACCCCAGCATGGGGAAAAAGATTCTCATAAATCTTGAGAATTGTAACTCTAACACAGAGAATATACCTAGCCAGAAATGATGGACATTCATGATCTATCCATGACACTGCTATCTAATGGGATATAACTGGCTTTAACCCCACATGGGAGAAAGACTCTAATAACTCTCAAGAATTTTAACTTTATTAGACAGAATATACTTAACTAGAAGTGACAGATACTCAGAATTTTCTATGACTCAGAATGATCTGAAAAAACACTACCTCCTTAAAAATTGGGACAGGAAAGAGACAGGAGGAGGGAGGGGACTGAATGGGGGTAAATCTCATTACACTAAGAGGTATTACCTATGGTAATAGAGGGGAAGAAGGGAGCAGATGAGAAACACCTGAATCTTCTTCTCATCAGACTTGGCTTAAAGACAACCTCCACATACTCAGTTAACTTATAAAATATCTAACTTTTCAAGTATTAAAAGGGGAAAAGGGAAGGGGGGACAGAGAAAGGGAAGGGGAGGGAGGAAAAAAGGGGAACCAACAAAAGGAAGGGAAGGGAAAAGGGAAAAAAGGGAAAGGGGAAAGAAAGGGGAGGGGTGATATAGAAGGGCAAACACATTGAAGGGGGTAGTATTCAGAAACAAAATACTGGGGAATATGAATAAAAGGGGTGAAGGGAGAAAAATACAAACAGAGGGAAGATAGCACGGAGGGCAATAAAGAATTAGTAATCATAACTTTGAATGTGAATGGGATGAACTCTCCCTTAAAATGTAAGCAAATAGCAGAGTGGATTAAAACCAGAATCCTACAATATGCTGCTTACAAGAAACTCATTTGAAGCAGAGAGATACATACAGAGTAAAGGTAAAAAGTTGGAGCAAAATATATTTTGCTTCAGCTGAAGTAAAAAAAGCAGGGGTAGCAATCCTTATCTCAGACAAAGCAGCAGCAAAAATATATAGCTTTAAAAGAGATAAGGAAGAAAACTTTATCCTCCTAAAAGGTACCATAGACAATAAAGTCATTTCAATACTGAATATATATGCACCCAGTGAGATAGCATCCAAATTGGTAGAGGAGAAGCTGAAAGAACTGCAGGAAGACATAGACAGCAAAACTCTACTAGTGGGAGACCTCAACCTTCCACTCTCAGATCTAGATAAATCGAATCATAAAATAAACAAGAAAGAAGTTAAGGAGGTAAATAGATTGTTATCAAAATTAGATATCGTAGACTTATGGAGGAAACTGAAGGGGGGATAAAAAAGAATATACCTTTTTCTCTGCGGTACATGGAACTTATGCAAAACTGACCATGTACTAGGACATACAAACCTAATGATCAACTGCAGAAAGGCAGAAATAGTGAATACATCTTTCTCAGATCACAATACAAAAAAAGTCATATGCAATATTGGGCCAAGGAGATATAGACCCAGAACAAATTGGAAACTGAATAACCTCATTTTAAAAAATGAGTGGACCAAAAAACAAATTGTAGAAAGAATTAACCATTTTATCCTAGATAATGATAACAATGAATCAACATACCAAAACCTATGGGATTCATTCAAAGCTACTCTCATGAGATATATTATAGCTTTAAAAGCTTACATGAATAAATTGTAGAAAGAAGAAATCAATGAACTAAACATGCAACTAAAAAATTAGAGAAAAAAATCAAAAATCCCCAATTAAATACCAAATTAGAAATTATAAAAATTAAAGGAGAAATTAATAAAATTGAAAGCAAAAAAACTATTGAATTAATAAATAAAACCAAAAAGTTGGTTTTATGAAAAAACCAATAAAATTGATAAACCTCTGGTCAATTTGATTTAAAAAAAGAAAGAAGAAAACCAAATTGGTAGTATCATAAATGAAAATGTGAACACACCACCAATGAGGAGGAAAGTAAAGTAATAAGTCAAAACTATTTTGCCCAACCCTATGCCAATAAATTTGATAATCTAAGGGAAATGGATGAATATTTACAAAAATATCAGTTGCCCAGGTTAAATGAAGAGGAGATTAAATACCTAAACAACCCTATCTCAGAAAAAGAAGTACAACAAGCCATCATTGAACTCCCTAAGAAAAAAATCTCCAGGGCCTGATGGATTCACAAGCAAATTCTACCAAACATTTAAGGAACAATTGGTTCCAATTCTATATAAACTCTTTGGAAAAATAGGGAAAGATGGAACTCTGCCTAACTCTTTCTATGAAACTAATATGGTGCTGTTACCTAAACCAGGAAGAGTTAAAAAAGAGAAAGAAAATTATAGATCTATCTCCCTGACGAATATAGACACAAAAATCTTAAATAAAATCTTAGCAAAACAATTACAAGACGTTATCACTAGGATAATACATTATGATCAAGTAGGATTTAGCCTAGGAATGCAGGGTTGGTTCAGTATTAGGGAAACTGATAGTATACTCAATTATATCAACAGTAAACCTGTCAGAAATTATATGATCATATCAATAGATGCTGAAAAAGCTTTTGACAAAATACAGCATCCATTCCTACTAAAAGCACTAGAGAGTGTAGGAATAAATGGACTGTTCCTTAGAATAATTAGCAGTATCTATCTGAAACCATTAACAAGCATTATATTCAATGGGGGGAGGCTAAAGGCATTCCCAATAAGATCAGGGGTGAAACAAGAATACCCACCACTACTATTCAATATCATATTAGAAATATTAGCTTCAGCAATTAGAGAAAAAAAAGAAATTGAAGGAATTAGAATCGGGAAGGAAGAGACAAAACTCTCACTCTTCACAGATGACATGATGGTCTACCTAGAGAATCCCAAGAAATCATCCAAGACACTACTGGAAACAATTAGCAATTTTAGCAAAGTTGCAGGTTATAAAATAAAACCTCTTAAATCCTCAACATTTCTATATATGTCTTGCAAAATACAGCAGGAAGAGCTAGAAAGAGAAATCCCATTCAAAGTAACCTCAGACAATATAAAATACTTGGGAGACTATTTGCCAAGACAGACTCAAAATCTTTTTGAAAACAGTTATAAAAAACTTCTCACTCAAATTAAATCAGATTTAAATAACTGGGCAAATATCAACTGCTCATGGATAGGTAGAGCTAATATAATAAAAATGACAATTCTACCAAAACTAAACCATCTGTTTAATGCCCTATCAATCAAAATTGCAAAAAGTTACTTTAATGAGTTAGAAAAAAATTGTAAGTAAATTCATATGGAGAAATAAAAAGTCAAGAATTTCCAGGAGCTTAATGGAAAAAAAAGTACAAAAGAAGGTGGCTTAGCCCTACCTGATTTAAAATTATATTATAAAGCATAAGTTATCAAAACTGTTTGGTATTGGCTAGGAAATAGAGTGGTGGACCAAGGGTATAGACTAGGTTTAAAAGTAGGAGATGACTATATATAGTAAGCTGCTGTTTGATAAACCCAGAGTCCAGCTATTGCGATAAAAACTCCCTCTTTGATGAAAACTGCTGGGATAATTGGAAGTTAGTATGGAAGAAACTTAGGTTAGACCAACACCTAACACCCTTTACCAAGATTAGATCCAAATGGTTACAGGACTTAGACATAAAAAAACAATGCTATAAGCAAATTAGAAGATCAAGGGCTTGTTTACCTGTCAAATCTATGGAAAGGGAAGCAGTTTATGACTAAGGAAGAGTTGGAGAACATCACCAAAAACCAATTAGATGATTTCAGTTACATTAAATTAAAAAGCTTTTGCACAGATAAAACTACTGTAACCAAGATCAAAAGAAATGTAGTAAATTGGGAAACAATCTTTACAACTAATGATTCTGACAAAGGACTCATTTGTAAAATATACAGCGAACTAAGTCATATTTTTAAAACAAAAAGCCATTCCCTAGTTGACAAATGGTCAAAGGCTATGCAAAGGCAATTTACAGATGAGGAGAGCAAAGCAATCCATAGCCATATGAAAAATTGCTCTAAATCATTAATTATTAGAGAAATGAAAATTAAAGCTTCTCTGAGGTACCACCTCATGCCTCTCAGATTGGTCAATATGACCAGAAAGGATAATGATCATTGTTGGAAGGGTTGTGGGAAATCTGGGACACTATTACACTGTTGGTGTGAACTCATCCAACCTTTCTGGAGAGCCATTTGAAACTACACCCAAAGTGCAACAAAAATGTGCATACCCTTTGACCCAGCAATACCACTAATGGGTCTATATCTTGAAGAGATGATGAAAAAGGGTAAAAACATCACTTGTACAAAAAGTATTTATAGCAGCCCTGTTTGTGGTGGCAAAGAATTGGAAATCAAGTAAATGTCATTCAATTAGGAAATGGCTTAGCAAACTGTGGTATATGTATGCCATGGAACACAATTGTTCTATTAGAAACTAGGAGGGATGGGATTTCAAGGAAGCCTGGAGGGATTTGCATGAACTGATGCTGAGTGAGATGAGCAGAACCCAAAAGACACTGTATACCCTAACAGCAACATGGGAGTGATGTTCAACCTTGAAGGACTAGCTCATTCCATCAGTGCAACAATCCGGAACAATTTTGGGCTGTCTGCAAAGGAGAGTGGCATCTATATCTAGATAAGGAGCTGTGGAGTTTGAACAAAGTTCAAGGACTATTCCCTTTAGTTTAGAAAAAAACAGATATCTTATTTTCTGATCTTGTTACCTCTTAGACTTCTTGTCTCTTCTTTAAGTTTATGATTTCTCTCTCATCACACCCAATTTGGATCAAGGTACAACATGGAAACAAAGTAAAGACTGACAGATTGCTTTCTGGGGGGGAGTAAGATTGGGGGAAGGAATTGTAAAACTCAAATAATATCTTTACTAAAAATAAATTTAGAAAAAAAAAAAGAAAACTCTGGTTATTGTGATGTTTTTTCCTAACATTAAAAGTTGTCCATTTCATCCTCTGCACAGCCATCTTCTCCCCATTACAGTGAAATAGAACATGTTTAATCCTTTCTTTACATAACAGTCCTTAAGATATTTGAAGAGAGCTCTCTTATACCCCTGAATTTTCTCTTATTCAGCATAAATCTCAAATAACATCTTTAATAAAAATAAATTTAAAAAAAAGAAATACTCTATCAAATCCATGGAAAGTGAATAAATTTATGACCAAACACAAGTTAGAGTACATTATGGAATGCAAAATGAATGATTTTGGCTATATTAAATTTAAAAGGTTTTGCACTATTAAATCTATGCTGGCAAAATTATAAGGAAAGCAGAAAGCTGGGAAACAATCTTTAAAACTAGGAGTTCTGATTAAGGTCTCATTTCTAAAATATAGAGAGAATTGCATCAAATTTATAAGTTTGCAAATCATTCCCTACTTGATAAATGGTCAAAGGATATGAATAGACAGTTTTTAAATGAAGAAATTAATGCTATATATAATCATATGAAAAATGTTTCAAATCATTATTGATTAGAAAAATGCAAATTAAAATAACTATGAGGTATTATCTCACACCCATCAGATTAGCCAAAATGAGTAAAAGGGAAAATGATCAATGTTGGAGAGATTGTAGGAGGATTGGGACATTGATGCATTGCTAGTGGAGTTGTGAACTGATCCAACCATTCTGGAGAGCAATATGGAACTATGCCCAAAGAACAATAAAATTTTCCATATCCTTTGACACAGCAATTCCAATTCTAGTTCTATATCCAGAAGAAATTGTAAATAATGGGAAAAGTCCTATATATTCCAAAATATTCATAGCAGCTCTTTTTATAGTAGCAAGGAATTGGAAATTGAGGGAATGACCATCATATGGGGAATGGCTAAACAACTTAGGATACATGAATATTATGGAATATTATTGTTCTACAAGAAATCATAAATGGTTGGACTCTAGAGAAGTATGGCATGACTTATGGGATCTGATGCTGAACAAAGGGAGAAGAACCAAGAGAACAATGTACACATTAATGACATTGTGAGATTATCATCCTTAATGGAAGCAGCTTCTCTCAGTTGTTCAGAGAACTACCATATTCAGCCAACCATATTAGACCAGCTATGGGCAATGTTATCCCCATTCAGAGGAAGAAAAACAAAACAAAACAAAACACAAACAAAAAATCCCAACCCTTCAGAATCTGATGAACATTTTATAAAAACTATCTTTTATGTATCTCTTTCCCTTAATCCTAATTCTTCATACCAAAAATAATTAATCTGTAAATATGTTTATCAAAAATATGTATGTACAATGCTAACCTGCCTGTTTGATGTTGAGGAAGAAGGGTGGGGAAGGGAGGGTGGAAGGAAATTTTGTAACTTAAAAATATACATGTACATATGGATTAAAATAAATAAATTTTATAAAAAGATATGAGATATATAGGCATGTAGTAATTTCTTATGATACTAAAAAACTTGAATAGGACTACTGGTGGGAAGAGGGCTGACATGATTCCTTTTCCTCTGACCATCCAACACTCTGAATAATCTCAATCATACATCTTATCAGTCTAAATGATCAAAATTGGGTGAGAAATGAAGAATATCAGTTTGGCCCAGAATGAGTTTTAAAACATGTCTTGTCTAATACTGAATATCTCCTACAAAACATTTATTTGGCTAGAAAAACATTCACAAGAAACATCTACTAGGTTTCTTTGAAATCTCAATTTATCTATCTAGGCATTTTCCTGACAATTTAAGTGTCATGGAATGTCTTCTTTGTCTCAGGTGTACTTTGACCTTCCAACAACATGTATACTATAAGAATAATCACAAAAACACTAAACCCATCCAAAGAATCATTGCCTTTTTTTTAAAAAAAAATGCATACATGAATATAGGTGAATCTATACACATGCATATAGATAAGTATATGATGGTGATTGCATATACTAAATGAGTATATCTATATATTTCTCTCTATTCAAAGGTAGGTAGATAGATACACAGACACATTTTATATACTGTTTTAACTTGTATTTCTCTAATCAATAATGAATTAGAGTATTTTTTCATATGATTATATATAGATTTGATTTCTTCATTGAAAATCTGCCTATTTGGGTGGCTAGGTGGTGCAGTGGATAGAACACTGGTCTTGGAGTCAGGAGTACCTGAGTTCAAATCCAACCTCAGACACTTAATAATTACCTAGCTGTATGGCCTTGGGCAAGCCACTTAACCCCATTGCATTGAAAAATTAAAAGGAAAAAAGAAAAAACTGCCTATTCATAAACTTTGACTATTTAGCAATTTGAGTATGACTCACATTCTTACAAATTTAATAAATGTTAGAATTTTGATTTCCCAAGAAAACAATTCCCTAATGATTATAATCTGATCTAAGTTAATATATGGTGATTTATTGAGAGGGTGGTGGAGAATTCCACTCTGGAAGACATTTCTTCTCATCCCCAGTAAAGTATGTTTTGTTTAAATGTCCTTTGGGAGATAATAATCTCTCTTTGTTGTCTAATGTCAAAGAATGACTGGTGATGAGAAATTCAAACTGGGTATACCATGGCATTAATGAGAGTAAGAGATTTTAGAGTAGATGGAATATTGTGGAACTTCTGAAACTATACTATATATGTAGATAGACTGATGTATCCAACTTCTCACAGCCCAGGCCTTGTGTTGGTATTCAAGAACCCTACAGCAATATACAGATACACAGCAAATCATATACAAATGAATTTTCAAAAGGATAACTAAACTAAAGATTCAAATAAAATTGAAAATAACTTTAGCTACTATTCAGTTATAATGAAACCTTCAGCAACACTGAAAAAAAAAATGGTAGTTCTTCCTAAAATCATAAGGGCAAAAGATCAAGATTTCTTTAAATAAAACTTTTTAGAAACAGATAAATTATTGAGTTCCACTAGAGGTCAATATTGAGGGTTGCTAAAAAGTTATTCAAGGCTCACATTAGTCATGATGCTTGATGCTGACTTTTAACAATTAATTAACAATTTAAATATTATATTAAGATCTAGAATATGAAAGTTTAATTTTAGATTAACAGACTAGCAGATCTAATAATAGGAGCAAAACAAATAAAATATTCTTCTATTGCAATCATGTGTACCAGAAAGATCAAGTGTAAGTAGTTTTGTTGCTTCTGAAAAGAACTCCATAAAGTATTTAATAAATTCTGATAAAATTCAAAGTAAAATAAGGAGTAGAATTTCTTTTTTCCTTCAGAAAAAAGAGCCATGGGCAGCAGTATGCAGTAGTCTCTTCATCATTGATAGAGAAAGAGACAGAAATTGAAATATTGGAAAAATACTAGGAGAGAGACTTGGCTCATGGAGTGGGGATCCTACTGCTCACTCGGGAACAAGATTCCAACTCAGACACATTCTCTGTCTATCTCTGTCTCTGTCTGTCTCTCTGTATCTCTCTCTCTCTCTCTCTCTCTGTCTCTGTGTGTGTGTCTCTTTCTCCCTTACTTTCTCCCTTTCTCACTCTACTTTTTCTCCTTCTCACTCCCTTCCACCCACAATGAATATCTACAGCTAGGATATTATGATTATACTAACATTTCACACAATGCCAACAATTTGTTGAGCTTTTCTCTACACAAGGAGTTTGATTTACAAAACAATTTTCTTGAATTCTATTAGTATATAGACAAGCCTAACTCTGATGGCCATATGCTTCTACTGCAAACTGCTATAAATAAGGAGTTAATAATTCCCTCTCCTCTGTTTTGCTGAATTCTTCTAAAAGAACTCTTAAGAGCTGACAGTCTCTACTCAACTTCCCAACAAGTTTTAATAAAGTTGTATCCAGGAGCAGATAGGTGGTGCAGTGAATACAGCAATGACACTGGAGTCAGGAGGACCCGAGTTCAAATGCAAACTCAAACATTTACTAATTATCTAGCTGTGTGACCTTGGGCAAGTCACTTAATCCCAGTGCCTTGCAAAAAAAACCCTTAAAAAAAGCTGTGTCCACTATTTTTAAACTCTCAGTCTGCCATATCCTCCCAATATCAAGTACTTGAGAAAAAAAAAAACCTAGGTAATCAAATTCTAGGACTAAGTTTACTGTTTTTAATGTGATCAGTTATATTTTTTTATCTCTCATATGCAAAAATGACCACTCTATTTTTAAGAGGACTCTGCCCTAAATCCTCAAAAATGTAAATTTACTCACTCAGTGACTAAAAGGAGGCATACCTTTATGAGTTATCATCCCTATTGCAAGTCCCTCAACAACTGTAAATTAAGTACTCAGAACCTTGTAGTTTCTTTGTAGTGATGAGGGGAAATTCAGTTAGTCAAAGATTTCAAAATTAATCTCCATTTACTGTAAAAAAATAAATTCCTTTGTGGAAGATATAATTTTATTACTTCAATTGCCTTATAGGCAATACTCAAAAAATCTTTAAGAATCTCCTCTGACAGTTTTTTCTTTTTGTTTCTAATTGTTTATAAGAGTAGACTACAGTTTCAGGATGCAGAGATAAAAACTCAGTGAAACATTAATGAGTGGTTTAGTTTTTATGTTTCCAAACATAAATACCTCCAGTGTGTTAAATCAAATCTATTAACTACTAGGTTGATATGCATGGTAGTTTAATAGATTTGACTTACATACAGGAGGTATTTATGTTTGGAAACATAAAAACTAAACCAATCATTAATGTTTCACTGAATTTTTCCTCTCTGCACTCAGAAATTTTATTTAACAATTATGAACAAACAGATAGAAATATGTACATGATGATGATGTTTGTCCTTCATTTTTGAAAAAGACCATGACATAGGATGGCTAGGTGGCATAGTGGATAAAGCACCAGCCTTGGAGTCAGAAGTACCTGGGTTCAAATCCGGTCTTAGACACTTTTTTATTTTGTTTTGTTTAGGTTTTTGCAAGGCAAATGGGGTTAAGTGGCTTGCCCAAGGCCACACAGCTAGGTAATTATTTAGTGTCTGAGACTGGATTTGAAGCCAGGTACTCCTGACTCCAAGGCTGGTACTTTATCCACTACGCCACCTAGCCACCCCAGGTCTTAGACACTTAATAATTATCTAACTGTGTGGCCTTGGGCAAGCCACTTAACCCCATTTGCCTTGCAAAAACTTAAAAAAAAAAAGACCATGACATCAGGGAGGTGATGCCATGACAAAAACATGAGTGAGGGGGCACTGTAGTGCTAAGTCACCAATCTCACTTTCTCCTCTAGAGTTGTCTGAATCCAGTGACCAGACATTAGTCAGGATGACTGGAGATAGTCCTGGATGCAAGGCAACCAGGTTTAAGTGACTTGCCCAGGGTCACACAGCTAGTGTGTGTCTTAGGTTGGATTCAAACTCCCATCCTCTTGACTCCAAGGTGAGTGCTCTATCTACTCCCCCTTCTAGCTGCCCTTTACAAATATACATATACATATTTATAATATATATTCAAATCTGGCCTCAGACCCTTAATAGTTGTGTAACCCAGGGCAAGTCAATTAACTCTGCCTCAGTTTCCTTTTCTGTAAAATAAGCTAGAAAAGGAAATGGCAAATCATTTCAATCTTTGCCAAGAAAACCCTAAATGGAGTCTCAAAGAGTCTCAAGTCTGACTTTACTGTTTAAAGGGTTTATAGGCCTAATAAATTACATGATTTCTTAGGTGCTTTTCTAATCAAAACATTGAGATGTTTAAATGATGTCCCTTTTAAGTATAAATCCTATGATTCCTCATTGGGCTGTGGTAGAAAATGATCTATTTCTTACTGTGTAACTGTCCTTTGTCTGGTATCTGCTTCTTGTGCTTTACTATTTCTTTTTAATACAGACTTACAATTTCACAATATCACCCATATGAAGTACTCCTAAGAGCTGACAGTCTCCACTTAATTTCTCAAGCTCTATTATAAGAGTTAGATCCACTGTTTGTAAATTCTCAGTCTATCATATTCTCCCAAATAGGGATGTTATAACCATGGAGATCAAAAACTGTACTATATATTAGGATCTTAGATTAATACCTGATACCAAAGTCAGTATGTGTCAGAGGCAAGATTGGAAGCTGAGCTTCCTTTATTCTGCAGTTAGGTCTTTGTCTATTTCTTGGTTAATTAGCTAGCTACGGGTCTTGTAGATTTGTGGGTAGAGCCATCACTTTATAATCATCCCCAAGTCATTCCATAAAAGTCCAAATCAATACATCCTGAATAACAGATTTAAAGCAATGAGATGTTTCTAAATTTGCTCCATCTTTCTGGCTCTCCATTAGATTGTCATTGAATATGTCTATGTCTTCCATAGCAAGAATCAGTCATAAACCAGACCTCACCAGACTAAAAACTTATTGTTTATCCAAAAAAAATTTCCTTATGAATCACCTACAATACATTTCTCTCACATCTGAGACAATAATCAACTAGTTTGTTGAACTTTATCTCATAATGTTATGAGATACAGGAAAATTGATATGAGTTTGTATGAGTTTCCTTTCTTCCTTGATTTTATACTTCAATTGAGCTCAACAAAATTTTCTCCTTAGTCTATTTGATGTCTTTGAGGAAATTAGTCTTCTTTCCAAAGCCACCCTTCCATTTTTGCCTTGAACCTTTTCCTTCTATGTGCTCCAGTAGCTTGATATTTTGACCAGTTCCTTTCTCTTTTTAATCTTCCATCTCTCTTTAACCATTGTCTTTTTTCTGTATGTCTTCAAACATTATCAACTCTCTCCCATCAAAGTAAAGCAAAACAAAATTTACTTGGCCCTATATTATAATTTTTTCCATCTTATTTAACAATAACACTTCTTTCTTTTACAGCTAAACTAATAATAAAAGCTGTTTATACTCATTGTCTTCATTTCTCAAGATGCCACTCATTTTTCAATCCCAAGAATTCTGGATTATTACCATAATAATTGAAGACAATTCCCCTCTACAAAGTTAATTAATAAATTCAGGGAATTAACCAAATATGTAATGGGACATCAAAAAAATCAATCCAGGGGCAGCTAGGTGGCACAGTGGATGGAGCACTGGCCCTGGAGTCAGGAATACCTGAGTTCAAATCTGACCTCAGACACTTATAATTACCTAACTGTGTGGCCTTGGGCAAGCCACTTAACCCCATTGCCTTGAAAAAAGAACCCTAAAAACAAAAATATTGATCCAAAAGATAAATCTTCGGGATATGAACCTTTTTCAGTGGAAGTACTGAAAGTAAATTGCTACATGAAACTGTGCCCTAAAACACTAATAATAAGAGAAATGCAAATTAACACAACTCTGATACTTCATGCCATTCCATGGTTACAGATGAAAAAAAAATTTGGAGAGGCTATGTGAAAATAGGCACAATGATAAACCAGTGGTGAAACTCTGAAAAAGCTCAACCATTCCAAATAGTAATTTGGAATTATGTAAGAAAAATGATAAAAATGTCCATGCCTTTAGCCCAGCTATCCCACTAGTTGATATTTATTCTTATAAAGTCAAAGACAGAAATAAAGCCTTAATTTTTACCAAAATAATCAAAGCAGTCAGTTTTGTGCTAGAAGGAGACTGGAAACGAAGTGATTTCTTACTGATGAAGAGTGGCTAAAAGGGTAAAGTAAAGTAAAAGCATTTATGAAGCACTTATGAAATGCCAGGAACTATGCTTCATGGTACCATTATAAATACAAGCCAAAAGAAATATAGTACCTGCCCTCAAGCATCTCACACTGTAATTGGGCAAGACAACAAACCAAAAATGAAGGCTGGTCATCTGAGTTCTCTCCCCAAAATAAAGGTCATAGGAATAACTCACCAATGAAAGAAAATCCCAGCATGGAAAAGGGTGCTCCAGGGTTAGAATATCATATAAAAAGATAAATATTCCAAGGTGAGTAGGTCACCGGGGTTGAGGATAATCCAAGGTAAGAAAACAGCTAAGACATGGCTTTCCTGAAGAAACAGGATTGTAGAAAAAGAAATGAATATTGGGCAACCCGGAGCTTTCAGGAGGAGTTCACCTATAAGAGAGGAGGATGAATGGCTGTTCCAGGAAGAGAAGGTCCCAAGTAGTGAGGGAAGCTCTAAGGTGAAGGGTAGTTGAGACATAGAGTGACAATGTCTAAAAAGTCCAAAGCAGATCTAAAGGGGAATGTAAAAACAATGGTAGATGAACTAATGGAATTTTATAGTGAAATAAGAAATGAATAGTAGAGATTCAGAAAAAATGGGAAGAATAATGTTGGATACTACAGAGTACAATATACATAATGATTATAACATTGTAAATGAAAAGACCACTAAAAGAAAACTGAATTTTGAGTAGCAGAGTAATGAGCCAAGGCTCCCACAGAACAAAATAGTCAAACAAATCTGGTCCCAAAGACAGAGATAGAGGACTCCTGGAACAGAATGTTCCAGAATGTTAAACAAGGTTTCTATATTTGATATATTTAATTAATTATTTTTTAAATAAGGAAAATTTTGGTGTGTATGAGAGATAAAAAAAATGACTTATGAAGACCAAAAAATATCCCATCAAAAATGGGATAGAAATAGAAAATTAGCTAATAGAAATAGAAATAGAAAATTAGCTAAAATAGAAATTAGCTGATGTTTCAAATGAGTACTGTCCTTTCTGTGCTTCCTGAAACTTCTGTCTGCAGGTTTTATGTCTATATATCTAATCATTCTTTCTCATTTATCCTTTGCTGAATTGTACTATCTAGCTAGCTAGCTAGCTATATGTACATACATATAGTAGTATAAGGCAAAGATTTGTCCTGATCCTTCTTAGATTCTTACTCTACTCTCTCATCAGTTCCCATGGATTTAATTATTATCTTTATGGAGAGAACCCTAAAAGCTTTCTGTCCAGACTTCATTTTTCTCAAAAGCTTTAGATCAACTTTACTATTTATTGAACATCTCTATATTAGTGTTCTAGGAGGATTTTTATCTTATCACATCCAAAGGATATTTTCTTCCAAAACCCATCTTTCATACTGAATTCTCTCTTTGTGGAACACCTCCATCCTTCCAGTAACTCAACATGCCTCCCTGGCTTTCTTATTTACCCACCCCCATATTTATATCCAGTCAGCATTGAAATCCATTTTTTACATCTGTAATATCTCTCATATTTGTCTCCTCTCAAATCACATAGTTGTCACCAAATTTCAGGGCATCCTCACCTCTTACCTGGAGTATTAGCTTCCTGCATCCAGTTTCTGACCTCTCCAAACTATGCTCTACACAGCTCTAAACTAACTTTACTAAGCTATAGTCTAATAATATCTCTTCACAGATAAATGATGTTTGTCCTTCATTTTCTTTTCTTTTATTTATTTCTTTTAGGGTTTTTTTTTTTGCAAGGCAAATGGGGTTAAGTGGCTTGCCCAAGGCCACACAGCTAGGTCATTATTAAGTGTCTGAAACCAGATTTGAACCCAGGTACTCCTGACTCCAGGGTTGATGCTTTATCCACTGCACCACCTAGCCGTCCCTGTCCTTCATTTTCGAAGAAAACTATGACATCAGGGAGGTGATGCCATAACAAGGACATAAATATTGGATTTGAGTGAGGGGATGCTGTGCTACATCATTAGCCTCACTTTCTCCTCCAAAACCATCTAGGTCCAGTGGCCAGATATGAATGAGGATTACTGGAGGTGTACCTGGATGCAAAGCAAAAAGGGTTCAAGTGACTTGCCCAAAGTCACACAGCTCAGTGTGAAGTGTCTAAGACTGGATTATAACTCCCATCCTCCTGAATCCAAGGCCAGTGCCCTCTCCATTGTGCCACCTAGCTGCCCTACTTCACTGATTAAAAAAAGCTTCAGTAACCCCTGGATTGTCTCTAGAATCAAAATAGAACCAATTGCATTTAGAACGCTTCTAATCTAAACCCAAGCTAGCATTCTTTCTAGTCTGATTCCATACAGACAAATACTATGTGACAGTCAAAACTGGTCTACTTACAATTCCATCTATATACGTATACATTGTGTGTGTGTGTGTGTGTGTGTGTGTGTGTGTGTGTGTGCGCAATTCTGTCTCTTATCTTGGTGTTTTAGCACATGCATGAGATCCTCTCCTTTCTCATTTCTGCCTTTTAGAATTCTTGTGTCTTGCCTGATATAAGAAGAAAAGGTATAAATGATATGTACTTTTAGAAAAGAATCCTTAGCTTTTCTCAAGACTCAGCTCAAATGCTACTGGGTATATGAGGACAGGATGGGATGAGGGCTTTGGAGCTAAGAGTCCTGAATTCAGTCTCTTTGGATTTTAATCTCAGGTCAGATGCTTCCTATCTGTCATGTCATTGAGCAAGTAATTTGGGGCATTAGTTTCCTCTTCTGTAAAATGAGGAGCTTGGATTAGAGCCATGGTCTCCATTTTTTTCCAGATCATATATTCCTATCAGTAAGAAATGACTGAGTCTGAAAATACATGTTCACATGTATGTATATATATATATATATATATATATATACATTTATAAATCAAATTTTACCATTTTACCATGACTACATATCATACGTACCATAAAACTTAAGCCAGCAAGTGAGAATTGGAGAGACATGGATCATATTGTTCTTCTAGATTCCAACTGACCAAGGGTACTAGCTCAGTGATTTAGCTCTTGAGGACAATGAAGATCCTGAGAATTCTTAGTAATGTAGGGTTTGTTTGACTGAGCACTGAAGGACTTGCATTTTGTGATGATGAAGTAACAACTAAATAGGAAGAGCTAATAATTTAATGGAAACTTAAGAGGGGAATAATTTCACCACAGGGTTTTTAAGTTTTTCCCTTTCCTGACAGTAGAAGTAGGCAGAACACTCTCCCCCCAACATTATAGTTATTGTTCCCACATAGTTGATAGAAAAAGAAAAGTCACATAATCAAGTTTGAATCTGAACTCCTGGACATCTTTTCTGTTCTGTGAATTTTTATTTTTCTTGAGCAGGTGATGAATCATCTATCTTGGGATGGAAGTGCTCATGTTTGATGGCAGTCTTAATGAGTTCAAAAGGTCCGAAATCCTGAATACATGGAACAACACTGACAAAATACCTCCCTTAAAAAGCAAGAAAGTCATTGGTTAATCATGGTCATTGGTCATTTAGGAAACTGCTTCATCATGTCAAATGGTAGCCTTTCAGTCTTGAGCCCATCATTTTCAAAGTGTTCTTGGAACTAGTAAGCATGATTAGTTAGGATTTGAAAGACAAATTTGAGGCATGCCTTGTTCAACCAATGATTTGATTAAACACCCATAAAAAAACATTAAAAAATGAGTTAAAGATTAAATGTTTAAAAACATATTTTATTAATTATACAGAAATGTATTGTAAGAAATATGATTCTATATAATATAGTCAATAATATTAAAGAGTATAATAATTTTAGTGAGAGCAATGTAATTGTATATATTACATTATTTTTGGAAATCTTGTTCTAACACTTTGTGATGTAGCAAGTCATAGGTCCAGTTCAAAATGGGCTATTTTAATGACTATCAAAGCTTAAAAAGTACTTCAGAACAATACATAGATCCTAATGGATCCATTGATGACATTTTATAAATCATGGTACATTATTATTATTATTGTTGTTGTTATTGTTATTGTTATTGTTATTGTTATTATTATTATCTCATCTACCAATTATGTAAATACTTTTATTGAAATTTAATCAATATATTCCCAACTGAAATTTAATCAATATATTCCCAATTTCCTTGATGTCAATCAGTTGTTCTTGTAAACAAATAGAATGGTGTTTTGTGTGTGTGTGTGTGTGTGTGTGTGTGTGTATACATACAAGTATATGCATGTACATATTATATGTTTATACATTAATGGCTTCAAAATCAACTGCAAATCATTTTAGAAATGGAACAGGTTTAAAATTTCATCTTCATACATCTTAAGGTATGAGGTTTGCTTGCTTTTTAATAGCTAATATAATTTTGGGGGACAAATTCATAATTTTTAAATATTTTGCTGATTATTATGGCTTTGTATTATCATTAGCTAATTTCTCAAGATATTCTTCAGTCAAATTTCACAGCTATTTATAGTGGATGTAAATGCATATATATATACATATATATATATATATATATATATATATATATATATGAATTATGCTCAATGTAGAAGTGTGAGCTCAGGCCATTTTATGGTTACTAGATTTTGCTCAGGTTATTAGTATTAATATCAACTTACTCTTTACAGGAATTTTTTTAGCTTCTAATTTGTTCTAAAAGGGTAAATTTTTGCTAAAATTAGATAATATAATCTATAAACCAACTTAACTGGGCACATCACATCATATGATTATGAGTGAATGGGTGAGTACAACACCATCAAACACTCACAAGTCTTCCTTTTTAGATATTTCTTGAACCAAAATGATAGATAACTATCAGATATCTGGGACAAATAAGGGGTACAGTGTCAACTGAGTATTAAATATTAATAAATCTTAAATTTATTTTAAAAATATAACATTTTCTTCCCAAATGGATCATGTTGAATTACCTCACATTGAAGACCACTGAAATAAATATCACATAAGATCCCTTCTTGCTCTGAATCTGACTCAGTGAATAAGTTAATTTCTTTTTTAAAAAAAAAAGGGTAGGGCAGTCAGATGATGCAATGGATAGAATACCTGCCTTGGAATCAGGAAGATCAGAGTTCAAATGAAGCCTCAGTTCAAATATGTGACCTTGGATGAGTCACTTAACCCCCCTCCACCCAAAAAAGGAAAGAAAAAACCAAGATGACATATGTCAATTGGTTGCCATCACCCTCTTCATAATATTTAATATTAGTACATAGTTTATGTATATTTTTATTTTTTAAATAATTTTATTATAAACTCACATAGAAGATTTATTATTTCCTTGGATAATAGGATTTCAAGTAAGTGATATTCCTTTGTTAATGTAAATTAAAAACTGAAATCTATCTGGGATTTATAATACACATTATACAAGGAGCATAAAGGTTAAACTTGTTCAGAGTCACTCAGGTAGGAAGAGCAAAGAGTAGTATTTGAACTAATATCCTCCTGACTCCTAGAACAACACTTTATCAGCTATTCCCATATATACCAACTGCATCAATACCTTTTAATCATTCTACATTTATCAAGAAATATAATATTCAACATAACAACACCCCCAAAAGACTGAACATGGAATAATATTTCTTAAAGAATTTTCCTATACCTTAATCTTTCAACACTTCTCCAAAGTAAATTTTTTTTTGCAGGATTTGATCCTTACTGATTGAAGTGGCATTTAGATGATAACCTCCAACATTTATAATAATTAGAAGGAAAAGGAAGGAAATAAAACCAACAGCTATATAGTAAGGTCATTACATTATATCTATTCATTTATATTATTTGACAAAACATTTGATTGTTTAATGTGAGTGATATTCATTTAATCATGACATGCTAAGAGATTAAATCCTCTTTCTGTATAATGGTCCATTTTATCCATTATACTAAATGATAGTTTCTTGAAAGCTGACAGTGCAATCAATTCTACATTCCAGGCATAGATTCATGGAATAAAAAGTGACTTCTTCTTAATTAGGATTAATTTCTTTTACACAAAAGGAATAAACAATATTCATTCCTTAATGGTTCTGAAGTTCTTAGAATAATGTCTAGGTCATTGAAAGTAAATAAGCAAGGATATGAAAAGAGGAAGACTCTGATGTCAGGATCTGATCCTAGAACACTTTAAGAGCCAAAGAGCAACAACAACAAACTTCTAAATAGGTATCTAATAGTTAAAATGATGATGTTCAGTTATCTTGGGCTGTTAATAATCTTATCATCACTAATGCTTTCCATACATGATAAATAACCTTTCTAATAGTTTCATAATGAATTCACTATTTGAGGGCAGCTAGGTGGCAAAGTGGCTAGAATATTGGCTCTGGAGTCAGGAGGACCCAAATTCAAATCTGACCTCAAACACTCAAAAATTGCCTGGCTGTATGACCTTGGACAAGTCACTTAATCTCATTGCTTTAAATAAATAAAAAAAATTTTAAATTTCACTATTTAACAAACACTGCCAGGAAAACTGGGAAATAGTATGGCAGAAACTAGGTATAATCTCACAGCCTACCAAGATAATGGGCATATTTTCCACATAAAAGAGGATACTAGAAGCCATTTAGAAAGGAATAGTTTATCTCTCAGATCTCTAGAAAAGGGAGGAATTTATGACCAAACAAGAGATGCAAATGAATATGCAATGCAAAATGGATAATTCTGATACAATTAAATTGAAAAGTTTTTACACAGACAAAACCAATGCAACCAAGCTTAGAAGGAAAGCAGAAATCTAGGAAATAATATTTATAACTGGTATTTCTTATAAAGGCCTCATTTCTAAAACATATTGCAAACTGAGTCAAATTAATAAGAATGCAAGTCATTCTCCAATTGATAAATGGTCATATGATATAAACATGCAGTTTTCAGGTAAAGAAATTAAAGCTATCTATAGTCATTTGAAAAAAATGTTCTTAGTCACTTTAATTAGAGAAATGCAACTTAAAACAACCACCCCACACTCACTAGATTGACTAATATGACAAAAAAAATAATGATAAATATTGTCAGAGATGTGGGAAAGTTGGGACATTAATGCTTTATTGGAAGGGTTGTGGAATGATCCAGCCATTCTGGAGAGTAATTTGGGACTATGTCTAATGGATTATAAAACTGTGTATACCCTTTCATCCAGCAATACCATCTGTATCACAAGAACATCATTTAAAAAGGGGAAAAGACCCACATATACAAAAATAATTAAAACAGTTCTTTTTTGCTGCGGCAAAAAATTAGAAGTTGAAGGAATGTCTATCAATTGGGGAATGGCTGAACAAGTTATGGTATGGGAATATTATTGCAATATTATTGTTCTATAAGAAATATTGAGAAGGCAGATTTTACAAAAACCTGGACTTTAAATTTTTTTTTAATTTTTATTTAAGGCAAAGGGTTTAAGTGAATTACTCAAGGTCACATAGCTAGGTAATTATTGTCTGAGAGATTTGAACTTGGGTCCTCCTGACTCCAGGGCCAGAGCTCTATCCACTGTATCACCTAGTTACCTCCTAAAAACCTGAAAAGACTTACATGAACTGAAACTGAATTAAGTGAGCAGAACCAGAAGAAGATTCTACCCAGGAACAGCAACAATGTCTGATGATCAGGTATGTTAGATTTATCTCTTCACAGCAATACAGTGGATCAAAGACATTGGGATGGGAAAATGCCCTCTACATCCAGAGAAAGAACTATGGAGGCACTGCAGATCAAAGCACAGTATTTTCAATTTTCCTATTTGAGAATTTTTTTCCCTAGGTTTTTTTTCCTTATGTTTTGATTCTTCTTTCCCAACATGACTAATAAGGAAATAAGTTTAACATGATTGTGAATGTATAATCTATACCAGATTGTTTGCTATTTGGGGGATGGGATAAGATAGGGAGAAGGGAAAAAAATTTTAAATGAATGTTTTATATGTTTATATTAATATTTTATATCTTTATATGTTATTAGGGGAAACACTAATAAGATAAAAATAAATAAAAATAAAAAAATAGAACATAAAATCAGATTTTATTAGACTAGTCAGGTGTAATTGTACAAAAAATTAGCATAATAAAAAAGTTACCTTTACAATATTATGCTTTTCTTTCCTTATTAGGACAGTATTTTTTAATTAGGGAAACTAGAAATAATTGTTCAAAATTATAGATATGAAAGAAAAATTAAATATGTTCTACTTAATAAATAAAGCAAAACTAGTAGTAATGGCTGAAGATGCAGAGAGGTAGATTTTGACTCATTAGAAGCAAAACTCCTCTAACATTTCCTAAAGCAAAATGAGTGATTTCATGAATTAGTGAGTTACTTATCAAGAAATTATCTCAAGCAAGAGCTGGATTACTCTTTATTAGATAGGTCAGCAATGATTCTATTTCAGCTATGGGTTAGACCTGATGACCTGCCATTAAAATGGATGCAAAGTTGTGCAGTGTATAGAGTAGTAGATATCTTGGAGTCAGGAAGATTTGAATTCAAAACCTGCCTTGAAGACCTACTAGCTGTGTGACCCTGGGTAAAATACTTATACTCAGTTTCAGTTTCTTCATCATAAATAGTCATATATAGTCATATAATAGTCATA
This sequence comes from Macrotis lagotis, assembly GCF_037893015.1. Lineage (NCBI taxonomy): Eukaryota > Metazoa > Chordata > Mammalia > Peramelemorphia > Peramelidae > Macrotis > Macrotis lagotis. The sequence continues at coordinate 162,162,120 of NC_133666.1, read as the reverse complement.
AAATAAAGCACCAACTTCCTAGAGATGATTTGAGGATCCAGTAAGATACCATGCAAATTGCTTTGTAAACCTTAATTTGTCATATAAATGTGGACTTTTATTCATTGTTATTATTGTTATTTTGTTATACCTACAGGTACCTTCCTGATATGATTGACCATCTATGATCAAATGACATGATACAAGTAGAGTGTCTATAATAGTTCCTAAAACATAATAGATGCTTAATAAATACTTGGTTCTTTCCTTCCTTCCTTTTATTTGCCTATGAATATTTCATTCTGAAGATAAATAAAGCATCTAAGAATATTTCACTCCAGTCATGATTTTTTTCTCTTCCTCTCCTCTTTTTTGACCCTTTGAATTAATTGAAAATTCAAATTTTCCTCTGTAGGAGTTGAGAAACTCTGAGATTTCATAAGCATCCCAACCGACCCTCCTGGCATCAAACTAACTTTGTAAAAGTTACGCCTTGAGGCCTCAGTCAAAAAGGTCGTGTTGCTACATGAGATGATGCTCTCAGTAGTTATGGAAATGGCTCCTTCTATCTCTGAAATTCAATGATTCAATCCTTCTGAGGTCTCTCAGCACTTAGCATAGCTGAAATTTGAAGAACAGCTACCCAAGGTCTTTTCCTCCCCTTGCTCAATGTAATTATACTTACAAATGGCCACCTACTACACCCAGGAGCTAAAGAAAAGCTAGAAAAAAAAATCTAAAGGAAATCATCCCAATTGGGCTTCTGCTTTCTTTCATATTTTGAAAGATATCTATAAAGATTTATGCAGCTGCTGGTTGGGGGTGGTGTAAGGGAAAACACATTTGAGTCAGCAAGGGAGAATGGTTCTGGCTAAATGAGCTGGGAGGGAGGTACAGCTGTTAATGGAGGTGAAGATAATGAGCTCACGGAGAGCCCAGGCTTTCGTGGTCTCACTTCAAAACTGATTTCCAGAGGGCATACATGCTTTTGAGGGACGAGCAACTGTCTTTTCAGTTCTTACCTTCTGAACAACACTTCCTCTTTCCTCCCCAACTGTGGTCAACATTAAAGAAAAAGATCAAATTATTATATACCTTGAATAGGAATAAAGTTGAAAATCAGACTGAGTTAGCAAAGCATAAGAACACTTTTTTTTCTTTTTGCTGAAGCAATTCTTTTCTTTGAGTTTGAACTGTGATATTTACTGATGGAAGAGATTCAAAGCATACAGAGAATATTACCACTTGAACAATGTCTCAACATGGACGTGCTCATATTTCTCTTCGATGGATAACCATCTTTCCCTTCAGGAATGTGGCTGGCTCCCAATAATCCATCTTTGTGTCTCAGGAAGAGGCTAAACCCAGTTTTACAGGTAAAACAGAATCATTTATGAATAACATATCCAAACATGAAAAAGAAAGTACCTCATTCCTATACAAAGGTTAGAGACATATGGCCTCAATCTCGTTTCATGTTCTGTTTACAATAAAGCTTTTTCTTCCTTTGAAAAGAAAATGTCAAGTACAAGTTAGGAAAATTGCCAACCCTGCCTTAGTTAACTGGGATGAAATTTATTCCTAATATTTGTTCTCTTATAATTTAATAGCATTCTAACAATATCCAACTTCCTTTTAGTGTTTTGCATCAAAGTATAATAAAAAGAGATGGTAAAGGGGCTTTTAGCAAGGGATAAAAACTTTATGTGCATAAAGTCTCTAGTTAAATGCTTGTGGATGCTTATTTAGCTGTTTTTCTTCATTAAATATGAATTATAGCTCTTTAAATGCTGATTTGGAAATCAGAAAGGTTTAGTTTTACTCTGCTGTTTTATATCCACAGGCAACATAAATCCATTTAAAAGCTGATTTAAGAATGCAAGTTGGAGAAGCAAATTGCTGGTGATTTGATCCCATGAATTTGTGCATGCTCTATAATCAAAATCAGGTTGTACTGAGCAAGAAAATGCTTTATTTGAATGTGCTTGGGAAAGATAATTATCTCTTAAGAAGGATAAAATGGATGGTGGTGGGTTCAGGGCCTGTGTGCCAAGTTAAACTCACATAGAATAAAGTAGTGACCTATACTGAAAAGGGGTCATTCTACATTAATCATTTATATTTCATGTGAAGGCAGCTTTTAAAAAATATCCATATATTGGTTTCCTGTAGCCTTACTTTCAAAAGAAATGTTCATTTACAGTCTGCCTAATCCTGATTATAAATCTCTGTGTCCTACTAGTACAAGTATTTTGCCACATTAAACTTAAAGGGTAGAATCTATTTATCATTCATGACATGTCGATGACATCCTTCTGAGGCTGTTTTTAGATTTTTCTAGTTCTTTGGAAAAGCTATTAAACCAAGCTATCATTGTCACATCTTTCACAAGTCAAAGTTAAGATGTTTCATATGTCAATCACTTCGTTTAGAGACTACTCAACAATAACAGAGTATCTAATCTGACATCTAGAGTTGATGAAACTGAAAAGTATGGTACTGTATTGACAGTATTATTTTAAACATTTCCTCACTCTCAGTTGAATGACATAAACAGATTTACTTTCCATTTGCCTGCAAAAGGAAAATTGACTTCTCAGGCACAATATACTAAGAAACAATAACTCTTGCTTGCTACATGTCAAATGTCAGATGAAATGATATTCTACCAAAAAAATTAATCTAGAGATCTTTTATTTATTTATGGAAAACTTTTGCTTGGGGTAGCTAAAGGTAGAGTCCCTTATTAAATGATTTTATTCCAGTTGACTAACAAATACTGTATAGACCAGTGGAAGATTCATGACCCTGACATTTCCAACTGTTTTAAACAGCCTAATATAAAGAACATGACAGTTTTGAGGGCTAACTCATAAGAAGGCAATGTCATACCAAAAAGTCCCAAATAATTTAAGTTTCTCCTGATTGTAGATAGATTCAGAGAGATGTAGAGACTATGTCATAAGAGAATTGTTTATACAGTCAGGAAATATCTACCTCATAATAAACTTAGATGGCATATGATAGCTTCCTTCAAGCATTTGAAGGGCTATAACATGAAAAAGCTGTTACACTTGTTCCACTGTGGTAGATTTCCATTTCTTCCAAGGAGTAGAGGAAAGAGTCCTCTCAAATGTCTCCATTAGTGCTAAACTTGGTCATTATAATTTCAGAAAATTCCATTTTTGAGGGGAAGTGAATATGCATTTATTAATACCTACTACATGATAGGAACTATGCAAATTTACAAATATTAACTCTTTGATCTTCACAACGCTTGAGGTAAGTACTGCTATTATTCATATTTTATAGTTGAGGTAACAGAAGTTAAGTGACTTTGCCCAGAGTGACGAGTCAAATTTGAACTCCAGTTTTCCTGACTCTAGGCCCAGTATTCTATACACTGAATCAATAGGTGCCCCAACTTAAATTGTTTATCATTGTTCCATTTAAATTATTCTAATTATGTATATTTTTTCTGGTTCTATGTTACATCAGTTCATATAAGTCTTTCCATCTTCTTTCTATTTATTTTGTTCATTATTTCTTATAGCACAGTAATATTCTATTACTTACATGTGCCACAACTTGTTTAGAAATTATATGATCAAGCTCCATTTCCTTACTGTCAAACACATACACACACACACACACAAAATGATGGTATAAATATAATATTTTGGTGTATATGAAGCTTTTCTTTTTGTCATTGATCTCCTTGACCTATATGCCTTGCAGTCTTGGGTTAAAGGAGTATGGATGTTTTAGCAATTTTACTTAATTTCAAATTACCTTTTTTGTTTTTTGGGTTCTTTGGGGTTTTTTGTTTAGGTTTTTGCAAGGCAAATGGGGTTAAGTGGCTTGCCCAAGGCCACACAGCTAGGTAATTATTAAGTGTCTGAGACCAGATTTGAATACAGGTACTCCTGACTACAGGGCCAGTGCTTTATCCACTGAGCCACCTAGCTGCCCCCATAGAGTATGATTCTTGTGATATATTGCTGAAATCTCTTTGCTAGTATTTTATTTAAATTTTTGTACCAATATTAGGGAAATTGGTCTTTAATTTTTTCCCTATTTTTCCCTATTTTCCCTATTCCCATTATTTCTGTCAAGAAAACCCCAAATGAAATCAGGAATAGTTGGACAGTAGTGAAAAAATGACTAAACTGCAAAATCCCCGTAGGTGAAAGCAATTAAATTTACACCAAAAATAGGATAGTCTTAGGAGGTAGTGTTTGTTTAGCACAGATCTTTATATGAAGCTAGATGATTGGTTCAAAATCCTTGCTCATGGATGAGTTGGACTGAATGAAATTCTTTCAGTTCAGAACTAGATTATGAAGAAAACTACAAAGGATAAGGGAGTGTGTGTAAAGGAAACTTTTAGAAAATTCAGTTTCACCTAGAATGTGGAATTTTACCTCTGTTTGATAGTATTAGGGTTTCTTCTTTCCCAGTTATAGGAATTTGTTTTTCTTAAAATGCAAAATAGGACTTGGTTGACCTCTGCCTCCCTAGTAGGCTATTTTTGAAATGATATTCAGATATGTCTGTAATCATTGTAATCATATATAGAGTGCTTTGGCTCATGGGACTACAATCATTAGGTATATCAAGCTTAAATTTGTGTAGTTGACTTATTCATCTGTGGTCCATTTTATTTGTCCAGCAGTTGAATGAAGACTATTGAAAATGAAGGATGTTGAAAATATGATTGATTTTGAAATCCATTTCTCTTTTAGTAAGGAAATACTCCCTACCTCATGGGGAAGTCAAATTCACTTTTGCTCAGTTCTAATAAAAAAATAACTTTTTCTTTAAATTTAAAATTTAAATCTGGTCTTTGGAAAGTATCACTTGACCTTCACTCTTCATATTACAGTTACTTCTTGCAAAAGATAACAAGTTTAATCTCCTACCATGTGGCCCTTAAAATATTTGATGATGTATAATCTGTCCAGTCTCCTCGTCACCAAAATATCTCTTCTTTGGCCGTATCTTCCTCACCCTTCACCTGATTCTCAGGTGGCATATTACCAAGATCCTTCACTATACAGATCATTCTTAGAAGATCATAGAATTCTAGAATTGGAAGAGAACTTGGTGATCAACTAGATTAAGTTATAAAAGAAAAGAATTCCTATTATAATGTACCCAAGTTATCATCTAATCTTTGGCATCCTCCAAGGAGTAGGAAGACACAAAAATTATTGCACTTTTGGACAATGTTATGAATAGAAATACTTCTGGATGTCAAGTTCAAATTGTTTCTTTGCCACCTTGAACAATTGCTCCTTCTTTTCTTCTCTGGCACTTTATGGGAAGTTTAACCCTTCTCTTTATGGAATGTCTTTAAATCCTTGTAATCAGTGATCATGTCCCTTCTGATTCTACTATTTTCCAGGTTAAATATCCTCAGTTCCTTTGACCAAACTAATTATGTCATTGTTTTTTATCATCTACTTGAAGTGCTTCTTGGATTATCAAAATGCTACTTAAACTAAGACAACTGAAAAAGAACATAATACTGCAGATGAAATCTGAAGGGGCAAATGAACTATACCTTTCAATGAAGAGTGAAATAACATTAGTCTTTATTAGATACCACATAAGACTAATGACTCATATGAGATTTTAGTCCATTAAACCAATTTGACCTTTCTGAAAAGAATTTATTACAATTTTAAAAGAATATTTTACAAATATATTAACACCCACATTTAGAAATGTTAAACATAAAATGAGAATATATAATTTTAAAATAAAAATCAACATAAACTTAATAGTGATGTATTGGCTAGGTGTTTTTTTTAAACAAAGTTTTTTAAAACACAATGTCTTGGATTATGTTGTTACTTATATAATTTTCAACAATGTTTTTTCTTTTATCTGTGTCCTTTACTGCTTTTTCTTCTACTGAGCAGTTTTCAAAATGAAAAATAATGCTTTCAATACAAAGTTGCATATTGCAACAAACTCCCACATTGACCATGTTCAAACATGTCTGTATCTCTCTATATTTTAAATTAATTGTCTTACTGTAAGGAGGTGAGTGATATATGTAACCTTTGCCTTTTGGTTTTTGGTTTTTTGCAAGTCAATGGGGTTAAGTGAGTTGCCCAAGGTCACATAGCTAGGTAATTATTAAGTTTCTGAGGTCAGATTTGAACTTAGGTACTCCTGACTCCAGGGCCAATGCTCTATCCACTGCACCACCTAGCCTGCCCCCTAACCCTCATCTTTTTATACCTTTGGTTTGTCATTATTTTGATCAGAGTTCTAAAGTCTTTTGAAGTTTTGCTTCCCCCCCCCATAATGTCACTGTTGTACAGATTATGCCTCCAGTTCCACTCACTTCATTCTGTATCAATTAACAGAAGTCTTTCTGATTTCCTTTGAAATTATCCATTTTGTCATTTCTTGTGGTAAAATAATATTCCATTATATTCATAATCATAATTATTTTAATCAATCAACAAATGGATAATGTCACCTTTAATTTCTAATTTTTAGTTACCATGGATAATAAAAACATAAATATTTTTCTTACATAGAAAGAAATTCCTTTCCTCCTTCTTTGATTTTGTTTGGCTATAAGACAAAGTGGCATAGCTGGCTCAAAGGCAAGCACATTTTAGTAGTATAAGAGGCATAATTCCAGATCACTTTCCAGAATCACTAGTCTAATTCAGAAATTCCCTAATAATATGAATCAATGTGCCTGTTCTCCCCTATTCCTCTGTCATGTATCATTTTCCTCTTTGGCCATACTTACATGCCGGAAGTCCATGAAGTTGGTAATATGACTAATAATTACCTGCATTTCTGTAACACAACTTCTTTCCCCTTACCTACAACATGATAAAGTCTAGTCCCTTCACCTTGTTGCAGGCTCTTTTGTTTATTACTCAGTGATTATATGCATCTCATTTCACCTGAATATTGAACCTGAACTAAAAACGTTCTAACATTAAAGATTATTCTAACAATATGCAATGTCAAAGTTGCTTTGATTTGCATTTCTCTAATTATTCCAGATTTAGAATAGTTTATATAGTTATTAATAACTTCATTTTTTTCCTTTGAACAGTGCCTTTTCATAAATCTTTGACCATTTATTTATTGGGGAATGGCTGTTAATCATTTAAATTTTCATCAGTTCCTATATATCCTGGATGTAAGACATTTATAACAGAAAATTACTACTAAGTCCCCCAGTCCCATACCTTTCAACTTTTAACTACTTTGTAAATGATTTAAAATTTTTTTTTAAAATTATGTAGTAAAAATCATTCATTTTATTGTGTGTGATCCTCTCTTGTTTGACAATGAATTCTTCTCATCCATGGATCCAAAAAGTAGTTTGCTCCTTGTTCCTCTAACTTATGACAAGTTCTTTTAGCTATTTGGAGCTTTCCTTGGTATATTGCATGAATGATTAGTCCAAAACTAATCGTTGCCAAACTACTGCCCAGTTTTCTTAATTGTTTTTATCACATCATGGATAATTCCAAAGTAACTGATGTCTTTGGGTTCATCAGATGCCATGTTGTGCACCTAATCTATTCCATTGACACTCTCTCTCTCTCTCTCTCTCTCTCTCTCTCTCTCTCTGTGTGTGTGTGTGTGTGTGTGTGTGTGTCTCTGTCTCTCTTCTCTCTCTCTCCCAGAAGACTAAACAGATAACCAAGTGCATAGACATAAAAATTATATAGATGCACAACATAAACAGATATATAGAGTGGACGTATTCTATTTTTTTAAGAATAACTAATTTTAGACCTTAGATGAAACTTTTTTTAGGTTTTTGCAAGGCAATGGGGCTAAGTGGCTTGCCCAAGGCTACACAACTAGGTAAGTGTCTGAGGCTGGATTTGAACTCAGGTACTCCTAACTCCAGGGCTGGTGCTCTATTCACTGTGCCACTTACCTGCCCCCCTTATATGAAACTTTTAAAAAAAGAATTTGACTAATCTGTAAATGCTTAAAGTTAGAGGCATATGTGATGATGATGATGATGAAAATAGTTAATAGTAACTGGTACTTATATAGTACTTAGAGTTCTATGAAGCATTGTACATCTCTCATTTGATGCTCACCACAATCTTGTTATGTAAAGGACATTATTATTTCTATCTTATAGATGAAAACTAAAGCTAACCAAAGGTTAAGAGGCTTGCATAGGGTCACACAATTATTAAGTGTTTGAGACAAGATTCAAAAACTCTGATCATCTTGATTTCAAGGCCACAATTTTGTCCATTTGCAACTAAGTTTTATTATGGCAATTTTAACCCATATTAAGGGAAAGAGACACTCAGAAATAAGTTTAGAGAACAGGGCAATGAGGTAGGTATAAAAATCTCCATATACACCAATCACTAGGGAATGCTATCTCTGATTAGTTAGAAAAGAAATATAACTAAAACACTCTATGATGAAGAAGATGACAGATTTTATAGCGAGAAGGTTAGGTTTACTTAAGCAATTGCTTCTTCCACTAATATAACAAGGTAAAAAAATATATATGCCATGAATGGAACAGAACTTAAAATCACAGGGACATGGAACTTTCCAGCACATCTATCCACAAAAGTGAATGTTAAATAGGGGGGGAAAGGTCACATGTCTAGAATAGAGGTAACTTGGCATATGAGAGAACTTATTATTAAATAATAAATTATTGAAGAGATTCCTGATCTTTCCCCAAATTTACCCCACCTAGACCATCTAATCTAAGTGGAATTGTTTCTCCACCCAGCTAGAAAACCTTATAAAGAATTTAATAAGAGGCAAATTCTGACCCATTGCTTTCCATTCAGGCAGATTTGAGCAGGGGAGTAGATTCTTTGTTTAGAGTAACCAAGGCTAGGAATAATAGGAAGTAAAAGTCATAATCAGAGTCACATGCCCATTCCTTCATTATAACATATAATCTCATTATAATGTTCATCCTCATAGTTAATTAATCAGAATTAAAATTGTCACTCTCAAAACACTCACTCTTCCAAGAATATATAAGCATTGAGTAGGTTCCAAGAGAGTCTTGGCCATTTAAAAATGTCACTATCCACTTTTATTAATTATTGATACATGATTAATAAAAAAAACAATTATCCAGAACCTATGCCACTCAGTCTTTATTTACATATAAGGAGGGTAACTATCACAAAACAGAGAGGGTATTTTGAACTATCACAGGTGTTTTTATTTGCTTTTTACAGACTTTTATATAAATAGATAGATTCTCAACAAATCATGGCTTATGATATTTCTGTAAGCATAAATGAGTAAGAGGGACAGGAAAACCACTCACCCCGGAGTAGTTTTAAATTACTTTTTTAGTTAGTATGTGTATGTGTCTAACAAAACAAGTCCCACATTGACTGTGCCCCCAAAATTGTAGGTCTCATTTATTTGTCTTATCAGGAAATAGGTTACATTTTTCCATCAATGATCCTCTATAATTTTCAGTGGTCATTTGGTTGATCACAGTCGTTAAGTCTTTCAAAGTTGTTCCTTCCACTCTGTATCAGGTCACACAAATCCTTCCAGGTGTCTCTGAAAGCAACCCCTTTATAAATTCTTCCAACAAAATAGAATTCCATTATATTTAATATATCCAGCCATTTTCTAAGAAATGAACCTGCCTTTAGTTTTTAGTCCTTTCCACACACATACACACACACACACACACACACACACACACACACAGGCATACAAACAAAATCTATTATAAACATTTCTGGATATACAGGTTATTTTTCTTTCTTTCATCTATTTACCACAGGAGTAGTAGTGGTAACACTGGGTCAAAGGGTATAAATGGTATCATTATTTTTTAATTATAATTCCAAATTGCTTTTATAATAGTTTGACCAATTCATGGCTCACCCAAATGTTTATCAGTGTGTCTGTTTTCTGATTGTAACTCAAAGATATGTCATTTGCTTCTTGTCAACTTTGCCAGTCTGCAAGGTTTAGAGTTGTTTTAATTATCTCTTTTATACTTACATGATGCTTTGTCTGCTCTCTGACTTATAGCTGTGGCTACTATTTGCATGCACTATAAATGGCTAACACTTTACTGCTTTTGCTCAGAAAGCAAAATTCTGATTATTATAAGTTGGCCTGTTTGAAGTAGCTATTTTCCAGAAATGAATGATTGTCACTTAGTGCTTGGAATTTTCCATGAGTATGTCCTTGCTTGATTAATATCAACCAATTTTAATTTTTCATATAACTATTCCAGCCTGCTGCTTTCACTCATTTTCATGACTGTATGATACAACTGAGATAAAGAGCAGAGCTCTTGATTTTTGGAGAGGTGAAATTGAAGGACCTTATTGTCAATAATCTAATATTGAACTTAAGCATGACACATCAGGTCTAGGAGAATTACTAGGGAAAAGTGGGTTTGGGACACAAAGGAGAAATCATATGCAAATGTTTATAGGCATAAAATCATATTACAATGGATATGGAGAGCAGTCTTGAAGGAGAAAAGGTGTCACCCAACATAGAGTCTACTGGAAATATACAGAAGGAATGAAAATAATCCAAGAAAGATTTTCCTCGTATTTTTCTTAAAATTGGGAGAGGGAGTGAAATTATGATATAATTATTATGTTGATGAATCTTATTAAGGTTTGAAAACATGCCTCCTCGATATAGACCATTCCATTTTAGAGCATCTCTTATTACTAAAAGCTTTTCCTGACATCAAGCTTAAATTTGCCTTTTTTTTTCAAGTTAGACTGATTTTCAAGTTAGACTACTAGTTCTGTCTTCTGGAGTCTAACAAAATAAGACAAAAATCAATTCAATATGATAACCCTTGAAATACTTGATGATAAATCATATTCTTCCTGAGACTTGTTTTCTTCAATTTAAATATCCCCAAATGCTTTAAAAAGATCCTCATATGTTGCCATACTAATTGATTTTTTTCACATAATCAAGGTCTTAAATAATGACTTCCAGAAAATGGGGTTGATAATAAGCACATATTTCCCAAGGTTGTTGTGAGGAGTTAAGATAACATATATAAAATCTCTTTGCAAACCTTTAAAATGCTATATAAATACTATTATCACTTTAAAAAATAAATCAGATCTTCTTGAACCAAGATGGCAAGATAAAAGCAGGAACTTTCTTGAGCTCTCCCTCAAAGCCTTCCAAATAACTTTAAATAAGGACTCTACACAAATCTAGAATGGAGTGGAATAATGGGAAGCTAGGCAAGATGGTCTGTTGCAACAGGGTGAAAGAGGAGTATAGTCCAGCATAGGTATAACCAGCACAGATCTGGCACCTGAAAACCAGGAGCAGGCTTTGGAAGTCACTGAATTAGCAGTGGCAGCAGTTGCTTCCAAAGCTCTTAGCTCATAGGCTGTAAGAGAACCAAACTACAGGTCAAAAGGAGGTAACAGGGATCACCTTGCTACCACTGAGGAAAGACTCTATTGCTTTGTCCATACTCAGATCTTGATCACATTCCTCAGTGGCAAGTACCAGGAGGAGCATTTGAACACCAGAACTAGCACTACAGGGGGACATGAACCCTCCTGACAGTTCCAAGCAGAAAAGAGAGTTTGTAGTAACTCAAAGACCAGAGTACTGGTCAGGATAATAATAGAATCTCTCCTTGGATCACACCACCTTGGAAAAATTGAAAACTTAGAGGGCCCCAAAAGTATCTTTGAAAACAGTTACACTATCAAGTAAGGGAGGTAGAGAAAAAATGGTAAGAGAAATGAGAAAGATGAAAGAAAATCATGAAAAATGAATCAACAGCTTCGTAAAGGAGACACAACAAAACACTGAAAAAATAACACTTTAAAAAAAAGACTAGGATAAATGAAAAAAGAGGTTCAAAAAAAGTCAATGAGGAAAAAATACCTTAGAAAGCAGAACTGCCAAATGAAAAAGGAGGTACAAAAATCTTGCTGAAGAAGTAATTCCTTAAAAGTTAGAATTGAATAAATGGAAACTAATGACTTTATTAGTAATCAAGAAATAATCAAACAAATTCAAATGAATGAAAAACTAGAAGACAAAGTGAAATATCTCATTGGAAAAACAACTGACCTGGAAAAATAGATCCAGAAGAGATAATTTTAAAATTATTGGACTATTTGAAAATTATAATTTAAAAAAAAAGCCTAGATATCATCTTTCAAGGAATTATCAAGGAAAACAGTCCTGATCTTCCAGAACCAGAGGGTAAAACAGAGATTGAAAGAATCCATTGTTTAATTCCCAAAAGAGATCCCAAAATGAAAACTCCCAGGATTAGTATAGCCAAATTCCAGAATTCACAGGTCAAGGAGAAAATATGGCAAGCAGCCTGAAAGAAACAATTCAAGTATTGTGGAGTGACAATCAGGGTGACAAAATTTGGCAGATTCTACATTAAGGAATCATAGAGTTTGAAATATGATATTCTGGAAGGCAAAAGAGCTTAGATTACAACTAAGTATCAAATAGTTTAACTGAGAATACTTTTTCAGGGAAAAGATGGACATTCAGTGAAATAAGGAACTTTCAAACTTTCCTGAGGAAAAGACCAGAGCTGAACTGAACATTTGATATTCAAATATAAGTTGCAAGAAAAGAAGAAAAAAGGTTAACAGGAAAGGGAAATCATGTCTAATGATGTTGAAGTGCTTATATTCCTAAATGGGAAGATAATTCCCATGAGGATTTTTCTCATTATTAGGGCAGCTACAAGGAACATATATATACACATATTTACATATGTATACATGTATTTATATGTGTTTATGTATATTAATATGTACCTATGAATATAATGTAGCTTAATTTATAATTACATATTTATTTTTATTTTCATATTTATATACACAGAGAGAGATCACAGGTGTGTGTTAAATATGAAAAAATGATATCTAAAAAATAAAATTAAAGGGTGAGAGAGGAATGTACTGGGAGAAAGGGTAGGAGAGATTTAGAATGGTGTAAATTATCTCTCATCAAAGAGGCCAGAAAAAACTTTTACAGTGGAGGGAAAGAAGGAAAAGGTAAGATGAAAGAACCTTATTCTTATCAGAATTGACTCAAAGAGGAAATAGCATTCATACTTAATTGGGAATAGAAATCTATTTTATCCAACAGGAAAGTAGGAGAGAAGGGTTTAAGAATAAGGGGGTGGGCAGGGTGGCTAGGTGGCATAGTGGTTAGAGCACCAGCCCTGAAGTCAGGAGTACCTGAGTTCAAATCCAGCCTCAGACACTTAATAATTACCTAGCTGTGTGGCACTTAATAATTACCTAGCTGTGTGGCCTTGGGCAAGTCAGTTAACCCCATTTGCCTTGCAAAAACCCTAAAAAGCAAAGCATTTTTGAGTAGGGTTAGAATGAAAAGAGAGAAAATAGAAGAAATGGGGGGATAGGAAGGAGGGAAATGTAGTTAATTCATCTGATAAGGGCCTCATTTCTCAAACATATAATAATTGAATTTATAAAAATAAGAACAATTCCCCAATTGATGAATGATCAAAGGATAGGAATAATTTTCACAAGAATTTAACAGTCCTATATATAGCCATAAAAAAAATTTCTAATTCACTGCTGACTGGAAAAAATGTCAATTAAAACTTTACTGAGGCACTACCTCATATTTCTTAGATAGGCTAACAGGACTTTTAAAAAAAGGAAAATGGCAAATGTTGGAGAGGAGAAGGAAAAATGAGGCATTAATTGTGAACTGATTCAATTATTCTGTAGAGGATATCCTTTGATCTAACACTGTATCCCAAAAAAAGAACAAAAACATAAAAGGATAATTGTAGTAGTTCTTTTCTGGTGACAAAGATTTGGAAATTGAGGAGATGTCCATCAGCTGGAAAATGGCTGAATAAATAGTGGTAAGTGATTATGATACAATGCTATTCTGCTTTAAGAAATGATGATCAGGATGTTCTCAGAAAAACCTGGATAGACATACATTGAACTGATACAAAGTGAAAAGTACTATTTACAAAGTAATAGCAATAACTGTAGGATGATTAACTGTGAATGACTTACCTTTTCTCAACAATATAACTCTGTGAACTACTTAAGATGAAAAATGCTATCCTTCTCCAGGGAAAGAGCAGATAGTTATCAGAATACAGATTAAAGTATATTTCTTTTACTTTATTTTTCTTAAGGTTTCTTTGTGGGGGGGGTGTTGGCCTAGAGTGTCTACATTTTCTTTCACAACATGACTTTTAAGGAAATGCTTTGCATGGCAATGAATTTATAGCCTATACTGAGTTGCTTGCTTTTTCAATGAAGTGGGGTAGGGAAGGAGGAAAGGAGAAAATTTGAAACTCAAAGTATTAAAACAATGTTGAAAATTATTTTTACATATAACTGGGAAAAATAAATACTGAATAAATTTTAAAATTAAAAAAAGAATAAATCACATATAGCCTGATATAGCCATAGTTCAATGAGAAAATAATTTCTCTATTACTGAAAGATATGGCTCTCAATGAAAGAAAATATTATATGAATAGTTTACATCACAATGCTGACTTACATTGAGTTTGCAGATCAGTAAAACCCCAGATTGTTTGAAGAACTGATAATTATGCATATGTAAAATTGATTTTTTGTATGCAAGTGTAAGACTTTACATTTTTCCTTAATTAATTTAGTCTTTTATTCATTTCAGTGCTTCAATCTGCTAAAAGATACTTTTGCCACCCTAAATCTGTAATCCATTTGGTTAGTTATCTCTCATACCTTTTTTTCTGAGGTCTTCTCACTATTAGGGCAGTTAAAAGGAACATATATACACATATATACATATTATGGGCATACTAACAATTCTTCGATTCAAGTTATTGACAAAAATGTTAAACAGCCCTAGGTCAAGCATAGATGATTGGAATACTCCACTGGAAACCTCCTACCTTTATTTTGAATTATTGACAATTATGCTTTGAGTCTAGACATCTAATCAGTTCTGAATTCCATTTGAATTTATTAACATTAAAATCCATACCTCTTTAAATTTACCACAAGGCATAGTAGATGTTTCATCAAAATCTTTTTTAAAATATAGGTAAAGTATATTCACAGCACAACTTTCATCTATTAGTTTAATATTCCTGTCCAAAAAACAAGAAGAGGCGTTAATCTGGAATGGGATAGTGTTTGAGAAAGTCATGAACCAAGGTTAAGCTTGCTAGCCTATATTTTGTAGAATTTAGTATTTTTTTTAATCAGGGTTTTTTTATCTTCCCCAACTTCATAACATTTCCCCCTTTTTTTAATATTTCAAAGTCTGAGATTGTTCATCAGCTATATCTGTCAGTTTGTTTTTGTTTTTGTTTTTGTTTTCAGTATTCAAGGATATAATTCATCAGGGCCAGGTGAATTGAATTTATCAAGGACAGCTCAGAACTCTCTTAATTTCTTCTTATTTATTTTTGATTCTTAACTCCCTGTTATTTATTTTTTTGTTCAATCATTTCCAGTATAATGATTAACTTTGGAAGAGAGAGAGAGAAGAGCAAAGTAGGAATTCAGCAACTCTGACTCCTCTATTTTCATCAATCTCAAAAAAAAAATTTGCCCTTTCTTTGATCCTCTTTTTTTCTCTTAATATAGTTTAAAAAAAAAAAACATTTGTTGCATTGTCATTTTCTTCTTTCACCAGCATGAAATTGTTCCTAGCTTTATCATTTTTGACATTATTTTTCTAACACTCTGCCACATTTTTATATTCACTATTTGTTACATGACCTTGCTTTCTTCCTCTGTAAAATCTTTTAAAAAAATTTTAGTTGGCTGATTTCAGACTCTTCAGGCAAATCCAGTGTTTACTTCTCATTAGATTTGTTACACTGTGTGTGTTGAACATTTTGTTCTTAAGAATCTCCAATTCCTATTGTGTTGACTTCTCAGAATAATTTACTCCATTGTTTTATTTTATTTTTCTTCTGAATCTTTTGAAACCTGTTTTTCAAAATATAGGATCCATGTAAGGCTATGTTCAGATACTTTCTACTTTTATAGTATAATCTCCAGGAAGGCATGTTCATTTTCTCCTACTATCACAATACTACCACAGCAGCTAATTCCTTTTTGATAAGAATCATATGCAAAACAAGATTTTTTTCCTTGTTGGTTCCTTACCTTTTGCCATATAAATTTAGCAAATAAGGAAAGTCAAGAAATTATTAACTATTCTACTAATGGGGCAAAAAGAATTCCAGCTGTTGTCTGTATAATTGAAATCCCCTGATATTGTTTTATTAAGCTGATGTCCCAGGATTATTAAATGCTTTTGCAATGTTCTTATCTATATATTCTTTCTAAACAGGTTTTTCCATAGACTATGCCAGTGACAAAATCATTTGTTTCTCTATCCTTTGATCTTCACTCAAATATTCTCCTTCTTAGATTTTCTCACATAAGTATACTTTTTTAATATGTATTAATACCCCTCTCTAGTCCATCCCATTTTACTTACTGAATAAGATAAACCCATCCAAAGTCATATCTTAATCATGACTTTTTCAATGCACCAGACCTCAATACCTATAAGATCAAATTTGTTCCATTGTATTGGAGCCTCTAATTTTTCATGTTTGTTCCCTAAATTTTGGATATCTGCATATAAATATTTGAGGTTATGGATTTTATTGTTTTGCTTCTTTGATATATGAATTTTGAGTTTTTTAAACTGTTCTTTTCCTTCATTCTTTGATTTTCCTCTCTATAGCAAGAGACCTATAAACCTATGGTTTATAAACTTGAGAGGGAGAGAGAGAGAGAGAAGATAGACAGATGGAAAGATGGAAAGATAGATAATTGTATGTCAACATTGGTTTTCTTTCTATTTCTATACATTTTACATTATATACTTAAAATATATATTCTGGGAAAAAATCCATCAGCTTCTCTAGACTGCTGAAATAGGTACAGGGTACAAGAACAGACTAGAATTTACTCTATAATATCTGTACTGGTATTCTAAAATATATCATTCTAGCACCAACATAATATCTAGCATAAGTATCCTTCTCACATCTCCACTCTTTTTTTTTGGGGGGGGGGGGGCATAAAGCCCTTTTGATTAGATTTTCAAGACACTTGGAAAATACTTTTTTGAGGTGACCAGGAATCTGACAACTACATATTGTAAGTCAAAATCCAAATCCCATTTTTGAACACCACCTTTCTTAGATGTTTACTCCCAAATTAAAATGTTCCTCCTGTTTACTCTTGCCTTCAACACATTACAATTGAGAAAATGGAGCCTGTGCCCCTATAATTTTCAATTTCTTGCCCAAGACTTCATAATTATTGGCCATACTCTTTAAGTTACTTCTAGGAATGTTATTTTTGCCTAAGTGAATCAACAGAATTATATAACTGCCATCTGTTTTGATAAATCTTGGGAGGTTCAAGTCTCCATCTGAAAGGAGTGATTAATAATTAGCATTTCAGGAACCTTAGTTGGGAATATCTATGTATATCTATGCTTAACTCCTGTTCCTGCTTAAGTCTTACCATCTATTATGCTAGTGAAAAGAACAGAATAATTTCATATCTGGAGCAATGCAAAAGTAGAAATGAAAACTGTGATTTCGTTGACCCCACTTTTCCCCAGATACCAACCCCACAGATATTTCCTATCTAAAGTTACTGAATATCCCATCTAAAGTTACTAAATAACCCATCAAAGGTTACTGAAATGCCACTCCATAGTGAAGAGCAACAAAGAACATTGTATTCAGGAATAGCAGTAGTTTTAAGAATGACTTTGAGTAAATAAGTCATTTTGACAATTACCTATTAATTTTAACTATGAAGGATATATAAAGAAAAATGCTATCAGCATCCAGAGAAGAATCATAAATAAATATTTATAGAATAGTTTTACATATATGCATACACATACATGCATATATGCATACACACATATATTCATGTATGCCTATTTATAGCTATTGGTAGTCATCTATCTCTAAAAAATGGGGGGAGGGCAACTTACATGAAAACTATTATGTATTTAAAACGAATAGTAAGTTATACATAATGGTTTTGCAATATCCTATGTAATCAGCTTTTTTTTATTATACCATGTTATGGAATTGCTTGTTTTATTCCATAAATTTTAGTAATTAAAAATTTAAAAAAGGGACAGCTACGTGGCACAGTGGATAGAGCACTGGCCCTGGAGTCAGGAGTACCTGAGTTCAAATATGACCTCAGATACTTAATAATCATCTAGCTATATGACCTGGGGCAAGTCACTTAACTCCATTGCCTTGCAAAAAGAAATAAAATTAAATTTAAAAAAAAGGAAGAGAAGGGCTTTATACCAGGAACACTATGTGTTTTCTAAGCCTGATCCCACTTTCCCCTAGATTTTCAGTTTAATCATGGGAGCATCTGATCAAACTTTTTGGGGGAGGAGGAATGTTTTTCTATTTGCTTGTTTTTAACACTTTTTAAAATATCCATCCCTAAAAGTTAATTTAATCTATTTGTGGGTTATCAAAAAAAAAAAAGATTTAGGTTCCATCAGAGCCTGTCTTCCTCAAACTGTATTTGTCTTTCAAAAACTAGTTTTGATTTTTATTCTGTCAAAACGTCATCCAATAGCTACCCAAGCTTGAGAATATGATGAAAGTTTCAGTTGTTTAATTAACTTTGAATTTCTTTAGTCTGATTTTACATACATGATTGTTCTTTGTGTGTATTCACTTACAGGGAACAGAAATTCATAAAGTAATTATTGTCCTCCAAAGAGAAATCAGCCTGAAATATAAGATGCTATTAGCCCCATCTCACCAGATTTTCTCTGCAGTCTCAGTTATAATAGCGCAGAATAGGATATGATTATAGTTGGTGTTGCTATGGCTCCCAGATTTCTTCGATTACCTGAATGTCAAGACAGCCTGTGTATGAGCATCCAAAAAGCCATCACTCTCTTTTGCAATTTTTTCTTAATCTCTTGAAGTAAATACAACAATTGAACTTAGAGTGAAAATAATCTGTTCTAATTTGCAGCAGCTCCCTGGAGAGGAAAAACTCCCACTATTCCATTTGGTAGTGACTGGGGGGGGTAATGGTGCAGTGTTCTTTGTCATCTCACTTGTCTAAATAGCCATTATCCTCTGCAGGTTTTCTCTGTTTGCTGTAATAAAAGAAGGGAAGAGAGACTTTCCACAGAGTATAAAGTTTATAGTGAGCTGATCTATAGAGTGATTCTGGCCTAGAAAGCATAGAGCTTTTAAGCCCTGGGGAACTCTCCAGCTTTGCAGCTCTAACACTTTAGTGACATTTATTAACAAGTGTTTCTTGTCAAAGCTTACTTTAAGAAAATTTCCTCTTACCTGATGGTAATGGCTTATTTCTGAGCTGTCATCATCTCTTTGGCATTGTAGTTTAGCTGGAACAAAAGTTCTAGTTACCAAAATGTCTCCAAGTGGAGCAAATATACTCAGTTGTTACCATTCTCTGGTAAATAATGAAGAGTCATAATATAAGGCTGAGAATGACATTATGTAAAGGTTAGAGTTCTATTTCCCTATTTAGTATATTAATGACTAGAGAAAGGATACAATTAACATTTTTCCATTCACAAATTTCAATGAAAGGGTAAGAGCCCATATATCGCTTCCTAGAATAAGTGTCACATTTGAAAAACTGCAATGCAGCAAAGCTGAGACTGCAGATACTCTGTCAACCATGAAATAGGGAGGCTACATAAATTAGCACTAGCATCCTATGGAGGAAGGAAGGAGAAAGTGTGTAAAGGTAGGACCAAGCAGAAGGCTAACTCAAATAAAGCAAATTGAAAACTGTAAATCTAAAAAAGCCAAGTGGCATATAATAGAATCAAAGTTAGACAAATAAAATGTCATTGAGTGGTAATATGGATTTTATCTTTTTTTAATAGTCAGACATCTGATGCCTAAAGTCACAAAATCTGTTGAGTAATCAGAGAGTAGGTTTGAATTGTCAACAGGTAATAAAAATGAACAGCATTCTTTACTAAACAGAAAGAAAAATTTGATACCAGAATAATCACAGTACTGCAACATAAAGAGCATCATCGGTAAGAAGGTAATATGGGTAGAACAGAAACTGGATTGGATTTGTAATAAGAGTCACTATCATGACTCTGGCAATTTGCTAATTATGTTACCTTCAACAAGGGCAACTAGGTGGCACAGGGGAAAGAGCACTGTCCTGGAAATAAGAAGGACTCCTAGAGGATGGGAGTATGAAGCTGACCTCAGACTTGACACTAGCTGTATGACCTTGGGCAAGTCACTTAACCCTGATTGCCTCATATCTAGGGCCATCTCCAGTTGTCCTGATTATTATCTGGCCATTAGATTCTGATACTGATACTGGTGACTTAGCACAGCACCCCCTCACTCAAATCCATTTCATGAGCTTGTCATGGTATCACCTTCTGATGTCATGGTCTTCTTTGACAATGAAGGACAAACATCATCAGCATACAGTAACTTAACCTCTTTGGGTCTCATTTACCTTATCTGTAATTGGATGCAATTTGATTAGAACTCTAAAGTTCCTTATAGCCCTAATCCCATGATTATTCAATTATTCCTTTGAACATAGGCAAGGAATCTGTTTCATTGAGGCTTTTTAGAATTTAATTTTCAATTCAAAAGAGTTCATTTTTCTTCCTCCTCTATTCTCCCAACAAAAAGAAAATGAAAATCCTAGTATAAAGTATCCATAATCTAGTTTAACAAATTTCACTGTCAAGATAGCATTATCTTTTTGCTAAGTAGAGTCAATATTGTGGAATCCAAATTTTCCCCAAAGTATTATAGCTATGGTGGAAAAGAGAATAAGAAAAAAATACGTTTTCAAAGTATTCTGTATATGGATTTTTATGAAAACACCAACTTTCTAGTTTAGAGGATTAATTGTTCTGCATCAGAGGAAATTGATATATCTATTGGTGGGAACTGAGTGTATAAACTAACAATCTCAAAAAGGGTGACATCTCTTTATATTTCCAAGTCTAGCTCTACAATAATAGAGAATCAAAGGGATAAGAACTTAGTAAAAATAAAACATTGTTTTTTATAAGCACACTGGTATCAACTATCACCCTGAGAAAGTTTTCCCAAGGGTCAACCCCCCCAAAATCTCAAAAAACAAAGGATGCCCTCACCATCTCCCAATTAATTCAAGTCATGACTCTCCTCTTTGATATAAAAGTCTTGGGCAGATGAGAATGATCTCTCATCTTCCAAAAAGAGCAGTACCTTTTTTTACTCTAGAATGTTTCACTTAGGAGGATGGGTCAAGGAAATATTATCATCAGGGATTTAAAAAAAAAAAGTCACAATACAGTTGAAACCTTTCTCAGAATAAATCTGAAGGGTATCACTGAACTTCAGGGTTCTGATCTCTACCCAGGAGCTATATGATTACTTGGTCTTCATTTATTTATCCTACAACAAATATTTATTAAATGCCTACTGTGTACCAGTTATTATGCTAAGTAGGGGGAGTTGAAATATATTTTTTAAAACCTTTGCTCTTAGTTTTGTCCTTAAAAAACTCACAAAAAGTTGGTGGCAGAGGTAAGAGGATAGGCATCATATACCTATAGGAAGAAAAATAAAGTCAAGTATTTGTACGATAATTTTTTAATTAGTAATACTTTATTTTTTCATGTATAAAAAATTTTAGCATTCATTTTCTAAAATTTTCAGTTTTAAATCACTTCCTCCTTCTTACCCCTTCTCCATTCCCTCCCCTTCCCTAAGACAGTACACAATTTTTATAGGTTATACATATGCAGTCACACAAAGCTTATTTCCATGATGTCATGATGTAAAAGAAAACATAGACCAAAAAACAAAACAAAACAGAAACAAGCATAAATGAAAGATAAAGTTAAAAAAAATAAAATATGTTTCAATATGCATCCAGAGTCTGGAGATGGATAGCAGTTTTCATCATGTCCTTCAGAATTATCTTGAATCATGGTAGTGCTGAGAATAGCAAAGTCATTTACAGCTGATCATCGTACAATAGTAATTTGTAGCACAACTAGTAAAATGACCTTGTCTAACTCCATTTATCAGCACATGAATAGGAGTGAAGGACATGGATGAGGGAATGGGTGAGGCCTGGGCTTCACCTAAGCAGTGAAAGAACAAGGGAGAAATAAGTTGAGTAATATTGAATTAGTTAATTACGGGATCCTTTGGGAAATGGAGGAAAATGAAGGCTAGGTGAGGCTATTTTCCTTAAGAAAAGAGGAATCCAATCTACAAAATCTAGTTTCCAAGTTGTGATGAGGTTAATGTGAGTGAATTTATAAGGCAATATTGGAGAGAATAATCAAAGAAGTTCACATCCTGAGTGAAATCAGGTCTCTGTGAGGGCAAATAGATGAAAAGTTTATGAAAGAAATAGGTATAGAAAAAAAGTTTCGTCTTTCACTATGGAGGGGAAATTCCACAAAGCATAGTGAAAGTGGTAGGCATAGTTGGAGTAGGATATAGATAGGTAAGGATGGCCTTGAAGAACAGAAGATAGGGCATGAAGGTAATTTCCTCCTTAATTGATGACTGCATAATAGAGGAAAAGAGAAAAACAATGACACCTATGAGTAGTAATATTTGATAGATGAATTATAATTTCTCATTAACCTCACTCATCTTGTTTGACTACATTCTAACTACAGTTGTTCTAACCTTTGCAATCCAACATATACTACCCCAGAAGAAAAATAAAAGAATGGAAATAGCATTTAAAAATAAATAAATAAATTTGTTTAAAAAAAAAGTAGCCATGAAAAAAATAACATTCAACTACTTTTATTTTAACCATTATCAATGATCACTCTATTAAAAAGTGATTATCAGGGATCTCAAGTACAGACAGGGATTTACTGGAGTCATTACCAGGGAGGGGCAATGAACTAAAAAATTCATTGATCTGATTTCATAGTTTTGGACAATGAGATGGGGGGGGCAGGAAGGGATCAGTGTTAATGTATGTGTTAATGTAATGGCCAGTGCAGAAGGAATAGATTAAATATAAAACACATTTTTCTGTCCAATATTTCCCCTACTTCTTTCTCTATTCATAGCAATATAGGACAAAATTCATTTGGGAGTTGAAACAAAGGTCTCTTCTTCTCAAGCTACTTCTAGCTAAAAAGGTGACAAAATGCTGTCCTGACTAGCATGTCCCATTTGAGGGGTAGCATCAAGTATATCCAAAAACTGGCTAAGAGAGGATTCAAGAGTGCTATCTCCCAGGTTTGGGTATAGGATGATATTCAACTTGGGCTACTAATTGAAGAATCTAGAGAAAATGAATTTTACAAGAAAATTAACAAACAGGGATCAAAAAACTATAAAATGATTAGAAATGGAATAAGAATAGGGGTCACTTACAAGAAAAACCAGAGTCCCAGGTAGGGGAGGAACCTAGGAAGACTAGCAATGCAGGGAACTATAAGGAATAAAATCAGACTCCATTACTCAGACAAAGATTGAGACCAGTTGGTAATTGAATCAGTATATTTAACATCTTGAAGCAATTGCCCAACAGTTTTTTTTCAGTATGTAGAGAAACACTAGAAGGGTATGATGTATTTGCACCCTTGTTTCCTATTGACTTCCTGCTCTGATTGTGGGAATTTACCATCAAAGAGAACATGATTATAACATCAAAATTGCCTTTCATGAGTTGATGCATATACAGTATAAAATGTCCAAACATCAGTTTGATATAAAATGGTAGTATAAAATATCCAAATATCAGTTTGTAGTAGTATAAAATATCCAAAATAATAGTAGTATTAAAATATCCAAGCATCAGTCGGAGTTCAGGTAAGAGTCACAGCTGATGACCAGCCTTGGAATAACAATATTATAGGAAATAAATACATGGGAAACATTTCGTTTCTTTTTTTGAAATTTTGTTTATTTAAGGCAATGGGCAATTTAAGACCAGAAAGTTAGGCAATTATTAAGTGTCTAAGGCCAGTTTTGAACACAGGTCCTCCAGATTCCATGGCTGCTACTCTATCTACTGCACCACCTAACTTCCCTTCCCTGAAAAAATTTCTTTTCAAAAAAAAAAAAAAAACAAACAATAGACAAATTAAGGCTGAGGCATGCTTTGTAAACCATCCCTTCACTTCCCACCTCAGACCTTCAACTGTAGCAATTTTCTATGAATGGTTTATGAATTTTCTCTCAAATGGTGGATTACTGACTTAGTGATCAGAGAACTATAACTGAATTCAAACATCAAAATAAAATCAACTATAGTGCTTAAAACCTTTACCCCAAATGGAAAATTTCACCAAAAATCACTTAGGGCTAGATTCATTTTTCCTCTCATGGAATTGCAAGAAACAAAATAAGTTATCCAATTCAAACAATGCATAAGAATTTCACTAAAATTTTTTCTTCCTTTTCAAGTTTAAGTTTGTCCTGATATAAAATCCAAATCATTAATTACTAATTTTTTTTTGCAAGGCAAATGGGGTTAAGTGGCTTGCCCAAGGCCACACAGCTAGGTAATTATTAAGTGTCTGAGACCGGATTTGAACCCAGGTACTCCTGACTCCAGGGCCGGTGCTTTATCCACTGAACCACCTAGCCGCCCCCATTAATTACTAATTTTCAGTTTTTACATTACAAAAATAACTTTAAAAAACATGTTTTCATAATTAATAGCATTCATATAGCGTTTGCCTTATAACAAGCGTTACAAAATACAGTCAAGTGACTATCCCTACAACCCAAGGAATGATTTCCCTTATTTCTTTTTACAAATCAAAGAATTTGGTTTACAAACCTAACAAATTTAACAATGTTTCACTTAAAATGAGACTAAAATAAATTTAATTACACTTGGATCTATTTTCCCAAACATTACAAAAGTTCAATTTATAATTTCAATTTAGCATAATTTTTGCATGAGAGTTGTTTGGGTGAGGAAAAGGAAGCTTTGAACATGTGATGATCTTCATTTTGACTCCTTTACTCCACATGAATTCTTATCAGGTAACAGGCTAATTACAGTAACATTCCTCATTTAATCTACAAAATACTCAGAAATATATAAAGTTTTACAAATAGACTTAGAAGTTTGAAATTGAAAGGCTCCATAAAAATTAAAAGCATTGTTTTACTAAATCCCTATTTTTTTCCAAATCTAGGGAGATTTTCCTCTCAGAGCTTCCAAAATCTCATTCCCATTTCCAGAGACTACAAAAAAGACTGCAGAACCACTTGAAGAAACCCATAACAGAATGACAAAATGCCTGAATGCCTAATTCATGAAGTTTTCCCAAATCAAATAAATTTAAGATACATTCCTTTTTGTAGGAGTGGGAGAGTCAGATTGTCCTAGAGGCAGAGGCAGAGTGGAGTTGTAAAGTATAGAGAGTGGAGCCACTCTCAATCCAATGGAATGATGAGATCTGAGCTAATTTACAATGGATCACTCTCAGAGTCCTGAAATACAGCAACATCTCCCCAAAACACCAGGCTGGGGATGGGAGGGGGCAGGGGGGGAGGGGTTTTGAAAGGAAAGAAGGGGGAGGGGAGGAAGCAGAGGGTACACATCACAGATCATAACACAGAGAGGCAATCAATTGAACTGGTCAACACAACTACAGAAACTGAATAAGAATCTGAACCACCTAAATCCTCTTCTGGGGGGAGGAAGGTGGAGGAAACTAGAGAGGTGATTCTTTTTCAGCAGCTGAGAGAACTAAATCTGACATCAGAGAAACACAGTTAGCAATTAGCACACAATTTCCTACAAAGTAAGCTCTTAAAAAGCCAGCTAAATAGTTGGAGATCCTTCCTTAAGCTTCTGGTAAGCTTAAGTGATCACCCATAGCTTTTCAAAGCCACCAGATCTTCTCTGGTGTCCCAGAGAGGGATGTGAATAGACACTCTCTTCCTGGTAAATCCAGCAGGAGTTCTATCCCCAGACCCCGGGAAGAATGAGACTTCTGGATTTCACCTGCAAACTCCACATTACTGAGAGAATATTCTCTGGGAAGTGGGCAACTGAAATCAATTGAAGGAGAAAAGAAAAAAAACACAAACTTATAATAAGTTGATTCAGGGAAAGGATACAGAGAATTATGAAGCAGAAACAAAATTCGTAATCTTGAAGGCCGTTAAATCTTGCTATATTGGGTGGAGGTCCCACCCACTCTTGAGATGTAAATCAACTCCCATTGTTTCAATGTTTAGTGTAAAAAATTGTATCCTGATCTACTCAGGCTTCAACCTCCTACTAATTCTGGGTCCAGTAAGGGGGAAGGGAATTCACCTTTTGCCCTCTGGATAAGGGGCAAGACCACTAAGATCTGGGTTGGGGCCAGTTGGGGCCAATCATCTCTAACTCTCTGGACTAGTCAACTCTGCTAAACTGGTTGTTTATGTCTCTCTCTTTACCTATCATTTTTTAATGTGTTGCATCTTCATGAAATAAATTTTTATTTTCTTTACACACTTGCTTTCCTGGGTCTGAGTGGTGATTCCTCACAGGCAGAATCAAACTCAAACAAGCCAGGGGCTACAAAGTGACTTAACTTGAGAAGCAGTTCTGGAATCAGAGCTGATGTCCACCCACTCAGGGACACAAAAATGTTGTCAGGGAAAATGTAGCCAGTCAAAGATTTGGACAGAGCATGAAAGAATTCATGTAAAAGACCAACTAGACCCAAAAGGAATTTTAGGGACAAAAAAGGTTATTTAAGTATTTCTGTGGTTAGTTTAAGCTGGGGGGAAAGAAAGACAAGGGCAGAAAAATACTGATTCCTAAGCAACTTAAACCACCAAGAAAGAAGGAGCTTCAAGGAAAGGAATAGGAGTGACATCAATGATTAAGCTGCCATGAGAGGTTGTTTGGAGACTATGCTCCTCCAGAACAGGTTGCCCTCCAAAGGAAGAGAAACAAGACAATAGTTTACATAGGGAATTATGCCTCCCAAGAGCTGGCTAGTTTCGAGGAAGACAAGCAATAAGTAGTAAAGAAAGGTATAGGAGCATGAGAGGTTATTTGGAGGATGAAGCTCCCCAACAGCAAACTAACATCCCAAAGGAAAAAAGTAATTCAGCTGAAGAATTGAGTGAGCTTTTAAGAAGGACATAGGGTGACATAGGAAGAGGTAGGGAGATGTAGGTTGGGGTGGGTAGCTCATTGAGCAGAGATGAGGTAATTAGGTTTATGAAGATGGGGGCAGGGTAGATCAAAGTCTTGATCTTTTTAGGCTAAGGAAGGGAGGGATCCATTGTTTCATTGGTTGGAGGTTCAGAGGCTAAGGGTGGAGATTTACCTGGAGTCCTTGCCAGGTAGGCCATAGGTACTTTACTAAAAGTTCATTGACCTCACTTCATGGTTTGGACAATGAAATGGGTAGAGGGGCCAGTGTTAATGTAAGGTACTTGGTCAATGCAGAGGGAATATTGTAATTATAAAAAAGTATTTTTCTGTCCAATATTTCCCCTATTTCACTAGCATTGTTGATTTACACCAAAGTCTGCTTGCTCACCCATGAGTCCATATATAAGAATTGAAGATTGATGGGGAAGAACTAGGCAAAGAGTCTGAAGAGAAGAGAAGGAAATGTTACATACATACACAATTGAAGTTACACAATTTGCTGATCTTGATTGACAATTAAGAAACTGGAAAATTCATTTAAGATATTGGGAAATCCAAAAAGAAAGGAAAGGAAAAATTTAGTGTCAAGCAGTGGCAGACATTGGGAGATTTAGGAAATTGTAGCTTTATGTATAAGGGAATGGTGAGGAGAGGTCTTGAGAACTCTTTTTTGTATATAAATGACCTTGGTATTTTGTCATAATTAAGAATGTTGCTTTTGTTGACTTTTTCATAGGCAGTAGTGAAGATTTGAGCATTAAATTATATTTACCTATATGCCTCACATGAACTAAGTATGGTTTCCACTGTGTTGTTCAAGGGTACTATTCCTTAAATATATCTTGTTTAAATTTGAGTTTGTTGATGCAGTCTCTGTGTTTCTATATCTTTCTCTTAGACAGAAACCCTATTTTCCTTCTAATGAGAATAACTTCTGCTTGTGTTTTTAGAATTTCATTCTTAAGAGAATGGCATTCTTAGGCAAACTTCCCCTGTGAAACATTAGTTCATTAGAACATGCTAATCTTTTCTATAAACTCTGCATGTCTTTTTTTTTTCCTAAATCTAAAAAATGTCAGATTATTTTTTAGGTTTTCTTTCATTCTCTTTTGTAATCTCTATGACAGAGTGATTACTTACTCATAACATTTGTGTTATTTGTACTTCAATCTGGTTTCTCCCTTGTTGATCAGTATTAGTTATAGAATAACAGTTACCATTCTTGCTGGATTTTTTGACAAGAAAATTGTTGCTGTTTGTCCTTCACTTTAGAAGAAGACAGTGACATCAGGGAGGTGCTGTCATGATGTGTAAGTAAATTGGATTTAATCCAAGAGGTGCTGTGCAGAGCCATCAGATATGGATCAGGATGAAAAGAGATGGCCCTAGAGGTAGTGGGAGAATTTTGCCTTTTAAAGGAAAGACCTAGGTCACCTTTTGCCAGGGGCAATGCCAATTCAGTGATTAAGGTTGGGTAAGAGAGAAGTGAGGCAGAGAGGTCTTGAATGGGGTGGTCTGAGATAATACTTGGGTTATCTCCTAGCCAAGTAAGCATTTATTCTGCTGAAAATTAGAGCAGGTTAGAGAGGGGAGGTTCTCTAGCAAAGAGAAATCTGACAAATGTTCATTTAAATAGGAATAGAAAAAGGAAGAAGAAAAAAATCTCACTTGGTGCTTAAATCTATCAGAGTGAACTCTAGATATCAGAAGTTGGCACTAGCAAGGTTCAGTTAGAACTTATAATTAAGTCATAGATATGTTTGTTAAGTGGGGGGGACTTTTGTATATCAAAGAACCCAGGTGCTGATAATAAGTAATTTAAGTCCCTTTAGACAGACCTGGAAGGAACATCATGTAAAAAGTAAAGAATAGATCTAAGCAGACCAAGGGTAGAGGGCACTGATTAGGGGCAACCAGAAAACAGAAAAGGTCATTGGCAGAGGCCAGGGCAACAGAGTCCATAATTAAGTTGTAGCTAGGATTCCAGGCCTTAGCAAGTATCTTAGAAAGGGCACTCAGATCAGAAAGTTGGGGTTGTCATCAGGAGGAAGGAAGGAAGGAAGGAAGGAAGGAAGGAAGGAAGGAAAGAAGGAAGGAAGGAAGGAAGGAAGCAAGGAAGGAAGGAAGAGAGGAAGAAGGAAAGACAGGAGAGAGGAAGGAAGGAAGTTTGTTTCATTTTGAGGAGAAAAAAGTCATTCTTTAGCTAATTTCTTACCTGGCTTTAATCATTGGATGGGCATTGCCTCAGTCAGACTGAGCTCTATTAAAGACCAAAAGATCTTAGACTAAAAATGCCAGGTCTCCCAATGCAGCCAAGGCTATCTCCAATTGCCCATATCTATATCTTACCCTCTACTCAGATGGCTCCAGAGGAAAAAGTGATGCTGGTGATTTTGTACAACCCTCTGAAACTTATATCCAATACAGTTAAATGTCTTGATATCACCTCCCTGATGTCATGGTCCTCTTTGAGAATAAAGGACAATAAATTAATAAATTAAATACTAAAGTACCAATTAGATTGATATAAGTATACAAATGCTCCAGAAAACTATTCATTGAAAAAAAATACATTATCCTTCCAGTTCTATAATGGTACCATGTGCGCCTACTTATCACTCTCAAGTTGAGAAACATTTACTGAGGGCTTTTGAATTTTTGAATTCAGCTATTTGTATACATATAAACTCTTCCAATTTTCCTCTCATTTCAATGAAAAGAAATTTCTTTAAGATGTTTTCATTGATTGTACAGAGAAAAGTGTATAGAAATATTTTCCAATTGAAGAGATTCCCATGGTATTTACTCTTCTTTATTGTTGGTTCTTGTTACCATGCCTGCAGATCTGACTCACAGCTACCACTTGTCTAATCAAAGAAGTCATCCCTCATTAGGCAGCATCTGGCTCATAGATAACTTGGGTAGTGTTTATTCCAAGCCAAAGGCTTAGATCAGAATCATATCATAACTGGACATTCTTAAGTGCCATTTTGTAATTCATGGTCTTTATATTCATGAAAACATACACAAACATGTATATTTGTCAGTACATGTGTAAGAGTAGCTAGGTAGTAGATAAACATACACACACATACAAAGACACAAATATATAAATGTATATATAATCTGAAGAGGGATGTTAAGTAATACATGAAGTATAATAAAGCAGAATGTTATGTCTCATACATTATCATTTTTGAATGAACATATACAGTAAACATAGATTAAGTATGATTAGATAGGTAGGAAGATATAGATAGATACATACATACATACATAGATTTAATTCTGATAATTCTGAAATCAAGAATTAGAATCACCTTTTGTGATGGTTTTAAATGAACTCCCTTTCCTCTTTCCAGCTAGAGAATGCCTGATGCCCACACAAGTTTACTGTACAAATCTATTTGTGTCTAATATCTCCCTGTGCTCTACTATAAAACTGCTTGTGTTAGAATGCGCAGACTGCATGCAAGAAGCATTTCTGTTGAATTTGTACATAGTAGAAATTAACATTCATGATGGGACTATGATGTAAAAAATCTTCATTGTATTAAAAAATATTTCTAGATTGCATTTGAGTTCTTTTAAAAAGCTTTTCAAACTAATAAAAATGAAAATTCTGAAATATATTAGATCTTATGATCTAATTAAGGAAAAGTCATATTTTTGATTTTTGATTTTTTAATATATATATATAATATATATACATATACATCTACATATAGCAAAACCAACTAAGATTATAAAAAAAACTAAGTGACCTTCTTCCTTGAGTTAAGGTAATAGATGTCCTTATTGATAAGGCTGAGAAAGGAAAAGGAAAATCCACTCATAAAAGGAAACAAGCACTCTCATGAACATGGATCTTTAGTTACTGATTAGGTTGTAAACTAATTCCAAGTGTAAAATATTGGTTTGGAATTTATGCCTTATATAAAATATATTCAAGTTTAATTATTTTTGTGAGTCTTTGAATTTTAATCTTTTCTAATTAGATGTAAACTATTCTTCTACACAACAGGAGAGCATAGATACCAGTAGATATGTGAGTTGTCAGTGTTGGAGAAAAATATCAGAGAAAAGAAAATTATAGAAAGTATTAATAAATGGTGGATTTCTTCTGTTATTGTTGTTCAATGACAGTGGAACAATTCTTTAGAGGAGGGGAAAATGGACATTGAATACATATAATGTGTTATGATTGTGTTTATGATATTCTTTTGTAACAATACAATGAAGGTTTATGGATAGAAATAATTCTGTGTTGAACAGCATTTGAATGTCAGAGTTTACCTATTTTAATTAGGGTAATTTAACTGATCAGAATAAATGGTCTTTTACTATTCTGATGAAAATGATAAGGTTGTAAAATGTCATACTTATGTTTTCTATTGCCTTTTGTAGAATTAAGTCAGTACTTTCAGTTGCTTCTCATAGAATTAGTCAAACCCTCTGTATGAACCCTTTCCTCTTCTAAAGTTCTGTAATTTTTAATTTAACAATGTTGATAACCATTTAATCAATAGCAACATATCAGTATTAACTAGCACCAGCAACAAACAACCAAGAGGTTACAGTGAAAAGATTTCAGCTTTTCTCTTTTTTTAATTATTTAGAAAACCTAGGCTCACACAATTACTCAGTCATGGAATTGACTGCTACTACTGATCATAGAATTTAAATATTAAAAGGACATTCAAATCTATCTATCTAGCTCTCTTATTCTACAAATGAGCAAACAGTAGAAAGAGGTTAAGTGACTTCCCCTACCCTTTCATTAGTTCCTCCCAGAACCTCTATTTTTAAAGATGTGCAAGTCATCCATGTTTTTATGCTACCATCTTTATACTTTATCTACAATGCCTCTGTGTAAGTGAATACCTTGATCTACCCCCAGCCCTCAACTTTTCACTTTTCTATTATGTATTTTCTTCCCCCAATAAATATAAGCTCCTTGAATGATGAAGCTGTCTTTCTTTCTGCTTGTATTTGTAATTTCTGGGCTTAGCACAGAACCTGAAACAAAGTACTTAATAAATTCTTCTCCCCCCCCCCCTCCTCCTCCTTGTTCTTTCTGTTCTTATTTTGCCCATGGCAGTAAATAAAAAACCAAATCTGATACCCCAATACAAGTCCATTAAGGCCAAAGCCAATGTGTTATTTTTTAAAGAAAATTGAAATTTTCTTTTAAAATCACTTCCCTTTATATAGATATATATGTATCTGTCACTGATTCCATGGTCCTCACTGACAGTTTTTCCTCAATTTATAAGGGGTGGACCTCTGAACACCAGTTCCATTAACCACTAACAACAAAATTAGCTTTTACACGGAAATATTTTTTTCAAAAGGTATATATTTTTTCAAAAAGTATATCACACACACACACACACACACACACACACACACACACAAACTTACTCTCTAACGTGTGAAAGACATAATTTTCCCCAGTCCCTATGCCACCTCAGTCTCTGGAGAAGAACATATTAACTTCATAGTTTGGTTTGGTTCCCATAAAAGACAGTCCCATTTCCAAGTCCAAAACCCATCTTGAATTGGATTCCTAGGAGTAGGCTTTCTGTGCCAGGCAATACTGACTCCAAGGTCAGCATTGCTCAAGCTCCCAGGTCCTTGTTTTGCCACTGGTTCTTTGGGCTCCATTACTGCCATTCAATGAATCATGTTTCAGACTCGTGAATGCAGGTGTGAAAAGAAGATAAAGATTTATTAAAAGAAGTTTACATAAGAAATCAATAGAAAGTTAAGAAGAGTTTAAAGAATAGACAATGTGGATTGCTGATTGAACTGGTCATGCCAGCTGACCAGGTTTCAACAGGAGTCTTAAAGGTAGAAGAAGGCCCCTTCCATGATCTCCTTAAATTCTCCCTGAGAGTCCATGGGATGGGTGGTGACCTGGGAGTGACCCAAATCCTGCATCAGAGATTATTATTATATTTTTTGGACATGTTTCCAGGGCCTGCACTCCTAGTTGTCCCACCAGAAGACAATGCAATCCAAATCAGCTTGAAGGTCAGGCCCTCAGGTGTGGCCTAAATTAGATGATAAAGGAAGAAGGAAGATTCCCTTAACTCTGAAAACAAAAGATTAAAAAATTTGTCTCCAACTGATCTCAACTCTGCCTATGCCCACTTTCTCTGCATCCTTTGAGGATCTCCTCTGACCTCTAAAACCAAGGACAAACAACATAAAAATACCCTCAGGTCCACTTCTCAGAAATAGGATAAAAGAAAGGAAGTAAGGAAAGAAAAGTCATTCTTTTCTTACTGGTTCAGTTCATGATATCCTCATTGTAATCTTCACCCTATGGATGAAGTCAAAAGAAGTGGCAGAAAGTTCATGAAGGAAAAAAGTGGAAGATTTATTCTCACTAGTTTTAAAAATGTGGGCAATCAATCAAGGAAAGCTGTTCCATCCATATACTAAAGAACCCAATAGCTGCCACAGCAGGTTATCTAGACATTCTCCAAATGCCTCTCAAAGGTAAATATATAGTTACTACCATAGTTAGTTAATTATAAGTATATGAATTTTTAGCGCTCTCTCTCTCTCTATATATATATATATATGTACAGATATATTTGTGGTATGTGCATAAATATATATATATATATATATATATATACATATATATATATACATTATGAACACACAATCATTTATGTGTATATCCCTTCTCCCTCCCCTCCCCAGTGAGGTAACAAAAAAAATTTTAAGAGAAAAAAAGGAGTATAGTAAAGCAAATTAACCCACTAACTGAGGTTGATAATGAATGCTTTATAATCTATGCCTTTGCTGAGAAGGAAGTAGAATGTTTATTTTCAGTTTTTCTCCTGACTCAAATTTCTTAGAAATTAGAATGATATGATATTTAATTTGAAGTTTTGTTCTTTCTCTATTGTGTTGATAAAAGTTATGATGTAAATTGTTTTCGGGGTTCTGTCTACTTCCTTCTGTATACATTCATATTGAGGTAGTAAATATATTTGTAACTAACACTGGTCTTAAACTTCTTTTGTGTGACCCTGGACAAGTCATTTATCTGTACTGTGCTTATATATCTTCATATATAAAACAAAAGAGTTGAACTCCATCGGTTTTTTTGTTGTTTTGGGGGTTTTTTTAGGTTTTTACAAGGCAAATGGGATTAAGTGGCTTGCCCAAGGCCACACAGATAGGTAATTATTAAATTTCTTGGGTGGGATTTGAACTCAGGTACTCCTGACTCTAGGGCCCCTGCTCTATCCACTGTGCCACCTAGCCACCCTGACTTCATCCTTTTTAAACTTCCTTCTTAATCTTAATTTATGACTCTATGATCCTCTCATTTGTTTATAATGGGGTTGCCCTTCCTATACTGTAAATGATTCCCTAGACCAAAGGGAGGGGGATAAGGTAACTTTCACTCAGGGTTTTTTTTTTAAATGGAACTTTGAAAATCACTGGAAACCAAGTTCAATATTTTTTTTTATTTGTACCTTGGTAAAAGCACACATCTGCTTCAAATGCTCTAACTCTGTATATTCCATTTGGACAGAACTAAATGAATCAAGATACCATATCTCTGAATCAAAACTGAGATAGTATATCTCTTTTTTCCTGCAAAAAATATGAAATTCACAATATCTGACATAGTGGAACAAATTATGTTGGGGAGCAGAGTGAATATTCCAAAAATAGTTCTTGAAAAATAATGAATAAATTCGTATTAAGAATTAGAGCCAATAGGGGTGACTAGGTGGCGTAGTAGATAGAGCACGGGCCCTGGAGTCAGGAGTAACTGAGTTCAAATCCGACCTAAGACACTTAGTAATTACCTAGCTGTGTGGCCTTGGGCAAGTCATTTAACCCCATTTGCCTTGCAAAAACATAAAAAAAAAGAATTAGAGCCAATAGCAATGACAAAATCAAGGATATATATTATCATTATCTGGGCAACATTGCAAATATCAATCATATAGTAATGATCGTCCAATCACCACACACCTTGAATCCAATTTGGAACCTGGATTATCTATATCAGCAATTTTATATCTCAGTTTTTCAAAGTATCTATATCTTATTAATATGGATCTTCCATTCAGCAGTGCAGCTCAGGAGCAACCTATGCTTTTTCATCCTGTGCAACCTTTGAACAGACATCAGCTAAATGAGCTTGGCTATTCTTCTATATATATCACATTATGAGGGCAGCATTGCATCCTATAAGTTTACTATCTGATACCCCCTATCTCCTCATGTGACTGCTCCTCTTCTTTTACAGGTCATACATTTATTTGATCATATCTTTTATATTGGTTCTTGTACACAATTTGTCATTGCTAATATACTGCATTTTATTTTGCCCACTGTGTCCTTTGAGTGACCTGCAATTTTGATGCTCCAAGGATTATAGCCATATTGCTAGGGAAATGTAGGTGAATATCATCTGTCTCCATTGCTTAAATTAACTAGCTAATTATTAAATTTCCACTTCACTTTACACAGTGAAAAATCAACAAACTTCAAGACACTGATATAGTGACCTTTAAACAACTAAATATATTAGCATTCTATTAATACTGAGTTCAATATAGCTTCATTTCACAAAAACTGAGATACATTTAAATATATGCTACAGAACTGGGAGGACACTCAGGTCATGCTCTTAATTCTAAACTTTTGACTGACACAGTTCGATAAATACTGCACCAGCAATGCAGATTACCCAGATTCTCTTAATTAGTTATTCCTTACTTCTAGCTGATATGAACAAAACCTATTGCCCATTTAAATGTTGACTTCTTTCTGCCTCATTAAAATCTATAATATTCTGAGTGAATATATTTTTAATTAGCCATTATTCCTACCCCACCCCCCAGTACAAAGAAAAGTGATAAATGATCAGATAGACTATATAGTTTACAACATCAAAGAAACCTCATCTAGACTTGAACATAACCTGGACATTTTGACAAGCCAGCATAATTGGACTTGACAATATGGCAACAGCTGTTATTATAAGAAACTGATTACAATTTGTATACTTAGATACAGCCATAGAATTGTGAGGGTTTTTTTCATTGTTATTTCATCATTTTTATTTTTAAATGTTCTTTTTATATTTTATCAAATTTTCATATTGAAGTGAATAATTTGTAAAGTAATTTCCTTTATTGCCCAGAGTCAGAGTTTATAAGAATCAGGCTCAGTCCTGGGGATATGGGACTCACCAAAAATAGTAACACCTCTTTGACTCATTTTCTTCCCCAACACAGAGTTTCCTCTGGGAAATTTCAGACTATAGCTTGTGTCTAAGTTTCTATAAATGGCATGAGAGACCACTACAATTATGTCATAATTAAAGGTAATAGAGCCTACAGACTTTTGTTAAGTTGTTCATTTTTTTAAAAAATTGCAAAAGATCCTTGGTAGCCCCATGATAATCAACATAATCCTCCTCCTTTGATATGTCTCCAACACAGACTTATAGAGTTCTTCAGATTCAAAATGCTATCCTGGATTTTGAACTCCCTTTAAGGGAAGCTAGGTGGTGCAGCGGATAGAGCATTAGCTCTGGAGTCTGAAAGGCCTGAGTTCAAATATGGCTTCAGACACTTAATGCTTACTTAACTGTGTGACCTTGGACAAGTCACTTAATCCCCTTGCCTTGCAAAAACAAAAAGAAAAGGAAAGGAAAATGATCTTAGGGTTTCTTGGGAGGCTACCTCTTTCCTCCATGGCCTCTAGTGAATCATATTTTCTATCTCAGAAACCTATATAGATCTCATTCAATCTAGTTCTAGCATGTTCAAGGTAACTAATTTTAGAAAGAAGTAAGCATACTGATAGGGAAGCAACATCTTTTCCCCATCAGACATGTACAATATGGATAATTCAAAGAAGAAGTTAAGGCCAACTCCACGTGTTTTTGCTCCTCCATATCATGACTTTGGTCTTTAACATTTCTTCTAACTATAATACTCTTCTCCCCAAATATCAGTCACTGCCTAGGAACTTCCCCTTGTCTCTCTAGAAGGCTGAATTCCTTAACTTTCTAGTAACTTGACATTGTTTGGAAACCTGTCTAGGGTGCTGGATCCCTGAGGACCTGGATTTTTTGTCCATATAAGGGAAAGTAGAACAATGCAAAGTACCTTTTTGCCAAGCAATTTAAAGCAGATTCCCAAATGGTATAAGAGAAGAGGAAAAGAGAGGAAGAAAGGAAAGAAGGAAATATGAATTTATTGTGTCTTAGTGTCAGACACTATGCTAAGCACTTAACAAATATCATTTCTTTTTATTCTCACAATAATTCTGAGAGTGGATGCTAATGCTAATGTTATCCCCATATTAAGGAAATGGAGACAGGTAGAAGTCAAGAGCTTTGCTCAGATTCACACAATAATTGTCTGAAGTAGGATTTGAACCCAGATCTTCCTGAACCTAGAACAACTATTCTATCAACTATACCACCTAATTGTTTCTGTCTCTAGTTATTTATTGATACATCTTCTCTATTTCCTATTTCCCAGTCATAGACAACATAGAGAGCCCCATGTCCTCTCTCTTTCTATTTTTGTGCACAGCTCTCTCAGAGTCTCTCAAAAATAAGAAGAAAAAAGAAAAAGAAAACAGAAAAAAAATCCAGTAGACTGCCACAAGTCTTTTATAAAATTTATGCAAAATGGTGACTCTGACTATGACAGACCAAGCTAGCAAAGTCATGCTAATGAGATTCATATTGACTGTTAAAAAGATTTGTCCATATAGCCTTCCTAGGGCAATAAAACTCTCAATATTCTCAAGTTGATAGAAAGTGTCCCTACAAGAACATAAGTTCTAAGGTAAGCTGCTTCCAATTGAACATAAAGAGATAAAAATTCCATGATCTCTATTATTAAATCAATCTCTCCGAGACTGAAATGTCCTTAACAGTAAAAATTCAAACTTTCCCAATCTCAAAAAACAATACCAACAAAAACAGCAAACAAATAGCAATACAAGTTTTCTTGTTCTATTTGTCATGGCAAATATAAATTTTTCAATTGTTAAAAAAGTACCTTGCACAATAACCTACCTTTTGGCTCCTGATTACCTTCATACCAGAGTGACCTATAGTTACTAGGAAAGCCACAATTTCAAATTCTAGCATTGGTATGAATATTTTTCTCATATGCAGATTTCTTCTAATATTTTTACTTAGAGATTTTCTTGGGAAATAAGATGTGTCCTTGGGAGTTCTTTGCATTCAAAAGGTATTCTAACTACTTTTTATTCACTTGCATCCTTGCTTTCAGCTAAAGTTAACTTTTTCAAACTGAAGAATATCAAACCCTTACTTGTTGCAGCTAAATACTAAGTACAATTTAAGCCAATGTGTGCTTCTCCATTTATATTTGTGTTTAAAATGTATCTCTGTGGAACGACTATAAATTAGTAAAACTGTTTTATGAGTGGTTCACGAAATTCATCCTCAAGGCAAGAATGACATAATCACAATAATATTTAAGGACAATTAGCTTGAAAACATTTGATAAACAGTATGAGTTAAAAGACTGGTGCTAAAAGTTGGGATCTTTTGATTAATTTTGGTCAAAGACAATGAAGATTTATTTTTTATTGATATTTTATTTTTCCAATTACATGTTATAAAAATTTTTCAACATCCATCCATATGCCTATGTATATTTTTAAGTTACAAAATTTCCTTCTACTCTCCCTTCCCACTCCTCCACTGTGAACAGTCAGGTTAATATTATACAAACACATTTGTACAATATTAACAGATTAGTCATTTTTGGTATGAGAAATTAGGATTAAAGGAAAGAAATACATAAGAGATATTTTTAAAAAATATTTTCCACATGCACCACCCCCCCAGGGTACTTAACCCTTTGTTAAGTAAAGTATGGATTAAGTCCAACCCTGATTCAATTAACCATAACAATCTCAAAGTGCTCTAAGTACAAGTACAAGGGCTCACTTAAGAATTTTATTGTAAATTATCAGAGACACAGACTCAGGACCACCCCGTTCATGATGACCTCATCAAACAGAGTGCTAAACTTTGGAGCACAGCAGGATTAAAGTAGGTCAAAGTGAACTGAGACACTTAAATTTAGAGCTAACATTCCTGCTTTTCACCTGGGCTTTTTGTCTCAAACATAATGATGTCATCTTGGACCTCTTCAATGGAGAGACAAGACCCAACCATAGTCAAATCCTCTATCTCTTCATTTATATTTAGAGAAATACAATTCTCAAGAGTTATATATCTTCCCTTTTAGGGTTCTATATAATTTGATGGTCTTAAACATTTTTTTTGTTTTGCTTTATTTTTTTTCCTTCCCCTTTTCATTTAGCTTTTTATTGCTCTCTTGAATCATGTATTTGTCGCTTGAATTCTCTGTTCATTTCTGGTCTTTTTGTCAGGACACTTGGGAAGTCCTCTATTTTGTTGAACATCCATGTTTTCCTTTGACTGTATATGCTGAATTTTGCAGAGTAGTAAATTCTTGTTTATAATCCCAGATCCCTCCAATATATGACATTACAGGTCCTCTGGTCCTTCAATAGAGAGGCTGATAGGTCTTGTGTGAGTCTGATTGTGTTTCCTTTGTACTTATACTGTTTCCTTTTAGTTACTTGCAGTAGTTTATCCTTTCTTTGAGAGTTCTAGAATTCGGCTATAACATCCCTTGAAGTTTTTAATCCGAGGTCTCTTTCTGGAGGGGGTTCTGTGTATTCTTTCAATGGCTATATTATCTTCTTGTTCTAGCAGATTTGGACAATTTTCCCTGATAATTTCCTGTATGATCTAAGCTTTTGATCTAGGCTTTCCTAATAGTCTGATATTCATAAATGCATAAAATATCATAAATTATCTCTCCTTGGTTCTATTTTCCAGGTCATTTGTTTTTCATAAAAGGTACTTTACATTTTCTTCAACTTTTTCAACCTTTTTATTTTCTTTGATGGAATCTTGAAGTCTCAGAGATTCATTGGCTTCTATTTGTTCAATTCTAATTTTCAGGGTTTTATTTTCTTCAATTAACTTTTGTGTTTCCTTTTCCAATTATTTTTTTTTACTTTTGATGGAGTTGATTTCTTTGGTCAATTTTTCATAATTTTCTTGTATGACTCTTACTTCTTTTTTCCATTTTTCTTCTTCCTCTCTTCTTTGGTTTGAATTCTTTTTTAAGCTCTTATATGAGTTTTTCTATTTGAGTCCAAATCATAGCAATCAAATTAGTAATAATTTTACTAATATTTTATTTTTAAAATTTGGATTAATTTTCATTAGGAGTAATGAGACTCCCTCGGTGAGTAATTCTTTCACCAATTCCTTCTTCCAATATGGCATTATTATCTTTATCAGCAAAGTAGTTTTCTATAGTGAGTGCTCTTTTAACTTTTTTGCTCATCTTTGTTGCTTTAGTTCTACTCCTGGGATATAGGGAGTATAGAACCAGCCTTTTTATGCTTGGACAGGGGTCTAATCCTTGGCTTGTTCTTGGCCAAAATATTGTCTATGCCATCCAGGCCTTTCCTTTGCTGAGGTTTATTTCCTCCTTTTTCTCCAGGTTCCGCCTATGCTGTTGTTTGTTCCCAACCCAGTCCTGTCTTTTGTCCCAGTATTGCCAGATTTCAGACTTTGTTTGGGGTTGGAACCCTCCCTGCTGACTATCTAGCTGTCAGGACCTATGCTATCTCTAGTCGAACTGTTGGGACATGGACTGCACTATGGCTTAACATTTTCTGCTGGCTTTCCCCCCTCCAGCTTTACTTGGCATTACTTCCCCCTTTCCCCCAAAGAGACAGACTTTCACTGAAGATCCTCCAAGATATCTACTTTTGAAAACTTCTTTGGATCTTCTCTTTTTCCTGGTGGGATCTGTAGCTTTAATGTCAGTGAAGAGGCTTCAATTATCTTTGGTAGGGAATAGTTACAGGACCATGTTACTTTTAAGCTGCCATCTTGGCTCCGCCTCAGAAGTCAAAGGCCGATGATGAAGATTTAAATAACGGATGGAAGCATCTATGAATTCTTACCCTCCCCCACTCTGTATTATTATGAATAACCTAAAATTAAATATACTTAAATTTAAAGGTTTTGTGAAAATTATGAATTGAAGAAATAGCAATAACAAACATTTCAACATACAAATAAAAATAAAGGGAATTTTATTTGTAATAATGAACTTCTGTTCCATATAATTTGTCTTTTCCACAATGTAGAGTCAATTTTTTCTTTATAATTAAAATTTAACCCAGTAGTTCCAAAATTATCCTGCTTGTCAATATCTACTTCTGAATTTTTTTTAAAAGTTGTATTGGTGCTCTTTTGCTTCTTTTCTTCCGGTTTTTGGTACTGTCATTATATTCCAGTTCCTCTACAACTGTCACCTCCTTCCTCAAAAAAGAACTAAAATTGACCCTTGTATAATATAGTATTATTATTGTACAAGTATAGTCATGAAAAACAGATAAATAAGCTATATCTAAAAATGTAGATTTAATTCTTTATCCATAGTTTACAACATATATTAAGAGATGGTAAGTTTTGTTTTTATTCCCCTGGATGTGCATATCATTGTCCATAGCTGGTCTAATAAGGTTGTCCTAGCTCTCTGAAGTGCTGGAGCTGCTTCCAGAAAGGCTGATCATCTCACTATGTTGTTGTTAATGTGTAAATTGTTCTCTTGGTTCTGCTCCCTTTGCTCAGCATCAGGTCTTATAATTCCTTCCATGTTTCTCTAGAGTCTGACCATTTATGGTTTCTTATAGAACAAATGTATTCCATAATATTCATGTTCCATAATTTGTTTAGTTATTCCCCAAATGATGGGAAGCCTCTCAATTTCCAATTCTTTTCCATTACAAAAAGAGCTGCTACGAACTGATGTTGAGTGAGATGAGCAGATCCAGAAAAACAGTATACACCTTAATAGCAGCATGGGGGCAATAATCAACCTTAATGGACTTGCTCATTCCATCAGTACAACAATCAGGGACAATTTGGGGCTGTCTGCAATGGAGAATACCATTTGTATACAGAGAAAGAAATGTGGAATTTGAACAAAGACCAAGGACTATTATCTTTAATTTAGGGGGAAAAAAACCTGATATCTTATTGTCTGATCTTGCTATCTCTTATATAGTTTATTTTTCTTCCTTAAGGATATGATTTCTCTCTCATCACATTGAATTTGGATCAATGTACACCATGGAAATAATGTATAGACTGGTAAATTGCCTTCTGTGGGGGGGGTGAGGGAAGTAAGATTAGGGAGGAAAATTGTAAAATTCAAAATAAATAAAATATTTAAGTTAAAACAAGAGCTGCTAATAAGACAGGAGTGGCTATGTGGCACAGTGGATAGAGCACTGGACCTGGAGTCAGGAGGACCTGAGTTCAAATTCGGTCTCAGACACTTAATAATTAACTAATTGTGTGACCTTGGGCAACATATTTTGGAACATGTGGGACTTTTCCTATTTTTTTATGATTTCTTTCTGTATGTAGGCTTAGAATTAGAATTACTGGGTCAAAGGATATGAACAGTTTTATTGTTCTTTGGACATATGCCCCGACCCACGGGGC
The DNA here is from genome assembly GCF_037893015.1 of Macrotis lagotis. Taxonomy (NCBI): domain Eukaryota; kingdom Metazoa; phylum Chordata; class Mammalia; order Peramelemorphia; family Peramelidae; genus Macrotis; species Macrotis lagotis. The sequence continues at coordinate 162,119,352 of NC_133666.1, read as the reverse complement.
AGAAAAGTGGGGTGTCGAGGAGGACCCAGCCTGAAATGGAATGGGTGAGAATAAGGAGAGTGAGACCCAAGGATGGTGGATAAGGTCTGAGTTTATTTGAGAAAATACATGCTTATATTGTAGAGAAGGAACAAGGGGATTAGCTTAGGGGTGGAGTTGGTATGCCTTGGCCTGAGAGAAGGGATAGTCTGTGGTCAGTTTGTTCTTGATAATGGAGGGTGACTTTCCTTTATCTTGGCCCTTGGTACACCTGGAATTTTGTTTGTTCTTTTTATCTTATCTGACATGGGGCTTCTTGGCTCCTGGTATGTCTGGGATTTGTTTGCTCTTTTTATGGGGGCTTCTTGGCCCCTGGCATATCTGGAATTTGTTTGCTCTTTTTATGGGGGCTTCTTGGCCCCTGGCATGTCTGGAATTTGTTTGCTCTTTTTATGGGGGCTTCTTGGCCCCTGGCATGTCCCCCATTTTTGTATTAAATTTATGGGCAGGATCCCTGTCTTAGGCTATGCAGCTTGTTTTTCATGCTTGGTATCCGTGACCAGGAGGGGACCTTAGTGAGGTCCTTGTTATCTCCTGTAGGATCTGATGTTCCCAAGTCATGGAGTCGCACTAAATCCCGTCATTGGGTATCACTGCAGCCCTTAGGGGGTGCCTTTCCTTGAGCAAATGCATGCATACCAAGGTGGGCGAGGTGTAAGAGCAGCGAACCTCAAGGGTTCCATTTGGAGGTCCTCACAGGACCCTTGGCTTTTCAATTGGTGGTATAAGACCGAAACTGGTTTTCCAAGGGCTGAGTCAATTTGGGATTTGATAAAGTTAGTCAGTCTCCTGAAGGCCCATGGTCCAAAAGAAATTAGAATTAGGAAGCCAATTAACGGACCTAGAAGGCTTGGGAGCAGAGTAGAGAGCCAGGGGAATGTGGAAAACCAATTTTTATACCATGCCTCACCTTTCTCTCTCTCCCTTTTTCTTTTTTCCAGGCTATCCTTAACCCTTTGCAGACTGTCTTCTACCAGGCCAAGTTTATCCTTAAAAAAACAGCATTCTTCGTTTAGTGCTGCGCAGAGTCCCCCCTGTTGTAAAAGTAACAAATCAAGACCACGTCTATTTTGTAATGCTACTTCAGCTAAAGAGGCAACAGAATCTTTTAGGTGTTCTAACCCTGCTTGAAGTTCTGAGAGATCCTTATCAATAGCGGTGCTAAGCTGGGTGTACTGTGCATTGGAGGAGACTAAGGAGGCAATACCTGTACCAGAGCCAACAAGCCCAAGTCCAATCAGGACCGCGAGTGCGACTGCTGTCAGGGGTTCTCTTTTGTCTCTGATAAGGGTACCCCTTCCATGTTCCCAAAATTGGAGAAATTCCTCCGGGTAGTGGACAGTTAGGTTAGGAAAAAGGGAGACAAGGACACAATAGTCCTTTTTATCAAGGAATTGTTTGGTGTCCACAAAGGTGGTTAGTCCTGACGAGCAGGCAAGATAAGTATTAAGAGGGGCTACAGCATATCTATAGGAAGTATTAATAAGGGTACTTTGGTTACATACTGTGTCTAGCTGAAGGGGGGGGAGCATTTGTGGGCCAAGGAGACAATTTCCCTGACCGGAGATTTTTGCAAGAGTGAGGCCTTGGGATTCCCCAGTGCCCCATCTGAGATCATCTGTTCTGTTGGAGTGTGTGATGTTCCCGAATTGAGCAATACCTTCATAGAAGGGTGGGGAAGAGGAATAGCAGATCCAGCATTCTTCCAGTGAAGAATTCTGTATCTGGGTCAAAGCTTGCACAGAGGCATTAATGAGAGTAAGTATGATATGGGCAGTAGAGGGATCGCTAGCAGGGAGGGTGGGTCTATAAGGGACGGTGTCGGGGGAGACAGGGGTGCTGGGAGTAGGTTGGTCCAAGGGTCTGGTATTATAGATGTTAGCATTAGGCCCAATGGCCACCAGTTGGGGGGGTATGGGGATGGTTTGAGTGAGCTTTATGGTAAATATTAGACCCTCATCATATCCTTCCTTGTACAATCTGAGTCCCCAGGTGTATCCTTTCCCCCATCCAGACGCCCTTTTACCTTCTGTCGTGAACTGGATTTTTAGGGGGTTACACCATTGATTCTTTTTGCAAGAGGGGAGAGACAGGGGGTCACATGTATATGAGTTACAAATGCGGGTAGTATAGTTGGTAGTTACTGAAATGAAATCTGATTTTGAGTTCATGATCCAGTACCCAGTTCCTGTCGTCTCACAATCCCATTCTTTACAATAGAAGTCCCCCATTCTACCGCATTGTGGGGCTGATGAGCGATGGTATCCCGGGCAAACATAAAAGGAGAGGGTCCCAAGCCTCTCTTTTCTATCTTGAGAGCCACAGCCTGTCATGCGATCATCGGACCCCCATACTGCGTCCCATCCACTGTTCCATTAGGATAATCGACAAAGATCTGGGTACAGGGGAAGCCAGGGTGTCGTGGAGTCAACTTTTGAGGTACTCCAGATGCAGAATCCTTGAGCATCTTCGACTGACCCAAGTGTAGTTAAGTAGTTGGTATGAGCAGGACAGCGGAAGGAGCAGGCCTTCATGCTGGATCTTTTATCTACAAGAGAGCACAGAGGGGGATTCCTCAGGGGGTTCCCTGGGTGGATTATGTGATTTTACTAGATGCTCGGGTAGCCATCTAGCATTTTGAGCTGATGAATCATAAATACAGGCATGTCCTTTACCCCAGATAAGGACTGGGTCAGGTCCTTGCCATTTGTTGGAGATGGGATCTCTCCACATAGCCTGTGCACAATTGTGTTCAGTAGTGGGATGCCAAAGGTGATCTGCTGCAGATTTGGCATTAGCATCAAGGGAGAGGAAATTGAGGACAAAGAGGGCATGGTTAAGAATAGTTTTAGCATTGTTAATCTTGGGGTAGAGTGTCTCTGACCCTTTCTGTAATTTAGTAATCATGTTTTTGAGCGTTTGGTGGGCTCTTTCTACAATGCCCTGTCCTTGAGGGTTTTTCATAAGCTCCCTTAGAAGTTTTATAGGTAGTTGAAGCAATGGTTTGACAACGATCAAAAAAATCAGCCTTCCAGGTGAGGAACTGTCCTCGTGTAAGTACTGCCTGGACGACCCTGAGCCACTCAGAGGGGAGAAGATATCCCCCATGGGAGATGGCTTCTAGTGCGGAGAGAGTAAAGGGGGCATTAGGCCCCAGGGGCAGGAAGGCAGGGGCGGTTAGGTATGGAGGGGGAGCGGAGGCTAGGGGCCAGTCTGGGTTATTATATCTAGCAGCTTCTTCCTCAAGTTCTGCCTCATCACCTGGGTCTGGAGGCTCTGAATCTGGGTCCGTTTCTGGACTGGACCAGAGATTCTTATTTCTTGTAAACACTGGGCAGGTGATGGGCTCCTCTGCTGGTGTTATCTCAGAAGGGAGAGGAGGATAGAGGGATTTGCTTGGGGGGATTTCAATAGCTGCTGAGGGAAATCTAGCTGGAGTTTTAGGGGGTTTCGCTTCCTCTTCTTTCAAAGACTTTATAGAGGCTGTACGCGAAAGAGGGCGAAGGCAGGACTCCGCAACTGAAAGAAGCTGTTGTTTTGTGGGGTCCCCAATGGCGCTTTCCACTATGTCTCTTATAAGACCCCAGTAAGAAAGGGCTGAAACAGGGACGGCATCGGGTCCTTCTATTTTCAATTTCTGATTAAGATCTCTTCCTACTTTCTGCCATTTGCCTGGGTGGATCTCAGGTCCTGCTACCAGAAACCACGGGCATACTTCATCTATAAAAAGGAAGAATCTAACAAGATCCTTTTTCTTTACTTTAACTCCCCTGTCTTTAAGTGCCAGTTTAAGGTCCCGTATAAAGACCTGTTCTTTAGACAGCTTGGAACCCATGAGAAAAGAATGAGGCAGACGTCACTTACCTGTTCGTGGGGCTCTCCGGAGCGATCAGAGGGGGTCGCGACGATTCTTCTTTACGGGGTCTGCCTGGCAAGAGTCCGTGCCTCGAGCCCCACGTTGGGCGCCACGTGCCCCGACCCAGGGGGCAGAAAAGTGGGGTGTCGAGGAGGACCCAGCCTGAAATGGAATGGGTGAGAATAAGGAGAGTGAGACCCAAGGATGGTGGATAAGGTCTGAGTTTATTTGAGAAAATACATGCTTATATTGTAGAGAAGGAACAAGGGGATTAGCTTAGGGGTGGAGTTGGTATGCCTTGGCCTGAGAGAAGGGATAGTCTGTGGTCAGTTTGTTCTTGATAATGGAGGGTGACTTTCTTTTATCTTGGCCCTTGGTACACCTGGAATTTTGTTTGCTCGTTTTATCTTATCTGACATGGGGCTTCTTGGCTCCTGGTATGTCTGGGATTTGTTTGCTCTTTTTATGGGGGCTTCTTGGCCCCTGGCATATCTGGAATTTGTTTGCTCTTTTTATGGGGGCTTCTTGGCCCCTGGCAGACATATTTCCATATTGCTCTCCAGAATGGTTGGATCAGTTCACAACTCCACCAGCAGTTCATTAATGTCACCATCCTACCTCAATCTCTCCATCATTGATCATTTTCCCTTTTTCTCATTTTAGCCAATCTGATGGTGTGAGGTGATACTTCTGAATTGTTTTAATTTGCATTTCTCTAATCAATAATGATCTGGTGCATTTTTTCAAATGATTATAAAAAGCTTCAATTTCTTCATTTGAAAACTATCTATTCATATCCTTTGACCATTTATCAGTTGGGGAATGATTTGCAAGTCTATAAATTTGATGCAATTTTCTATATATTTCAGAAATGAGACCTTTATCAGAATTCTTAGTTGTGAAATCTGTTTCCCAGCTTTCTGCTTTCCTTCTAAATTTGGCAGCATGGATTTTATTAGTGCAAAATCTTTTTTAATTTAACATAGTCAAAATCATCAGTTTATAATACATAAATTTGCTCATAAATTTGCCCCCCCTTTCTATAGATCTGATAGATTGATTATTGGTCTATTAATTTATCTGTGATGTTGCCCTTTATGTCTAAATCCTGTACCCCTTTTGACCTTATTTTGGTATAGGGCGTGAGATGGGTCCATGCCTGGTTTTTGCCATATCACTTTCTAGTTTTCCTAACAATTATTGTGAAATGGTGAGTTCTTATCCCAGAAGTTAATGACCTTGTTTTAGTCAAACAAAAGATTACTGTAGTCATTTACTATTATTTCTTTTTAACTTATCCTAAGCTACTGATCCATTACTCTATTTCTTAACCAGTACCATGTAGTTTTGACAACTGTCATTTTATAATATAGATTTAGATCTGTTAGAGCTAGGCCACCTTCCTTTATATTTTTTTTTTATCAGTTACCTTGCTATTCTGGGCCTTTTGTGCTCCAAATAATTTTGTTAGTATTTTTTTCCTAGCTTGGCAAAATAATTATTTGGTACTTTGATTGGTATGGCACTGAATATGTATTTTAATTTGGGTAGAATTGTCATTTTTATTATATTAGCTCAACCTAGCCATGAGCAATTGACATTTTCCCAGTTATTTAGATCTGACTTTATTTGGTTAAAAAGTGCTATATAATTGTGTTCATATAGTTTCTGGCTTTATCCTGGGAGTTAGATTCACAAGTATTTAATGTCTATGGTTATTTTATTTTATTTCATTTTATTACTGTCATCATTATTATTATCATTATTTAGGTTTTTGCAAGGCAATGGGGTTAAGTGGCTTGCCCAAGGTCACACAATTAGTTAATTATTAAGTGTCTGATGCTGAATTTGAACTCAGATCCTCCTGACTCCAGGGCCAGTGCTCTATCCACTGTGCCACATAGCTACTCCTGTCTACAGTTATTTTATTTTATTTTATTTGTTTAGGGTTTGTTTTTTTTTGCAAGGCAAACGGGGTTAAGTGGCTTGCCCAAGGCCACACAGCTAAGTAATTATTAAGTGTCTGAGACCAGATTTGAACCCAGGTACTCCTGACTCCAAGGCCAGTACTTTATCCACTATGCCACCTAGCCGCCCCTACAGTTATTTTAAATGGAATTTCTTTTTCTATCTCTTGTTCTTGGGTTTTATAGAAATTCTGATGATTTATGTGGGTTTATTTTATATCCTGCTACTTTGCTGAATCTGTTAATTGTTTCAAGGAGTTTTTTTAAGATGATTTCCTTGGGTTCTCTAAATGTACCATTATATCATCTACAAAGAGTGAAAAAGTTGCTTCCTCATTGCCAATTCTGATTCCTTCTATTTGTTTTTCTTCTTGTCTAATAGAGTTGTCCTAGCTCTCTGAAGTGCTGAGAGGAGCTGTTGCCAGAGCTAATATTTTTAAAGCTATATTGAATAATAATGGTAACAATGGGGATCCTTGTTTCACCCCTGATCTTACTGGAAATGCTTCAAATTTATCCCCATTACATATAATATTTATTTATGGTTTTAAATAGAAACTACTTTTTTTTTTTTTAGGTTTTTGCAAGGCAAACAGGGTTAAGTGGCTTGCCCAAGGCCACACAGCTAGGTAATTATTAAGTGTCTGAGACCAGATTTGAACCCAAGTACTCCTGACTGCAGGGCCGGTGCTTTATGCACTATGCCACCTAGCCACCCCAAAACTACTTATTTTAAGGAAAACTTCATTAATTATTAAACTTTCTAGTTGTTTTTTTTAATAAGAATGGATGTTTTGTTTTATCAAGGACTTTTTTTATCATCTATTGAGATAATCATATGATTTCTTTTGGGTTGCTATGCATCTGTTCAATTATGTTGAGTGCTTTCCTAATGTTGAACCATTCCTGCCTACCTGATACTGATCATGGTCTATTATCCTAGTAATAACTTGCTGTAGTCTAATTGCTAAAATTTTGTTTAAGATTTTTTGCATTAATGTTCATCACAGAGATTGTTCTATAATTTTCTTTATCTGTTTTGGTTCTTCCTGGTTTAGGTATCAGCATCATGTTGGTGTCATAAAAAGAGTTTGGCAGAACTCCTTCCTCTCCTATTTTTTTAAATAGTTTATGTAGAATGGGAATTAATTGTTCCTTAAATGTTTGATAGCATTCACTTGTAAATCCATCTGGAGACTTTTTCTTAGGGAATTTATTGATAGTTTCTTCAATTTCTTTTTTTCTGAAGTGGGGTTATTTAAGTAAGCTATTTCCTCTTCTGTTAATCTGGGTAGTTTGTACTTTTATAAATATTTACCCATTTCATTCAGTTTAGCCAATTTATTTGTATACAGTACCGCAAAGTAGCTCTGAATTATCTCTTTAATATCCTCCTCATTGGAGAATATTTCTATTTTTTGTCATTTATGCTGCTTTTATTTTCTTAATCTTAAACTTTTCTAGGATTTTTTATATTTGCTGAAGTTTATATCAGAGAACTGGGCTTATCTATATCTTACAAAATAGAATATTGAAAACTATCTTTACATGTAATTAAAAAAATAAAAATTTTGATAGTTTAATCTGAATTTCTTAGGTCTAGTCAGTCAACAAAAACAAAAAAAATACTGGACCAATTTGTAAATAATTTCTGAAGTGTAAAGGTTCACATTGGAAATTTGACAATTGGCAGCAAAACAATTAAATCTCCTCATACATACCTTTAATATAAGTTTTGATAAGATTTGGCAGTTTAATAACTCTATACCAGAAATGATAATTTAGATGCGTTCAAGCAGTTACAATTTTTGAGTTTAAAGCCACTATGCTACCTGAGTCATTTCTATTCCCATTGTTACCACTTGTTGATTAAAGAATGATTCCCATATGGTCATGTCTATTTCAAGAAATTGATTAACAGGATTCAAATCACGTAGTCACAAACCACATGGTCACAAAATTTGATGAACTGTACATCAAAATCTCTTCTTTGTCTAGAGCAAGGTCACATATATCTCACTAAGTTCCTTCCATTTATAAATTGAGGGATCAAATTTATTTTAATTTTTAGCTTTGACACAAATTTGATTAATTATTCTGCACAGTGTTGCATGAAGATATCATTTGGTCAGAAAAAACTGCAATAAACTATAATGCTTTGTTCTCAATTTAAAGATAAGTACAAAAATCAGACTATGACATCTCAGTATTACTGGAAAAATACTCAATTCTTGAGTGTCACCCTGCATAAAAAGTTTTACAGTTTTATTATCTTCACTAATAGACTTCTTAATTAACCTTCTGACTCTGTCAATATGTTTATTGTATTGTGGGGTTTTTTTTAAATTTGTTACATGGGCATTTCTTCCATTTGTTCTTTGTATGTCTCTTAAAGCAAACCAAGATTCATCAGATGCTTTTGTTGCTTGAACTTGCTAATTGATAGCTGAACTCTTTGACTAAGAATTTTATTTGCATTAATACTATCTAAAATAGCTCTTTTAATCTCCTCCTCATTTATTTCATAGCTACCTGTTGACAAAATAGGAAGCAAGTTGTTTTTAACCTTTCACTTTTCATCATATCATTGATGAAAACAGGCATGAGGATTATCTCTTTCATTCATACATATATATATATATATATATATATATGTATTACCATGTCTAAAAAATACCCATATCCTATCAAGACCCCAAATAATTATAGCAATGCATGCTTTTGCTATATCCTAAACATGTAAAACCCCAAATGATTTCTTATGTGAGAATAATAAAAATAAGTTGTTTTCTCTCTTTTTTCTGATGCTTGTTTGACTCCTGTACTCCCGAATCAAATAGTATGATGATTTAAAGAGTTCTCATTAGTTATATTTATAGTGTTGAAAAAGCTCATTGGAAAATAATAAACTCTGGCACTTTTACTTTTTAATTTTATTTTGTAATAATAATGATAATAATAAATTTACATAGTGCTTTAAAGTTCACAAAATATTTTATATATGCCTTATTTTATCTTTACCATGTAAAGATAGATGATAAAATTATCCTCATTTTATAAAGAAGGAAATTGAGCCCTGAAATAAATTTAATAACTTGCTCATGGAACCTGGAGGAAGAAATGGCAAACCACTCCAGTATCTTTAGTAAGAAAAACCCTAAAAGAGCTCACACACAGCTAGTCATTATCTGAGACAAGATTTGAATTCCTGTCTATCCCAACTCCAAGGCTATTAACTTCCACTCATCAACCTCTGAGATACATTTCTTAGTATTCTGTCTTTTCCATTTAGTAGTTTGAATTTAGATAGTCAAACAAGTGATAGTAATCCATTTAAATGTAAATTCTCCATTTCAATTGTATTAAAATTAAGCCTGACTTTCAACTGGTTTTTAAAAAAAAAAACCTGTATACAGTATATCACTGAAAGGTTTCTTTCTTCTCTGCTATTTTTAGACTTAATTTTCTTTTGAATATACTGTATATTTATCTCTGAATAATGACCAGGCAAGTTAAACTAATCTCACCACCTTAACCACAAATTCTCTAAAAGTCCTGATGGAGAGAGTCCAAAATTCTGAACCCAAGATCTTTGTTTATAGCTTTGCATCCCAAACCATCAGATTTGCTTCTAATCCGACCCCTACAGTCATCATCAAGGGGAGAAATCACTGTGGTAAAGAAGTTAATCTTCCATATCATCGCCAGCAACAATTAACTGCCAAGAACATCCATAAAGACACATGAAAATAGAAAAATTTTCCAGACTATCATTTCTGTTTTCAGCTGGACCCTCATAATCATCATCTGAAAAAGCAACTCCTATAGACATAGGACCAGCTATCTCATCTGCTACACAGGGTAAGCAAATCAATCCGCAGAAAAGAGTGAGGCCCCAGGAGGAAGCCTGGAGTTCTCATATTCCTGAGAAGTCAAATCATTACAATCTTGATCACCATCTTTCCTCAGTCCCTAATAGGGATAATCCCTGACAGGAACTTAAACCCAAAAGCCCTGGGAATAGTGACATTATATATGATGTTAAAGAAGAGTTATTTTTATTTCCTCTGTAATCATACCCTAAGAACTGCAGGAATTTTCCCTATTACTTACAGCTAATGTTTTTTCATATATTTTTGTCTCCCATTAGAATAAGATCTCTTTGAGAGAAGAGACTATCATATTTTCTATGTATATCACCCAGCATTAAACTTTGTGCTTTCCACATTGTAAGCCTTTTAAAAATACTTTATTTATTCAATCATTTATCATTGTCTCTTCAAATATTCTTCTTTCAAGGTTCAACTTCGGTGTCACTTATTCTGTAAAATTTCCCCTACTCCCCTTGTTCCAAGTTGTTAGTCCTTCTTAATTTTCTTTGTACTATATTTAATTGTGTATGTGTTGTACTCCTCCTATCTGAGACACATTCCTTGAAGGTAAAGATTGAAACATTTTCCTTTGCATCCTAGTGTCTAGTATTTGTTGAAATTGATCCATTGCACTATTTTTTGAATTATAATATAAATTTATTCATTTTATGCCCTCTATTTTTGTTCAAAACTTATTTGCAAGATGTATCATGATCTGCAACCAAATAACAGCATTAAAAAAATATAAGTCTTAAAAAAAATCTTATGTTGTTTGGTTGTTTGTGTATGTCTTTTGTATGTTAGGGAGGAATTCTAGATTTTTGAAAGTGTTTTCTAAATGAAATCCTGCCTACTAGCTTTCTTTTACTCACTTATGAATATTGAGCAAGATTTCAATATTGATCTAGAATGACTGTTCAAAATATGGTGAAATATACATACATGCATACATACATATATATGTGTATAGTCATATACATATATATGTTGGAACCTATAAAACAATTTACTAATAATGATTTCTGTGCTAGAAATTTCATTGAAGTTATTTTCCAGGAAATAAATTATTGAGAAAGGGAAGTGGGTTGGCCTTGTAACAAAAGTATCATTGGACAGCCCAAGTACTAGATTTAGTAACAATAAAATATTAAAAGATCTTGAGGAAGACACTCAGGGCAATAGAAATTTGGACAAAGGTAACACAAGGATAAGACCTGGAAAAGTATAAAAACTGATGCAATCATAGTTTCATTGACATTATATATATATATATTATACATTACAATATACATTATATATATAAATATATATTTAGTCTACTATACTATGTACTCTTAGAGAATAGAGACAATATCTTACTCACATTATTTCCCTTAAAATTTTTAATAGGCCTGTTTTTCTATTAGTAAAATTATGAGGAAATCTTTCTAACCAGTGCAGAACAGCACCTTCTCTACAACTTGGAATCTTCTTTAAGATACTAAGAGCTTAAACTATTTGCCAAGAATCCCTTGGTCAGATCTTGAACCCAGTTCTTCCTGATTTTTAAGACTGCCTCTCTATACACTATGCCATAGTGACATCCAATCCCCTATAATAAATAATAAATTTTAATAGATATTTGTTGAATTAGTAATTTATTCCTAGTGTTCATTTATTTCCCCTTGATTCTGTAGTCACTTCCCAAACTTTAAGTTCACTTTTTAAATGGTCCTCATTTCATACACTTAATATGCCATTTATTATTAAAGGGTCATGAAGAGTCAGAAATAGGAGGCCATATGCTATCCCCAGATGCTGAGGAGGTACACTTATAAATAAGCAAGTGACAATGAAGGAAAATCTAATCCTTTTAGAACCAACTACTGAGGGAAATATCTCCATTTTATAAGCATATTGACTTTTTAATATAAGGAAGTTCTTATGCTAAAGGAACAACTGAAAAGACCATGGTAATAATGTGTAATTAGCATAGATAGAGAAATCTAGCATAAGTATGGATGTGCATTCAAGTTGCTCTGCTTGATTTCCTTTAGGAATATCATATCTTGCATCAAATAAGTTCATCACATGAGATCATATGATCTTGGAGATTGATTCAGTTTGATTCACCCTAAGTTGGTTCTCTTTTCTATTTGTAGAACTGAATAGTGGAACAACAAATTCTTCCAAAAGCTTTCCTTCATAGAGGGCTCCAAAATTTCCAGATAACTTTATTTTCCATCATCTGTTCTACTTGATTTCAATTCCATGAATATTATACCCCCCCACATATACCTCCATTGAATACCTTCTAGTAGTTCCCTACCCTCTTTCAGCTTGCTTCTGTGTATTGTCATCCCCATTAAATTGTAAACTCTTAGATGTCAGAAAATGTCCTGCTGTCTTCCTTCTTCTTAACTGTATCCCCAGGGCTTATTACAGATACTCGTACAACATATGTACTTAATAAATTGTTATTGTCTAAGTCATTGATTATAGAGATATCTTTTACATTCCACAAAAATAAGCACTTTATCATCTCCATACTATAGTGAGACACCTATCATTCCAAAACCCCCAAACTTGAAAGGGAGCCTAAACTTGAAGTTATGTCATTGGACCTGAGAAGTTTGGAATCAGTAGTAATTCATATATTTAGGTGAACCATAGTAAGACTAAGTCATTACTTTTTCTACCTTATGATAGGCCAATCATCTTTTTTTCAAAGAACTATGGAATTTTACCTATGAAAACTTAATTAAAAAGACTCAAAAGGGAAAAGAGACCTTATGGTGACATTCATCTGAAGCAGCAAGCATTAACCATTATGAAAAGATTAACTTGACTAGTGGTTTTACTAAATAAAGCTTGCTTTTTCTGTTTTCTATTATCTTTTTTTCTAGCATTCTAGATTTTTCCCATCAATTCAATTCATTCTTGAAAAGCAGAGTAAAATGGATTTCTTCAGAAAAATTATACCAGATGATGCTATGAAACATATATATTTCATTCAACTAATGATTGTGCTATTTAAATTATCTTTATTTCATAAATCAGAGTTTCTTAACCTTTTGGTTTTTCATGGATCTCTTTGGGTGCCTGGTACAATAGTATAGTACATCTGGTACAATAGTACATCTCAATACAATATTTTAAAATGCATAACATTAAACACATAGGAAAACAATTATATTGAAATATAATTACTGAAGCATTTTTAAGCAAATTTTCAATTGCTGGGATAAGAAGCTCTACATTAGATTTACTTCTAAACAAGCCACATAAACACAGAACTAAAATCCCCTAAAGTATTTGCGACCTTTGAGTCCTAATGAAAATCTATGACTTTGTTTCCCAAATATTTTTTAATTTAGTTTACATTTCCAAGTTTTTACTGACCTTCCAAAACTCACAAAGGTCATCTCTATATACTTTAAATTAGAGAATTTCTATTTGATTGAATTCCATATATATGGAGGCAATTTTCCATATGGGAGATAAAATGTTGTAAACCAGCAATAATTTTGTTAATATAAGGAAATCTTTGTAAAAAGCTTTCCACTGGAAATACCCGATTAGATGGCGACAAGAAGGGATCGAGTCTTAGGAGCTCTCTGATAAAACTCATGGGCTAAGGACTCTAACTAAACTTTCGAGAGACAGAACCCACAAAGGGACCCAGTGAGGCAGTTCTACTCAAGGTAACCTGGAAAAGAGCAGAAAGGCTCTTCTGCCCGGGATCAGAGGGGCAGCCAGTCAGAGGGGTGGCCCGCCAGAGCAAAAGAACTTCAGCCTCCTGGAGGCAGCCCCAGGGAGCTGGGAGCTGCGGCTCAAAGCAGCGGGGGAGTCTTCTGAGCTACACCCCGAGGAGCACCAGGTACAAAGTGGGGGAACAGCGGCAGAGCAAGCATGTGGAGCCCAGCCCTCAGGGCACACAGCAAGCAGCTTGGTCTTTCTGCAGCCCAGACCAGGAAACAGAAGCAGGTGGAGCTGGTAAACAGGAGCCCCCAGGGCATAAGCCCATTGAGCTGAGGGAGGGGAGTGAAGAGAGAGAGAGACTGCCTAGCTCTGTCCTCTGCCCCTGGAACAGGACTCTGGGGCTCTGACCACATTCAGATCCTGATCCCAGTCTAGGCCCCCCCATAGAACAACAGGGCCCCCCCACCTTGGGCCCGTGGCAGAGGGGGGCGCTTATGGTCATTCACAGACCAGGAGGGAGGATAGAGCCACACACACTGAGACCCTTGTGGGAGTGTCCCAAAAGCTCAGGAAGCACCCCAAAGACCAGGGCCAGGCTGGGAAAATGAGCAAGCAGAGAAACAAAATTAAGACTATTGAGAAATATTTTGCAAATAAGCCCAAGAAGGATCAAAATACTCAGGCTGAAGATGAGGAAGCACAAGCTCCTGCATCTAAAGACTCCAAGAAAAACCCCAGAAATTGGGCTCAGGCTATGACAAGGCTCAAAAAAGACTTTGAAAATCAAATGAGGGAGTTGGAAGAAAAACTGGGAAAAGAAAGGAGAGAGATGCAGGAAAAACATGAAAATGAAGTCAGCAACTTAGTCAAGGAAATCCAAAAAAATGCTGAAGAAAATAGCATGCTAAAAACCAGCTTAGGTCAAATGGATAAAACAATTAAAAAAGCTATTGAGGAGAAGAATGCTTTAAAAAGCAAAATTGGCCAGATGGAAAAAGAGGTAAGAAAACTCTCTGAGGAGAACAAATCCTTCAGACAAAGAATAGAATTCAGGGAGATTGATGAATTTAACAGAAATCAGGAATCAATACTTCAAAACCAAAAACATGAAAAATTAGAAGAAAATGTGAAATATCTCATTGAAAAAACAACTGATATGGAAAACAGACTTAGAAAAGATAATTTAAAAATTATTGGAATACCTGAAAGTCATGATCAGGAAAAGAGCCTTGACATCATTTTCAAAGAATTACTACACGAAAATTGCCCTGATATTCTAGAAGCAGAGGGCAAAATAGAAATGGAGAGAATCCACCGATCCCCCCGAGAAAGAGATCCCAAAAAAACCAACCCCTAGGAATATTATAGCCAAGTTCCAGAACTCCCAAGTCAAAGAGAAAATATTACAAGCAGCCAGAAGGACACAATTCAAATATCATGGAGCTGCAGTCAGGATCACACAGGACTTAGCAGCAACTACAATGGAAGCTCGTAGGGCTTGGAATACAATATACTGGAAGGCAAAAGAGCTTAGAATGCAGCCAAGAATGAACTACCCAGCAAGGCTGAATGTCCTCTTCCAGGGAAAAAGATGGACTTTCAATGAACCAGGGGAATTTCAAATGTTCCTTTTGGAATGGCCAGAGCTGAACAGAAGGTTTGATCTTCAGATACAGGACTCAGGTGAAGTATGGAGATTGGAGGAGAGAGGGGGAAATGTGAGGGACTTAATGAGGATGAACTGCATGTATAGAAAAATGATACTGATAATAATCATATGAACCTTCTCAGTTAATAGAGCAGGTAGAGGGAGCTTTTATAGTTGAAGCACAGGAGAAAGCTGAATTCGAAGATAAAATATGGTATAAAAATGGAGTCAATAGAAAAAAAGGGAAATGGAATGGGAGAAAGAAAAAGGAGAGGGGGAATAGTCCGAGATATTTCACATAATAAGATTTTTTTTTATTACAATGAGCTATTGCAATGATATGGAAGGGGGGAGGCAAGGGGGAATGAGGGAAACTTTGCTCTCATCAGAGATGGCTAGGAGAGGAAACAGCAAATATACTCAATGGAGTATAGACATCTGGAGTAAGAAGGAATGGGGAGCAGTGGAAGGGGTGGGGATGTGAATAAAGGAGGACAGGATGGACCATGGGGAGGGAGAAGAATGGTCAGATATAACACATTTTCTTTTTTACTTCTTGCAAGGGGCTGGGATTGGAAGGCCTGCCCAGGACCATAGGGCCAGGTGGATTCTGGGCCTAAGGGGTAGTATGGGGGCTCAGGGCTTCTTGGCCCCAGGACCAGGGATCTGTCTGCTGCACCACTCAGCGACCCTACAGCAGAGTCAGAGTGAAAGGAGAGAGAAAATAGAGTACATGGTAGTGGAGAAATAAGAAAGGAGGGAGTTGCGATCAGCAATGGCAACATTGGAAAAATATGGAAGTAACTTTTATGATGGACTTATCATAAAGAATGTGATCCACCCAGGACAGAGTTGATGTGTTGGAACAAAGACTGAAGCACATTTTTTGTTATGATTATTTGGGGGAGGGTGCAGGGCAAGTGGGGCTGATGGCCTGCCTGGGGCCACATAGCAGGGTGATCTTTGGGTGTCTGGGGCTGGATTTGGACCCAGGTGCTCCTGGCTCAAGGGCCAATGCTCTGTCTGCCACCCAGCCACCCCTACTATTATTACTATTTTATTTTATTTTGGGTCTTTTCTTTTTTCTTCTTTTTGGTTTTTGCTGGGTAGTGGGGATCGGGTGGCTTGCATGTCACATGGCTGCGTGATTATTGGATTTACGAGGCTGGATATTGACTCAGGTGCTCGTGGCTCCAGGACTGGTGCTTCGCCCATTGCGCCACCTGGCCATACCTACAATTATTACTATTATTTTTTTTAATTTTAATTTTTTTCTCTCCACTTTACTTTTTTCGCCCAAGCAAGTCTATCTATATTCATGGGGGGAGGGGTATTTTGTTTACTTGTAAACAAGAATATTTTATTAATGTAAAAAAACATTTGTACAAAATGAGAATAAAAAATAAATTAAAAAAAGCTTTCCACTGATTCAGAATGCAATCTGTTTATGATTTAGATTAGAAGATAAGACTTACAAAATTTTCTAAGAAACATAAAGTTTAAATGACAGTTAAAGTAACTCTTAATTTTGAATTTGATTTTGCATTTGAATTCAGATACCAATAGACATTTATCAAGGCTTAGCTCAAAAGTTTATCAATAGTTCTTCTTTGCTTACTGAATCAAAGCTAGACTTAGATTAAAATTCAACATTTTTCACAATGTGATCCCAACCAACCTTTCCAACCATTTCTCCTATTACACCCATTAATTCACCTGCACTCCAACCAAACTAGATTACTAGTTGTTACCTGAATACTCTACTAAATTGTCTCACTTCAGATATTTTATTCATAAATAAGACTCTGGAATGTCTTCTGCCATATCAAATCCTAGTGATACAATTCCTAATGATGGATAGGGTTAACTCAAATGCTATCTTGTCCATGAAGTCTTCCTTATCCCCAATGTTAGATGAATTATTTCCCTTCTCTGATCTATCTATACAGAGTGTGGGCTATGACTACATATGCCTCTCACATCTCATTTTGCCTTATAATTATATATGTATACAACCTGTCTGCCCTGATGGATTGTAAGGCTTGTCTACAATGATAATGTTATGGCCAGTGGTTTCTACTTTGTATTTTCTATGTTGCTTAGCTCTTACACATGATGGTTGCCTCCACAAATTATCAAATAATTGTTTTCAACCTTTAATAAAATGTCTTGTCACCCATGGCCTTATTTATTTTATACAAAGCCTAATTTATTTCAGGCAGTGTGCTGATTTACATGTCATTAATTACCAAGACCAAGCATCCATATGGGATTCATTTATGAAAGTGACAGCTAACCTTTATGTGGCCTCTATTTGTCCTCCTTCCACCCAATCAAAGAACAAAAGATTGTTCCACGTTTGTTAAAAAAAAAAAGAGGAAACAACAACTCGCATAGTAATTCAATAGATCCACCTTTATACTGTTGCCAAGTAGAATTGCATGTTTGAACAGAGGTATCCTTAGTTCACTGCAACCACGATTATCTGTCAGTAAGAGATAATATATTTGACTTTCTAAACCCATATGAATTGTAGAGATTTAAATTTTCTATGGGAATCAATATCAGTAAAACTTTTCAGTTTTGAGAAAAGCTTAGTCTTACCTGAAGTGGAAAAGATCATTTTCTTCAATTGAACCATAAGCAGGACTAATTCCATGAATTCAAAATAGATAAAGTCATGGAATGAGGCAGTTTTTTAATACATTCCCATTATTATCTTGACCTATATCATTCCTTTATCTCACACTTCATTAAAACCTCCTGATGAGAAGTGAAGACAAGATGGCAGAGTAAAGATAGGGACTTATATGTGTTAAGTCACAGACTCTTCCAAAATACCTTTAAATAACGATTCTAAACAAATTTCTAGAGTGGCAGAACCCACAAAAAGATAGAATGAAAAAATTTCCCATCCAACACAGCTTGGAAGGTTGACAGGAAAGTTGTTGTACCTTGTTGTACCAGGGTAACAGAGGAATGCAGTCCAGAGGAGGCCACATTGGCACAGGCCTAGCCCCAGCAGGTCTCAAGGGAACTGAATCAGTGGAACAGTGGCAGTTTCCAGATTTCTCAGCCTATAGGTGGTTAACAGGATCAGACAATAGGTCAGAAGGAGATTTACGGGGTCCCTTTGCTGGTTTCAAAGGCAAGACTAGTGCACTGTTTGTACTTGGATTTGGGTCATAATCCTGAGTCTTAATCCCAATGTGAGGACAAGGAATAGCACAGCAGTTTGTAGCTGCAGGTTAACAAGGACCCTGGTCATAGTTCTAGGCTTGAAAAGAGTATTTGCAATCTCCCACAAACTACTGCAAGGTACAAAAGAATAGTAAACATATCTTCCCTAGATCACACTAAATTCAAAAAGTCAAAAATTATAGGTGCTCAGAATTACTTTTAATAAGAGCTGCAGAAAGAACCTAAAGCTTGGGAAAGTATCTCCTCTCCTTGGTACAGTGCCTCCTCTACTTGGGAAGCACAGAATCACTTTATCTTGGAGCTAAAAGTCAAGAAGTAAGTGGGAAAATGAGAAAACAACAGAAGAAAATTATGACCATAGAAAGTTACAATCATGACAAAGAAGAACAAAATACCCAGAAGAAATAAAGTCAAAATTTTTGATCTAAGTTTTTGTTTGTTTTTGGTTTTTACAGGAGGAATGAGGTTAATTGATCTGTCCAGGGTCAAAAAAGGTAGATAATTTTTAAGTGTCTGGGGCCAGATTTGAATTTTGGTCCTCCTGACTCCAGGGCCAGTGTTCTAGCTGCCATGTCACCTACCTGTCCCCAGATCTAAGTTTAATTGAATTGAACGAAGCAATGGAAGATTCAAAATTGTTTTTAAATCAAGGAGAAGTAGAGAAAAAAATGAGAAGAAAAATAAGGACGATGCAAGAAAATAATGAAAAAAAGAGTCAAAAGTTGGTAAATGACAAAAGGAATAATATTAAAGAAAATAGAATTGGCCAGATGGCAAAAAAAGGCACAAAATTTCAATGAAAGAAAGAATGCCTTGAATGGTAGAATTGTCAAAAATAGAAAAATTCACTGAAGCAGAGAACTCCTTAAAAAGTAGAATTGCCCGGGGCAGCTAGGTGGCATAGTGGATAGAGCACCGGCCCTGGAGTCAGGAGTACCTGAGTTCAAATCTGGCTTCAGACAATTAATAATTACCTAGCTGTGTGGCCTTGGGCAAGCCACTTAATGCAATTTGACTTGCCAAAACCTAAAAAAAAAAAGTAGGATTGACCAATGGGAAAAGGGGGTACAACAAAAAAAAGAGCCAAGGCGTTGTCTTTCAAGCAATTATCAAGGAAAACTGATTGATATTCTAGAATTAGAGGGTAAACTAGAAATTGAAAGAATTCATTTATCACTTCCTGAAACAGATTTCAAAATGAAAACCTCCAGAAATAGAAACAAATTTCACATTTTCCAGATCAAAGAGGAAAATACTGCATACAATCAAAAAAAAAATAATTCAGCTATTAGGGACTACAATCAAGATAACACAAAATTTAGCAACTTCTACATTAAAGGACTGGAAGGCTTTGAATATGATATTCTGGAGGTCAAAAGAGCTAAGATTACAACCAAGAATCACCTCCCCAGCAAAACTGAGTAAAATTCAACAAGTAAAAATGAAAATTCAATAGAACAGAGGAATTTCAAATATTTCTGATGAAAAGACAAAGTTAAATAGATGACTTTCAAATACAAAATGCAAAACAAGTATTAAAAAGGTAAAGAGGGGGCAGCTAGGTGGCATAGTGGATAAAGCACCGGCCCTGGAGTCAGGAGTACCTGGGTTCAAATCAGGTCTCAAACACTTAATAATTACCTAGCTGTGTGGCCTTGGGCAAACTACTTAACCCCCTTTGCCTTGCAAACAACAAAAACAAAAACAAAAACAAACAAAAAGGTAAAGAGAACTCATAAGGAATTCAATAAGATTAAACTGTTTATATTCCTACATGGGGAAATGACACATAACTCTTAAAACTTTCTCATTTTTAAAGTAGTTAGGAACAAACATAGAAAACAGAGGTGTGAATTGAATATGATAATATAATTTTCTAAAAAAAAATAAAGTTAAGGGATGAGAAAGACCACACTGGAAGAAGGGAGAAAAGAAATAGAAAGGTGTAAATTACTATTCATAAGATAAAAGAGATTTTATAATGGAGTAAACAGGGAGTGGAGCACATGAACTTTTCTTTCATCACAATTGACTCAAAGAGGGAATAATATACACCCTCAGTTGAGTGTAGAACTCTAACTTAGGATAGTAGGAGTGGAAGGGAGTAAGAGAAGGGAGGGAGCAACTGATAGAAGGAAGGGCAGTTTGAGGGAAGTAAAAGTCAAAAACAAAGTACTTTTGAGGATGAACAGGGTAAAAGGAAAGAGAAAGATAAAAAGGGAAGGAAATAGGATGGAGGGAAATACAATATTGGTAATCAGTGAGAAAAAATTACAGTGAATGTCTCTGATAAATACTTCATTTCTCAAACATATGGAAAACAGTCAAATTTATAGAAATAAGTGCCATTTCTCAATTAATAAATGAGCAAAAGATATGAACAAGCAACATGTAAAGTAATCAAATCTGTCTATGATCATATGAAATATGTGTTCTAAATCACTATTGATGAGAAAAATACAAATTAAAACTACTCTGAGTTACTATCTTACTCCTGTCAAATCAGCTAATATCAGAAAAAGAAAATGACTAATGTTAAGGGGGAAATGTGGGAAAATTAGAACTCTAATATTCTCTTGGTGAAGTTGTATACTCTTTTTGTAATCTGGAGAGCAATTTGGAACTATGTCTAAAAGACTATAAAACCATGCAAATCCTATGATGAAATGGTAACACTACTAGGTCTGAGTCACAAAGAGATAAGCAAAAAGGATAAAGGACCTATGAGTAGCTCTTTTAGTAGTGGTAAAGAAGTAGAAATTGAGGAGATGTCCATCAATTGGTGAATGACTGAACAAGTTGGTGTATATGATTGTGATAAATAATATTGTACTTTAAGAAATATGATTTTAGGATGCTCTCAGGAAAAAACAAGACCACAGATTTACATAAACTAATGCAAACTGAAATGGGCTGGACCAGGAGAACATTGCACACAGTAACAGAAATATTATGTGATCTTCTAAGAATACTTAGCTATTCTCATTGATACAATGATCCAAGACAATGCTGTAGGACTATGATGAAAGGTGCTTTCCATCTCCAGAGAAAGAACTGGTAGAACCTGAATGCAGATCAAAGTTACTTTCTTTATTTTTCTTGAAAGGAGAAGAGAAAGGATAGAGAGAATTTGAATCTAAATTTTGAAAAAAAAAAAAAACAGAAGAAAGCACAAGCCCTAATATAGGAAGTTACTATGGTGATAAGGAAGATCAAAACACCATCTCAGAAGAGGACATTGGAAAAAGGCTCTATATGTGAAACCTCAGAGGGTAATATGAATTTGTCTCAAATACAAAAAGTCCTCTTGGAAGAAATCAAAAAGGATTTTAAAAGCAAGTAGAAAAACTGGGAAAGGAATAAATAATGTGGAAGATAAAGTTGACAGCTTGAAGAAGGAAACACAAAAATAACTGAAGAAAACAACTCCTTCAAAAATGCAATTGGAAAAATGGAAAAAGAAAACATTTTTAAAAATAGAATTGAGCAAATGGAAAAAATACAAAAGCTGAGAAAATAATGCCTTGAAAATTAGAATTGAGCAAATAGAAATTAATAATTTTAAGAGACATCAAGAATCAGTCAAGCAAAATAGAAAAAAAGGGGGGAATTGAAGAAACTATTAAATAGCTCATTGGGAAAGCAACTGACTTTAAATGATCAAGAAAAGATCATTTAAGAATTATTGGACTACCTGAAAGCCATGTTCACAAAAGAAAAAAAAAAAGAACCTGTACACCTTTTAAGAAATAATCAAGAAAAACTGCACTGATATATTAGATCTAGAAGAAAAGTTACTGAAAGAATCAATCCATTGAAAGAATCTACCCATCTCCTCCTAAAGTGATTCCAAAACAAAAATGCCAAAGAATATGTCAAATTTCAAAACTATCAGATCAAGCGGAAAATACTGCAGTCAGTCAGAAAGAAACAATTCAAATACCAAGGAGCTACAGTCAAGGTTATATAGAATTTGGTAGTTTCACTATTTAAGGATCATAAGACCTGGAATATGATATTCCAGGGAGCAAAGGAGCTTGAATTACAACACTGCAAAATTGAGCATATTCTTTCAGGGGAAAAGATGAACATTAAACAAAATTGGGAACTTTAATACTTTTCTGATGAAGACAGAGCTAAATAGAATATTTTTCAAATACAAAATTCAAAAGATGCATAAAAAGGTAAACAGGAAAAGAAAATATACAAAAAGATCATACTGTTTACATTCCTTCATGGAAAGCTGATACTTGTAACTCTTTTTTTTTTTTTAGGTTTTTGTAAGGCAAATGGGGTTAAGTGTCTTGCCCAAGGCAACACAGCTAGGTAATTATTAAGTGTCTGAGACCAGATTTGAACCCAGGTACTCCTGACTCCAAGGCCTGTGCTTTATCCACTACACCACCTAGCCACCCCCTGATACTTGTAACTCTTAAGAATTGTATTTCTATTGGAAGAAGTATACTTAGACAGGCTATGAGCACAAGATGATATTGATGTGATGTTATAAAAATAAATTAAAGTATAAAAAAGGATTATACTGGAAAAAGAGAAAAGGAGAAGACAGAATGGGGTAATGCAAAGGCCTATTATAGTAGAGGCAAGGAAGAGAGGGGTTGAGAATAGCTTCAATCTTACTCTTATTGTATTTGGTTTAAAGATGAAATAACATTCACTCATTAGGTTTCAGAAATTATGTTATTCTGCAGAGAATAAGGAGGGAGAAAAGGAAAAAAGTAGGATGGGATGATACAAGTAGAGCTGAAGGAAGGGGAAAGTGAATAGAAAAAGGAAGGGGACTAATTAAAGGGAGGAGAGATTGAGGGAGATGGGAATCAGAAGTAAAACCCCAGTGAGAAGGGATAAAATGGAAAGGAGAAAGGAGATTATAAAGAGGGGGGATATAGGAAGGAGAGGAATATAAAGACAGCAACAATAACCATGAATGTGAATGGAATGAACTCTATCATAAAACTGAAGTGGATAGTAGAGGCCAAGTATTGTAAATTGAAGAGCTATTCATCAATTGGGAAATGGTTAAACAAATTTTGGAACATGAATGTGTTGGAGTACTATTGATCTGTAAGAAATCATTAGTAGAAAGACTTCAGAAAAATCCTATAAAGATTTGCATGGACTGATACTGAGAAAAATGAGCAGAACCAGGAGAACATTATACACATTAACAACATTATGAGATGATCATTTCAATTCCTCTCAGGATAATCCTAAAAGATTTGTTATCTAAAATATCATCCACATCCAGTGAAAAAATTATGGAGTCTGAATATAGAACAAAGTATATTTTAGGCACTTTTTAAAACTTTGCATATGTTTTTTCTTTCTCTCTCATGTTTTTCCCCTTTAGTTCTAATTTTTCTTTCACAAAATGACTAATGTGAAAATATGTAAAACACAATTGTACATTATAACTTATATCAGATTACTCACTGCTATGGGAAGGACAAGAGGGGAAAGGAGGGTGGTAGATGAATGTTGAAACTATCTTTTCAATCAATTGGAAAAAATAAAATACCATAGCATAAAAAAATCAACCAAACAAACAAAAAGATGGGAGCAGAATATGTTTGCTTTAACCAAAGCCAAAAAAAAATGATATAATTAAAAGGGTAAGGAAGAAAACTATTATCTTCTTAAAAGTACCATAGACAAGGAAGGAATATCAATACTAAATTTTATATATATATATATATATATATATATATATATATATATATATATATATTACTAATAGGGGACCTCAACCTTCCAAAATAGATAAATATAATCCAAAATAAATAAGAAAGAAGGTGGTGTATTTTGGGGCAGCTAGGTGGCACAGCAGATAGAGCATCAGCCCTGGAGTCAGGAGTACCTGAGTTCAAATCTGGCCTCAGACACTTAATAATTACCTAGCTGTATGGCCTTGGGCAAGCCACTTAACCCTACTGCCTTGCAAAAACTAAAAGAAAAAAAAGCTAAAAAGATGAATAGAATGTTAGAAAAGTTAGCTATAATAGACAGAGAAAATTGAAAGGATTATACCTTTATACCTTTTCTTTTTGATGGTACACAACACCTGTCCAAAAAATGACCATGTATTAGGGCATAAAAGCCTCACAAGCAAATGCAGAAAGGCTTGAATTACTTGAATTTTAAATGCATCTTTTTTCAGATCATGATGAAATCAAAATTACATGTTATATAGGGACATGGAAAGATAGACTTAAATTTAACTGGAAATTAAATTACCTACTTTTAAAGAATGAATGGGTCAAACATCAAATCATTAAAATAATCAATAATTTCATCCAAGACCAATGACAATTGTGAGCAACATACCAAACTTGTGTGATGCAGTCAAAAAGTCATTAGGAGAAATTTTATATCTCTAAATATTTATTATAAATAAAATAGATAAAGAGATCAATGAATTAGGAAGCAACTAAAAATGCTAGCAAAGAACAAATTAAAAATCCCCAATTAAATACTAAATTAGAAATACTGAAATTCAAAGGAGATTAATAAAATTGAAAGTAAAAATATTGAATTAATCTAAAAATTATAAGTTAATTTACTTGAAAAAAAGGAAAATAGAAAAACCTGTGGTTAATCTTATTTAAAAAAAGAAGCAAGCCAATTACCAGTATCAAAAAAATCAAAGGGTGAATTCACCATCAATGAGGAAGAAATTTAAGTAATAATTTAGAGCTATTTTGCTCAACTATGCTAATAAACTGACAATTTAAGTGATATAGATGAATATCTGAAAAAATATAATTTGCCAAGATTAACAGAAGAAAAAATAAAATATTTGAATAATCCCATTTCAGAAGAAGAAATTGAAGAAACTAAGAAAAAAAATTTCCCTAAGAAAAAATCTTCAGGGTCAGATGAATTCACAAGTGAATTCTACCAAAAATTCAAAGAAAAATCAGTTCTAATTCTATATAAACTATTTTAAAGAATAAATAAAGAAGAATTTCTACCAAATTCCTTCAATGATAACAATATTGTACTGATACCTAAACCAAGCAGAGCCAAAACAGAGGAAAAAAACTATAGGCCAATTTCCCTAATGGATATTGATGAATAAATTTAAATAAAATATCAACAAAGAGATTACAGTATTTTCTCACTAGACTAATCCACCATGATCAGGTAGGATTTATATCAGGAGTACAAGAAGAGCTTAATCAATATGATTAACCATATTACTAACAAAATTGATAGAAATCAATCAATATGATTATCTCAATACATACTGAAAATTCCTATAGAAATATTAGAGCATAAAAAACATGGAACTTTCCTTAAAATGATTAGAAGTATATATCCAAAACCATTAGCAAGTATGAGTAATAGTGATAAACTATAAGCATTCCCAATAAGATCAGGATGAAATAAAAATACCACTCTCATTCAATATTGTATTAGAAATGTTATCTTTAGCAATTAGAGAAGGAAAAAAACTTAAAGAATTAGAAGAGTCAATGAAGAAGCAAAATTCTTCCTCTTTGCAGATGACATACTTAGAGAAAATGTCAAAATCAAGTGAAAAACTACTTGAAATAACTAGCAAAGTGGTAGGATATAAAAGAACCCTAGGTAATCAGCTATTCTATATATTACCAACAAGACCAAGCAGCAAGAGATAAAAAGAGAAATTCCATTCAAAAGAACTGTAGATAACATAAAATACTTGAGATTCTACCTCCCAAGACAACTTTAGAAAGTATGTGAACACAATTAGAAAAACTTCTCACACAAAGTTAGATCTAAAACAACTGGAAAAATGTCAGTTGCTCAGGGGTAGTCTGAGCTTATATGGTAAAATATATATATATATATATATATTCTGCCTAAATTAAATTATTTCTTCATTGTCATACCAATAAAACTACCAAATAATTATTTTATCAATCTAGAAAAAAATACTAATATAATTGATCTGGAGAAACAAAAGATCAAGGATATCAAGGGAATTAATGAAAAAAATGCAAATAAATATAGCCTAGCTATACCAAATCTAAAACTCTATTATAAAGTAGCAGTCATCAAAATTGTCTGATCCTGGCTAAGAAATAAAATGGTGAATCAGTGGAATAGATTAGGAGCAAAAGAAACAGTAGTAAATGACTACAGTTAAATACAAAGACTAGCTTCTAGGATAAGAACTCACCATTTGACAAAAAACTTTTGGCAAAACTGGAAAGTAGCATGACAGAAACTAGGTATAGACCAACATCTCACCTTATATATAAACTATTTTAAAGAATAAATAAAGAAGAATTTAGGATATAAAGAAGGATTTAGACATAAAAGATGTTATAATTCAGTCAGGAGAACCAGAAATAGTTTATGTCAGATTTTTGTAAATAGAAGAAATTTATAACCAAAGAAATGATAAGAGAACATTATAAACTACAAATTGAATAATTTTGATTACATTAAATTAAAATTTAAAAGTTTGCACAAATAAAACTAAAGCTGTCAAGATTAGAAGGAACACAAAAAACTAGGAGACAGTTTTCACAGCTAGTGTTTCTGATTAAGAACTCATTTATAAAATATATGGAGAACTAAGTCAAATAAGAAAACAAGTGATTCTCCAATTGATAAATGGTCTAAGAATATGAACAAGCAGTTTTCAGATAATTCAAACTATATATAGCCATATAAAAATGCTCTAAATCATTATAGATTGGAGAAATACAATTTTAAACATCTCTGAGGTACTACCTCACACTTATTCAATTGACTAAAATGACAAGAAAAGGAAAATAATTGATGTAGGGAATGATGAAAATCTGAGACAATACACTTTTGTTGGAGTTATGAACTAATCCAATCATCATGGGGTGGAATTTAGAATTATGCTCAAAGGGCAATACTGTTTAATCCACTAATACCACTACTGGGTCTATATTTCAAAGAGATCATCAAAAAGGAAAAAAAAAGCATGTATAAAAATATTTATAGAAATTCTTTTCTTAAAGGCAATGAATTGGAAATTGAGGAGATGCCTATTAATTGTGTAAGTGATTGAACAAATTATGGCATATCTACTGGGTCTATATTTCAAAGAGATCATCAAAAAGGAAAAAACCACATGTATAAAAATAAAGAAATTCTTTTCTTAAAGGCAATGAATTGGAAATTGAGGAGATGCCTATCAATTGTGGAGTGATTGAACAAATTATGGCATATCAATGTATTGCAGTACTATTATTCTGTAAGAAATCATTAGCAGAGGGACTTTAGAAAAACTTGTAAAAGTTTATATGAACTGATGCTGAGTGAACTGAGCAGAACTAGGAGAATGTTGCACATATTAATAACACTGTGTGATGATCAGCTATAATGGATGTAGCTCATCTCAGCAAGTGATCAAGGATAATTCTTTTTTTTTTAAGATTTTTGTAAGGCAATGGGGTTAAGTGGCTTGCCCAAGGCCACACAGCTAGGTAATTATTAAGTGTCTGAGGCCAGATTTGAACTCAGGTACTCCTGACTCCAGGGCCGGTACTCTACCACTGTGTCACCTAGCGGCCCCTGATCAAGGATAATTCTAAAAACCTTATGATGGAAAATGCCATCCATATTTGGAGGAAAAAACTGTGAAATCTGGATGCAAACCAAATCATACAATTTTCACTTTTTAAAACTTGTTTTATGTTTTTTTCCTTTTAGTTCTGATTATTCTTTCTACAATATGGAAATATGTTAAACTTGATTTTACATATACATAATCTGTATCAGATTTCTTACTCTTCTGGGCATGGGGTAGGAAGAGAGGGAGGTAGAAAACTGTGAAACTGAAAATCTTGCAAAAATATTAATTTTGGAAAGTAATTTTGCATTTAATTGGGAAAAATGAAATAAAATAACTTTTATTTTTTTTAAAAAAAGATAGCTTAAGATTTAGCAACTGATTGAATAGAGATGGTAGAGATGTTAGAGGGTGAGGACACAAGGTTATAATCTAGATTGTGAGCCTGAATAACTAAGATAGTAGTAATAAGGAAATTAGGAAGATGAAAGCTTTGGAGGAGAAAAAAATGGGTTCCATTTTTAGAAATGATAGGTTTAGATAATGTATAGAACATCCAATTTGAGATGTTGAAGTTAAGACATTTGGATATGCAAGTACTGGAGGTCAGCAAAAAAGTTAAGCCTCAGTAAAAATATATGAGATCCATCTGATTAGAGATAATAAACTGCTTCATGGTAACTGATGAGATCATCAATTGGAACAATATAGGAGAAGAAAAGAGGCTGCAGTACAGAGCCTTGGAATTACCCAAGATTAATAAGAGTGACCTGGATGAATATTCAACCAGGAGACTTCCAGAAATAATTATCATTAATTTATAATTATAAATCTAAGCATGAGAGAAATGTCCAAAGTATAACAATTCTCTCATGGCCTCAGATCTACTGTACATTTTGTTACAAAACTCTTTAAAGAGATCAACTGTAATAGGTGCCTCAATTTTCTTTACTTTTACTCTCTTCTCTATAATCAGGCTTTTGACCTCATCATTCCACCAAAACTCATTCTTCAAAGTACCAACAATCTTTTCATTGACAAATCCAAAGACCTTTTCTCAGTCCTCATTCATCATGACCTCTCTGAAGCCTTGAACCCTGTTTGGGACACTCTTCTCCTTGATATTCTTTTTTTTTTAGGTTTTTGCTAGGCAATGGGGTTAAGTGGCTTGCCCAAGGCCACACAGTTAGGTAATTATTAAGTGTCTGAAGCTGGATTTGAACTCAGGTACTCCTGACTCCAGGGCTGGTTCTCTATCCACTGTGCCACCTAGCCACCCTTTGATATACTTTTCTTTCTAGGTTTTCAGAATACTGCTATATACTGGATCTCTGTCTATCTATCCTATGTCTCTTCAGTCTCTTTTGCTGGTTCCTCATCCAGAGCACTCTCTCCAAGGCTTGATGTCCTAACCCATTAGGGTAGGACTTGGGTCCTTCATTCTTCTCCCTCTTTCCTACTTAACTTGATTATCTAATCAACTCTCTTGGTTTAAATTATTCTCTGATGACTATACTCAAATCTAGAGTCTACCTAACTTTCTTTTGCATCTCTAACTGTCTTTCAAACATATTAAACTGGATGTCCAGTAAATATCTTAAACTCAATACATCCAAAATTGAACTCATCTTATCCTCTTAAGCATTTCCCCATCCAAACTTCCTTATTACTGTCAAGAGCGCTACTATCCTCCTGATCCTCCAGGCTTACAATTTCAGTGTCATTCTTAACTCCTTACAATATCCCACTCCCCATGTTTAATTTGTCAAGGCCTATCAGTTTCACCATTGTGATATTTCTTGAATAGATTCTCTTCTTTCCTCTGATACTGCCATCACCTTGTTACAGACCATTTCAACTCACACTATTCCAATAGCCTGTTAGTTGGTCTGCCTGCTTCAAGTCTTTCCTTTCTCCAATTTGTTTTCCATTGAGTTATCTAAATGATTTTACTAAAATGTAAGTCTGACCATGGAACATCTTGCCACTGTATTCAAAACAGTTATTCCTGTTGCATCCATGTAAAATATTTGGGTCATCACTTCATAGCAGAGAACAAGTCTGATAATTATAGAATTAAAAGATTAAAATTAAATATTATACAGTGCAATACATATATTTTATGCATTTCTGAATTTCCAAGCTTTTTTCTATGTTGTCTGCTAGCATTTGAATATTATTTGCAACTTCCTCAAAACTACCAAAATACCATTTAATTTCTTTTGCCAACTCACAATACACTGAAACAGCAAAGGGAAATTATAAGATGGGATAGGTTCAGATTGCACAGACTCTCCAACCTCTCAAGAATCAAATACAAAATCCTTTGTATGTACTACCTTCCTAGTGCACCTTATTCCTCACCTCTTACTTTTAAATCCAGTGACACTAATCTCTTTGCTCATCCTCAAACAAGACATCTCAACTCTAGGCATTTTCTCTACCTATCTTTCATACCTAAAATGTTCTCCCTCCTCATCTCTACCTGCCAGTTTTCCTGATAACCATAAAGTCCCAGCAAAAAAACTAATCTGAAGCAGATCTTTTCCAAACTTTCTTAATTCATGTTTTCCCTCTGTTATTTCCCGTTCAATGCTGCTATAGTTTGTATATATTTAAATTTTTGCCTTTTCCCCCATTAAATTTTGATCTCCTGGAGGGAGATCCTTTGCCACTCTTACCTATCCCTAGCTCTTAGCATAGTGACTAGGACATAGTTAGGACTTAATAAAAATTTATTGACCAACTAGATGTTTAGTTATTTACAAGGTATTTATAACTTTGCCTCAACATTAAACCTGAACTATCAGAATCATACTTCCAAAAGTAAGTCACTTAATATCTTTGAGTCAAAATTTCTTCAGTGATAAAATGATTATAAAAATGTTTGCACTACAGTATAGAGTTACTATGGTGATAATATGGTATGTCTTTTTTGTTTGTTTGTTTTGCAAGGCAATGGGGTTAAGTGGCTTGCCCAAGGCCACACAGCTAGGTAATTATTAAGTGTCTGAGGCTGAATTTGAACTCAGGTACTCCTGACTCCAGGGCCGGTGCTCTATCTACTGTACCACCTAGCCTCCCCAATATGTTATAAGTCTTAAAGCACTATTTAAATACATCATTTCAATACTTCTCTGTGCTCTGGGTAACACACCTACCAAATGAAGGACTAAAACTACATCAGAGCTAATTAATCTCAGGTCTGTGAATTGCTTTCTAAAAATATTTTGGTAATTATATCTCTATTGAATTGGTTTGCTTTGTAATCTTATGCAATTTATTTTTTAAAGAAACATTTGAGAAGAACTACAAAGACATAACCAGGTTGAGAAATTAAAGTTATGACACACAAAAAAAGTTAGAGATTTCCTGGTCTACAGGTTTGTTCAAAACCTGGAGTATGAGTCAGTGAGTGGAAATAAGTGAGATCATACATTTCTGGAGGTAAAGTGCAAATATATATTTGCAAAGCATGTGAAAATTCATTTAACTATAAGGGAAAGTTTAATACAATTCATTACAATGGCAGTATTAAAAAACTTCCAAAAACTGCAGAGGTATGTGTGCACATACACACACACACACACACACACACACACACACACACACAAACACACAGACTTCATTAACAACTGATAAAGATGATTTCTATCTTGCTCTTTCTCAGTTTTTCTCTGTAATTGCTCCTAGGTATAATTTTCTTTCATGTTTTATTTTATTTTTTATATTTAGTATCACATTTCTTCCTTTTACATAAACAATTGAGACAAATAAATATTAAACTAATTCTCTTTAAATGTATTTGTATTGAAATAAAATATATTTATTTTTAAATATTCCTTTTTTGCTAATGCTTTTGCAGTTTTATTACTGTTTTTGTTGTTGTTGTTTTTGTTTTTTTTACCACAAATATTCCCTGATATATACACCCCATATTGGGGGGGGGGAAGAGATTATCCTTTAGCAAATAAAAATAATAAAGTAAAACCATCTGACAGAATATGCATATTTGGAATTCATCGTTTCCAATCTGTGTGCTCCTCTGAATTCCTCATGTTCATTATTTCTTGTCAAACAATAATAGTTCATTATATTATGTGTCAATTTGTACAATCATTCCTCAGCAGATGGATAAACTTTTTTTATTTCCAATCTTTTGCTACCAAAAGATGAGACAATAAATATTATAGAATATATGGAATTGTTTTTCTCCTAACCTGTTTGGGAGTAAATAATACATTTGAAAGGGTCAAAGTCCTCAAAATCAATTATTATAATAAAACATTAACAATATTAAAACAAATGAGATGATAGAACAGAAGATCAGATCTATTCCAAACCAACTTATCTTTCAATCAAACTAAATTGAAAAAATATAACATAATTTTGTTTGATTTTTTTGAATGGAATAATGAATACTATTTTGCAGAATAGTAAAGATTATAATATGATTCTGGAATTCCAGAGGTACACAAATATTTTAAAATCTTGATTTAAAAAAGAAAACATAGAAATCAAGTAAATAAAACACAAAAGAGAAAATGAAGAACAAAATCTTCAGGGAATATGGAATGTGGAATGTGGAAAATGGAATGGTGAGATAATTGTAAATATCTAGTGTTGACAATAAATCTTCAAGAAAATGGAAAGATTACCTAATTTTTGAGTTTGTATACCCTTTTTGGGGATCCTTCAGGAAAGTCTTCATTGCTATTGGATGACAGTGAATTTTGGAGCCATATAAAACCACAAAATTCATCTCCAAAAGCAACAGGTTTCTGAGAGAAAGTATCAAGTGCAGCTGGGACTACCCCCAAAGAGCAAAATAATAGGTGTTTCTCCAAAGAAAAGGGCATGGAGTGAGTAGGCATGAGAAAATCAAGGGACACCACTGTTTTAAAAATCATCCTATGCCCACCATTAACTGTAATTTGATCATTCTGTAAGATATTATTTGGCCATTTAAACTCCTTCAAAAAAGCAAAGTGACTTTTAAACTCCCCTACCTTCTTAAAAATATATTAATTCTATTTGAGGAACAACCTATATCTACTTCCATAAAATATACTTGACTTGAAAGTATGTTTTCAAGCAGTTTTATGTCATCAACTGATAGTTTAGCACCACTCTACCAAACTAAGTGAAATGAGAATAACATTTTAACTATAGAACTGTCAGAATGTAATACTGCCCATAATAAAATCTAATAGTTAAAGTGAAAACAAAAACAAATTTCATTTTCAAGAGGACAGTGAAGTAATATTTCATTATGTTTACTTCTGATACAATATACTAATGTCTTACTAAATACATTCGTTTTTCAGGCTGGATGAATCCTTTTTAATCCAGTAAATTATTTGGACTTAATTCAGGTTCCTATTATTGAAATTTTAACCATATCAAAAATTAATGAAAGAAACTACTATTCAGTATAAAATTAAAATTGTAGTACTCACACAAAAGTCCCAATTTTGGCTTAGATGCTTCACAGCAGTGCCAGACAATTAAAACTTGAATCTAACAGAATATTTTCAATTTCTTTATTACACCCAAGTACAACAATAGAGATTTAGGAATTTATTTTCTTCTTTTTCTACATAAATGTATTAAACCCACCCCTCCCCTACAAATCCTCTCCTTTCTGTTCCATCTTCTAAAACTACCTAATTGCTTTTATTTCTCTTTTTGGTTTTACTCTTCATTTAAGAAACTGTATCGAATCAACACAAAGATTGGTTCTTTGCTTTGTGCCTACAGGATCATTTCAGTTTACCCAGTATACAAAAGAGAAAGGATATGGTATACTCCCTCTAACAAGCCATATCATATTTTTTTTTTTGTATATAATGAAAAGGCTTCTGGTTTTTAGTGTATAATTTACATAGAACAAGCAATAATGTTTATATAGGTTCATTTTGTGACAACACTGTATGCTTTTACTGATACTACATTGACTCATCTGCCCTTGACCAAATAAAATTAGATTGAATTGACTTTCACACTTTTAACTACTTCTTTTTCAATTTAGTGCTGGATTTCATGAGATACATAAGTTTCATTGCTTTCTTTTGTTTAGTTTTTAATACTGTGTATTTTAAGAATGGCTATTATCCCAAGGAAACATGGAAAGTTGTAGCTCTTAAGGAACACACTTCAATGATTTTTATAAATGCAACAGTGGCTGTTACTGTGAGGAAATTAAGTATCTGAAAGACTGCTTGACTCCACAATGTAATTAGATTGGTAGTGTTGAAAAACAAAAGAAAATACTGTTGAAATAAAAAAATTTCTGTAAGTCAAAAAACTATAGGTATAAAATATCCTGTTCAGAAGAAAAACAGTTTGAAGGACTTTTATTCATGGAAGTTGAAGGAATAATGAGAAGACCAGTTAAAATGCAACTGTTAACCATTGCAATAAAGAAAAGAAAATGCTACTCATGGCATATATATGCTTTGTTAGGCAGTACAAAGACTGAAATACTGAAGATCAGAAGAAAAGTAAGCTTAATGAAACTCATTTTAAAGCTATTCTAAAACTTGCTAGACATCCAGATGATTTTATAAGATCTGGGCAGCCTAATGAGATTGTAAAATTTCTTATCTGTGAACCTAGAAGTCTTATCCTTTTTTTGGAATTCTAATAAGCATATTGATAATCTAAGAATCATGCTTATTCCAGATTATAGAAATTCCTAAGCAGCAGTGGAATGTGTGCAATGTGACACACTGTATTAAAGGGTAAGTCATTCATTTGAAAAATGAAGATGTTTGGGGGGCAACTAGGTGGCACAGTGGATAGAGCATTGACCATGGAATCAGGAGGATTTGAGTTCAAATGTGACCTCAAATATTTAATAATTACCTAGCTGTGTGACCTTCAGCAAGTCACTTAACCCCATTGCCTTGCAAAAAAAATGAAGATGTTTAAATATGTTTAACCAACCTGGGAACTCATATGAACATAATTTCATTGAAAAAATATGAGTTATATGCTTGAAGCTCAATTTGGTAAAATTAGATTCATTGTCAAAGATACTTTTAATAGTAAATAAGTGTGGTAACATGATGAAAAAGCGAAGACTAAACATCAAACTCTTAAGAGTTACAAATAATATTATACATTATGAAGTTTTAAAAAATGTAAAAAGTTTATTGGGTTTATTATGATGTAAATATGTAATTATTTTAATTTTTATAATTAATTTGTGTTTCATCATATATATTTTCCAAGAATAATAGCCATAGCATAGGCACACACAGTTAACACAAGAACGCATGACCATGAAAAGTTCCTAATGCTAGAATTTTGTTTTTTTCAATGAGTAGAAATTGAAACTAAGTTTCAAAGACCAAGAAGAAAAAATGATTGAATTTTCAGGGTACAAAAGTGGGAAAACCAAACTGCTGCAATAATTTTTATTCTATGCAATTTTTATGATACTCTGACATTACCAAAAAAGTACATTTACCATTTGTCAACAACAAATATCTTCCATTTCAAAGAGACATTTCAGAAATACTGGGCTGACATTTTGCTCATATGCATTTGGCATTACATTAGAAAATCTCTTTAATTATTTTTGATAGTCACACTTTCTGTCATTAGTAGGGCAAACTGACAAATTATCAGTGACATATTTATGCTAAACAATGGCATCCCCTGTCAGCCAAGATGTGGAAAAACAAGCTTGAGCAGCAATATGCATAGATACACTTGTTCTTTACCATCTGGCTGTTTGCTTTGGCTGCTATACAATTACTCACTCTGAAAAATATGAAGCAATTTCCTTTGTTTGAACCCAGGAGTGCAGAGAATGCATGTGTCTACAAAAAAAAAAATTTAAGAATTTCTTTTAATATGAAGAGCAGATTGTGTTAAGTATGTCAGAGAGTTTTCCCTTTGGAATGCTATATGATTCTTCCCAATTGAAAATGGACTAGTCATGGTTATGTAAAAGCTGTTTAACCTTCTTGGGAAGCATGAGTGCATTTTACCAGTAAAACTCTGTGCATTTTCAAAGATGCTAGTTCCCAGAGGAATGTAAATGTCTGGAGAAACTCAATGGAGCATAATGAACCACCTCATTTTCATATTCTGTTGCATGGGAGTTCTCTAGTTACAACTTTGAAATCTCTCATCAACTACATCTTCATTAGGCTTGATATTTAGACAGGTTTTAATGTAGGCACCTGAAGAATATAATAAGCATAGCCACTTGACCAGAATGAAATGTTGGTGGATTAATTCATCTACATTCTTCCAGTTAAGCCCAAATGAAAAGCTCAACCAACTGGTAACTGGGACACCTATCTGTATATCAAGAGGTCCCTGTCTTAGGAGAGATAATTTATGAATCATTGGTCTACTAGGAAACCTAGGTAAAAAAAAAAAAGAACCCGGAAAACATCATGGAGGAAATTATTAAGGGAAACTGTCCAAATCTGCTAGAACAAGAAGATAATATAAACATTGAAAGAATACACAGAACTGGGGCGGCTAGGTGGCATAGTGGATAAAGCACCGGCCCTTGAGTCAGGAGTACCTGGGTTCAAATCCGGTCTCAGACACTTAATAATTACCTAGCTGTGTGGCCTTGGGCAAGCCACTTAACCCCGTTTGCCTTGTAAAAAAAAAAAAGAATACACAGAACCCTCTAGAAAGAGACCCCAGAATAAAAATTCCAAGGGCTGTTATAGCCAAATTCCAGAACTCTCAAATAAAGAAGAAAATTCTGCAAGCAGCAAAAAAAGGAAACAATTTAAATGCAAAGGAAACACAATCAGACTCACAAAGGACTTAACAGCCTCAACACTGAAAGAAGATAGGACCTGGAATACCATATATCAGAGGGCAGAATACCTGGGATTACAACCAAAAACTGACTACCCTGAAAAATTCAGCATATACTATTGGGAAAAGATGGATGCTCAAAAAAATAAAGAACTTCCAAAATTTCCTGACAAAAATACCAGAACTGAACAGAGAATTCAATCAGCAAATATAGACTCAAGAGATGTATAAAAAGATAAATGAAAAGGGGAAGAAAAAAAACAAAAAAAAAGTTAGCAAGACCATCAAATTGTATACAATCCTAAAAGGGAAGA
Source organism: Macrotis lagotis (assembly GCF_037893015.1). NCBI lineage: Eukaryota > Metazoa > Chordata > Mammalia > Peramelemorphia > Peramelidae > Macrotis > Macrotis lagotis. The sequence goes on along the minus strand of NC_133666.1, from coordinate 162,082,425 downwards.
TACAACACTTATAACTCTTGAGAATTGTACTTCTCTTAGGATAATTAAAGGGTTGAATATAATTGAAGAGATTGGACTGAGATGATATGGGTATTGTTGGATCTTGTCTCTCCATTGAAGAGGTCCAAGATGACATCACTATATTTCAGACAAAAAGCCCTGTTGATAAACAGAGGTGTTTAATTTAACTTAAGTGTCTCAGTTCCCTTTGACCTTCTTTAATTCTGCTGTGCTCCCAAAGTTTAGCACTCTGTCTGATGAGGTCATTATAAAGTGGGCAATACTGAGTCAATGTCTCCCATAATTTGCAATCAATTGTAAAGTCCTTAAGTGTATCCCCAGTACTCAGAGTCCTTTGAGATTCTTATAGTTATTTAAATCAGGGTTGGATTTAATCCATACTTTATTTAACAAAGATTTAAGTACCCTGGTTGGGGAGGGGAGGTGGCAAGTGTAGGAGAAAGTATGCTAGGATAAAGGGTATAAAGGGGGTAAGGTAAAAAATGATTATAATTTGATATAATTGAAGAGTTTTGAAAAGTGTACTTCTAATGAGACAGAAGAGGGGAGGGAACTTAATGACTGAGGCAATGCTGCTTATTAAACAATCAAGCAATCAGTCATTAAAAATAAGAGTTTCCTGTCCCTGGATACAATAGTGGATACAATATCTTGTCCTCATACTGAGACAAATATGATGGTACACAAAGGTTCCATTTCCTTTGTCTATGGATTGCTTTGAGTTGAATGCTATGGATTGAAATCACATAGCATACATGTTTATACGAGAGAAGTACTGCTGAGAGGGGCAAGTTTCACTTCAACTTTACTCCATTATGCTGCCAATATTAACAATGCATTAGTAAAAGTCATTTAATCTGCAAACAACCAAGGTAACCAATAAGCATGGTTCATAATTACATTGATTACAAATGGATGACATGAATAAGATTTTGACTCAAAACAACAAGAAACAAACTCATATCAAGAATTACCTTTGATTTGGATGGAGTTGGAAATATTTGAATAAAGATCAAGTCCTTTATCAACTCTGATTTTCCAATGGCAAACTACATACTGGTCCTTCTTGTCCCATGGTGTCTAACCTCCAAGTTCAACATGCCATTTGCTGTCATACCAGCATCTATGGTCAAGAGTAGGTGAAGGGGAAAATTGGGACAAGATACAGGGTTAAGGGGAGGCAGGATACAATCAATAGGGGTCATTTTACTTCTCAGGAGCAAACATCCTTCCACAATTAAGACTACCAGCATTAAAAGATAACAGGTTTTGTTTCTGCTACATTCATAATTCTCTACATCAAAAGGATGACTGATAAAGGACATTGGTTCTGCTGAAGCTTTCTTTGTTCATTATACCTACTAAAGGAACTCTGTGGAAAGGAAGGGTTTAGGACAGAGATCTTATTTCCTCCTGAATTTGGGATTTTTCTGACTTCTCCCCTATTTCTCAAAAATATCATTTTTGGAGGAACTTTATCATCCAGCAAAATCAAATCAGCCTTGGGATTTATAGCTCTTCTCAACCTTCTGCCCTTCTGATTCAAGAGCAGAGTTACAAATTCAAAAAAAAAATCTCTATTTAAGGAGAAGACCCAGGACAGAAAGCTTCTTCATTATCCATTTAGCTACTATATTTTGAGATTTGTCTGATTTTACCATGCTATATGTGTAAGGGTACCTTCTTTCTCTTACCCTTCTCGCATTTTCATCTTTTGTGTGTTTTCTTCTCTCAGTAGATTGCAGAGATTTTATTCTCTCTCTGTCTCTCTCTATCTCTCTTTGTTTCTGTCTCTGTCTCTCTGTCTCTCTCTGTGTATATATATATATATATATATATATATATATATATATATAAATCTATCTATCTATATCTATCTTTCTTTCTATCTATCATCCATCTATCTATCTATCTATCTATCTATCTATCTATCTATCTATCTATCTATCTGTGTCTCTTTGTTTCTGTTTCTCTGTCTCTGTCTTTCTGGCTCTGGCTCTGGCTCTGTCTTTCTCTCATTTATATCTCTAGAACTTAGCCCAGTGTCTGGCATATAATAGGTGATTTTAAAATGTTTATTGTCTATTAACTATAATTATTGAACTTTTTCTCCCAAAGTAGTAGTTATAACTGGTGATTTCAGCTCCCCTCTTTTTGTCTGTGTTTTCGCAGATGTTTACATATAATTTCTATTGTTATTTTTTAATCTATTTCTTTATTCTGATTCTGTTTCACATAAAATATATGATCACTTATGGTTGCTTGGTACTGCATGTTTATAAATAGGTTGTGAACAGGGTAGAGATAATTGAATACCATGATTGCCTGGGAATACAGAATTTAACTAAGTCAAAGAATCTTTGACCAAATTCCTGAGATACTTATCTGGACACTCCACATGCTAAAGCTGAAAATATGTTTTTTTATCAACACTATTTGGTTTAGAAGTTTAGGGGTATCTGTATCTGGGGCTTTACTTTTGCCTCTGTGTAAAGCTAATTCTCCTATAGCTATCCAGGTTATTTGAACACAGGCAAATCTCGGTAAAAAGGATAGTGTAGGGATGTGGTCTAAGTGGAAAATCATGTCTCTTAATACACTATGGGAGGAAAAAAAGGGTGATTGGAAAGAATCAGCTCCTCTCCTTTTACCTTTTGGAAAGAATAAGCCAATAAATGCTTACTAAGCACCTACTTAATGTTCCAGGCTTTGTAATGAACACTGGAAATTTATTGGGAAAACAAAGACAAACCCTACCCTCAAGGAACTTAAAAAAATTTTTTTTTAATGGGGAAGATAAAATATAGAGGGAAGCTAAAAGGGTGAAAGAAGGGAACCCTGTGCAGGAGAGGTATGAAGTAGTACAAAGGAAATTTAGGAAAATGAATATATGACTGGTCTGGGAGCAAGGAGAATTTAGGAATAACTCTTTCCTCTGACTCCAAATCAGACGAGCCCTAGGGACAGAGGGTATTGGATGAAATGTAAAGTACCAAGAGCTTATATGATGTTATAGGATTCTGGGGGACATGATGGAGAAATCTGAGAGTGCAACCAAGTCAGGAAGACCCAGATCCAGTTTGAATTCTTCCTTTTAAGACATTTTATCAAAAATTATTAATGAAGAGTATCAATATGAGAGAGAGAGAGAGAGAGAGAGAGAGAGAGAGAGAGAGAGAGAGAGTTGAGGAGCTCCAGATAAGTTTATAGCTTAGCAATTCTGCTAGTCACCACATTATCCAGAATTAAGAGAAATCCTATGTTCAGCTTCTAGTTCTCTTGCTACCTACACTGATGACACTGAACTTCACTTACTCTCTACAAGCTGCAGTTTCCCCATTCATAAAAGGTTGGAGCTAGACTAAGTGATAGCTAGATTTTTTTTCCTAGCTCTAAAATTGTAAAATAAATCTTAAATAATTTTGCCTCAGTTTCCTCATCTATAAAATGAGCTCAAGGAGGAAATGATAAAACACTAAAGTATCTTTGCCAAGAAAATTTCAAATAAAGTCACAGAGAGTTGGATACCACTGAAACAAAGAAGGATAATACTATCTGAGCATCTGATCAAGAATTGTAAATAAAATTTTTAAAAAAAAATTGGAGCTATAGCTACTATAAAAAGAAACTTTATTTGCTGACATTAAGCTAAATAAGTGACATAATAAAGCTTGCAATGTATGTAAAGAAATTAAAATGGTCGTGTTTACCTAAGTTCCCTGAACCTAAAAGTATAATTTTAGCATATGCCTATGGAGATCTTGAAAAACTTCTATTTGAGAACACTAAATTTTTTATACTGATGAACCTGAAAAGAGTGATAATTTCCAAACTTGTTTGTAACAAGTAAAACTTCATCTTTGAATATGACATATACTTTTTACTACACAGAAAATGGTACCTTAAAGAACAAGTTGGAGAAACCAGGTAAATGAAAGATAAAGACTAACTCTTTGACATTCTTTTACTTTGATGCGCTTCACATGGTTTCAGTAGCATGTGCTTGAAGCATAGTTTACTTTATGACAAATGTAATGGGTTGTTTGAGGCCAGATTTTAAAAGCAGAGATAAATAATGTCTGTTCTATGTGTAAATGTTATGCTTGGAGGTATGTTTTCAGTGTTTTATAAATTTAATTTTAAAGAAATCTTTCTAAGCTAGTCATAATGTCTCACAATAAATACTGTATCAGTGCACAGAAAATGAGTCTACAGCTGAAGGCTATGAAAATATGCTTTGTTAAAGCATAGGAATGTAGTCAGTATTTCTGTATCATTATAATTCTTAATTACTATAATTATGCATATTCCCCACAATACAATGGTGTGTTTGATATTCATGGACCACTTAATAGTGTTTATGAAGGATCCTTGTTTGTAAGAAATATATTCATACAAGTTTTAATAAAGCAAAAGACAGCTTTATATCATGGCAAATATAATTCAAAAGAACATGTGGCATGTAGATTGGTTTACCATATAATACATTCAAATCAATGACCTTAGACACTCTCTGAAATTAGTTGGGCTTATGAATATCTATAGGATTTCTCATTTCGATGACTGTACTTTTAAATGATATTGCTCAATTTTATTTTGAGGCATTTTAACCAACCCATCCCAAATAGGTTAAATTACTTGACATTAATGGATTCAAAAGTGGGCCTATTCCCTCTGCTGAAGATCATCTTAAATTCTGTACAACTCCACTTTTGATAGGAAAGTCAGGGGTATAGTTTCTCTTCCCAGTCGTTCATATGGAAGAACCAGCACTATTCCTCACCCAACAAATCCTCACTGGTCAGTTCTCAAATATTTCTAGTATTGAAATGATTATTAAATGTTTCTGCACATATATCTAGCATCTAGAATTGGACTTACTATGAACACAATGCAGGAGGATCAGATCTCTCCCTTCCCTCTCAGGCCCATGGGTGACCTGGCTATGGCAATTTTGGAGGCATCAGGCACTGAATATAAAACTGGAATCCAAACTCCCTCACCTCACTTCAGCCCTTTAGTCCTTGAACAAAATCCAGGTTATTTTATTAATGAGAAAGATAGCCACTGATCATTAAAGACACTTTTAAAGTTAAAAGCACAGAGGGTTAGAGGAAGTGACTCACTTTCAGTTGATCACCATCTTCTATACTCAATCCTGACCATATCATAAGCAAAGATTTATTTCATCATTTGTGAAAAGAGAATGAGTATAGTTTCATCACCATTACCACTCTTATCTCTAGATTATAATTTTATTGTCTAGGTATTGTTATATGCCTTACCATATTTCAAATTCTTTGAGTTCAAAGGCCATGCTAGGATTTTTATAGAATATACCATAACAACACATGAATTGAACAAGTTAATGCATATTGAATTAAAAGAGAATGCTATCAATTTTCTTGACTTAAATTATAAGTAAAATGTTGCTTAGTGACTCTAGTTACATGCCTTGGAATTTCTTGACTATTATGAATATTGACTATTTCACAAACTCTGTATATGATAAATTAGCACTATGAAGTAGTAGATTGTAGAATTCATTGATCTTCCTCCATGGAATTCTCAGAACATTAGTCAATAAATTACTAAATGGAGAGAAATGTGAAAACATGTAAGACAAAATCTTTGCCCTCAAGGTATTTACAATCTAATTTGGGGGACAGATATATGAATAAAAATCAAATGAGCTGATAATAGAGAGTAGTAAAAATTATGTGCCAAATGAATAACAAGGAAAATAAGTAATATGGAAGTTAGGAAGAGGGAAAAGGTGAGATTTCTTTAAACTGGAGGAACCAGTGAGTGAAGATTTTAAAGAGTTAAAATAGGACTAAAAAATGAGTAATTGCCCAGAACCAGCATGTCAGAGAATGAGATAACTGAAACACATAAAGGTTATGTGACTAGCTCAGGATCACAAAAGTATTAAATGTCAAATGAAGATTTGAACTCAGGATGAATAGCAAATCCAGTTCCTTATTCACCTCATTAGGCTACCTCTCAATAATCAATCCTCAATTATGGACTCCAAGGATTCTCAAAGAGCAGAGAGTAGCAATAATGAAATATATTCCAAGGTAAAGAACAGTAATTAAATAAAATTTTGGAAGGCCAAGAGATATGTTCTTTATAAAACTGTGCTAGTTGAAGACTATTGTTAGATTTCTTTTTTTTCTTTTAAATTTATTTTTTTTCTTCTCATTTTGTACAAATGTTTTTTTACATTAATAAAATATTCTTGTTTACAAGTAAACAAAATACCCCTCCTCCCCCATGAATATAGATAGACTTGGTTGGGTGAAAAAAGTAAAGGGGAGAGGAAAAAAATTAAAATAAAAAAATAATAATAGTAATAATTGTAGGTATGGCCAGGTGGTGCAATGGACGAAGCAAAAGCCCTGGAGCCACGAGTACCCGAGTCCACATCCAGCCTCGTTAACCCAACAATCACCCAGCTGTGTGACATGCAAGCCACCCGATCCCCACTGCCCTGCAAAAATCAAAAAAAAAAGAAAGAAAAAAAAGACCCAAAATAAAATAAAATAGTAATAATAGTAGGGGTGGCTGGGTGGCAGACAGAGCATTGGCCCTTGAGCCAGGAGCACCTGGGTCCAAATCCAGCCCCAGACACCCAAAGATCACCCTGCTGTGTAGCCCCAGGCAGGCCATCCAGCCCTACTTGCCCTGCACCCTCCCCCAAATAATCATAACAAAAAATGTGCTTGAGTCTTTGTTCCAACAACAACTCTGTCATGGGTGGATCTCATTCTTTATGATAAGTCCATCACAAAAGTTATTTCCATATTTTCCCAATGTTGCCATTGCTGATCCCAACTCCCTCCTTTCTTATTTCTCCACTACCATGTATTCTATTTTCTCTCTCCTTTCACTATGACTTTACTGTAGGGTAGCTGAGTGGCACAGCAGACAGATCCCTGGTCCTGTAGCCAAGAAACCCTGAGCCCCCATACCACCCCTTAGGCCCAGAATCCACCTGGCCCTGTGGTCCTGGGCAGGGCTTCCATTCCCAGCCCCTTGCAAGAAGTAAGAAAGAAAATGTGTTATATCTGGCCACTCTCCCCCTATGGTCCATCCTCTCCTCCTTTATTCACATCCCCACCCCTTCCCCCTGCTCCCCCCTCCTTCTTACTCCAGATGTCTATACCCCATTGAGTATATATGCTGTTTCCTCTCCTAGCCATCTCTGATGAGAGCAAAGTTTCCCTCATTCCCCCTTGCCTCCCCCCTTCCATATCATTGCAATAGCTCATTGTAATAAAAAAAAATCTTATGTGAAATATCTTGGACTATTCCCCCTCCCCTTTTTCTTTCTCCCATTCCATTTCTCTTTTTTTTTCTATTGACTCCATTTTTACACCATATTTTATCTTCGAATTCAGCTTTCTCCTGTGCTTCAACTATAAAAGCTCTCTCTACCTGCTCTATTAACTGAGAAGGTTCATATGAGTAATATCAGTGTCATTTTTCTGTGCAGGAATACTTTCAGTTCATCCTCATTAAGTCCCTCATATTTCCACCCTCTCCTCCAATCTCCATGCTTCACCTGAGTCCTGTATCTGAAGATCAAACCTTCTGTTCAGCTCTGGCCATTCCAAAAGGAACCTTTGAAATTCCTCTGGTTCATTGAAAGTCCATCTTTTTCCCTGGAAGAGGACATTCAGCCTTGCTGGGTAGTTCATTCTTGGCTGCATTCTAAGCTCTCTTGCCTTCCGGTATATTGTATTCCAAGCCCTATGCGCTTCCAATGTAGCTGCTGCTAAGTCCTGTGTGATCCTGACTGCAGCTCCACGATATTTGAACTGTGTCCTTCTGGCTGCTTATAATATTTTCTCTTTGACTTGGGAGTTCTGGAATTTGGCTATAATATTCCTAGGGGTTGGTTTTTTGGGATCTCTTTCTCTGGGGGATCGGTGGATTCTCTCCATTTCTATTTTGCCCTCTGCTTCTGGAATATCAGGGCAATTTTTGTGTAGTAATTCTTTGAAAATGATGTCAAGGCTCTTTTCCTGATCATGACTTTCAGGTATTCCAATAATTTTTAAATTATCTTTCCTAAGTCTGTTTTCCATATCAGTTGTTTTTTCAATGAGATATTTCACATTTTCTTCTAATTTTTCATTTTTTTGGTTTTGAAGTATTGAGTCCTGATTTTTGTTAAATTCATCAATCTCCCTGAATTCTATTCTTTGTCTGAAGGATTTGTTCTCCTCAGAGAGTTTTCTTATCTCTTTTTCCATCTGGCCAGTTTTGCTTTTTAAAGCATTCTTCTCCTCAATAACTTTTTTGAACTATTCTATCCATTTGACCTAAGCTGGTTTTTAGCATGCTATTTTCTTCAGCATTTTTTTGGATTTCCTTGACTAAGCTGTTGACTTCATTTTCATGTTTTTCCTGCATCTCTCTCATTTCTTTTCCCAATTTTTCTTCTACCTCCCTCACTTGATTTTCAATATTTTTGAGTTTTGTCATAACCTGAGCCCAATTTCTGTTTTTCTTGGAGTCTTTAGATGCAGGAGCTTGTGCTTCCTCATCATCAGACTGAGTATTTTGGTCCTTCTTGGGCTCATTTGCAAAATATTTCTCAATAGTCTTCCTTTTGTTTCTCTGCTTGCTCATTTTCCCAGCCTGGGCCTGGTTTGGGGTGTTTCTTGAGCTTTTGGGACACTCCCACAAGGGTGTCAGTGTGTGCGGCTCTGTCCTCCCTCCTGGTCTGTGAATGACCATAAGCGCCCCCCTCTGCCAAGGGGCTGATGTGGGGGGGGCTGCTGTTCTATGGGGGGGCCTAGACTGTGGTCAGGATCTGAATGTGGTCAGAGCCCCAGAGTCCTGTTTCCGGGGCAGAGGACAGAGCTCTGCAGTCTCTCTTCACTCCCCTCCCTCAGCTCAATGGGCTCATGCCCTGGGGGCTCCTGCTTATGGGCTCTGCCTGCTTCTGTTTCCTGGATCAGGGCTGGGGAAAGAGGATGCTGCTTGCTGTGTGCCCTGAGGGCTGGGCTCCATGTGCTTGCTCTGGCAGAGGTCTCCCGCTGTTCCCCCACTTTGTGCCCGGTGCTCCTCGGGGTGCAGCTCTGGAGACTTCCCCACTGCTGTGAACTGCGACCCCCAGTGCCCTGGGGCTGCCTCCGGGAGGCTGAGGTTCTTTGGCTCTGGCGGGCCACCCCTCTGGCAGGCTGCCTCTCCAATTCCGGGGAGCAGAGCCTTTCTGCTCTTTTCCCAGTTACCTTGAGTAGGAGTACTGCCTCACTGCCCTTTGTGGGTTCTGTCTCTCGACAATTTAGTTAGAGTCCTTAGCTGATGAATTTTATCAGAGAGCTCCTAAAACTCGATCCCTTCTTGTCACCATCTTGGCTCTGCCCCCCTATTGTTAGATTTCTAAAAAATAAGAGAAAAAGAATCTCCCAGAGTGCCAAAAGAGGATAAATTGAAGAAAAAAAATGAACGAAGGGCCTTCAACCAGATCCACATGGCAGCCATTTGTAAGAACAACATCAACTTGTGAAGTATCCATTGGTGAAGATGATACTTCTCATATAACTCTTGAAGATCTTATCTTGTTCTGGAGCACTCCAAATGTTATAGTCTTTTACTTGTGTGGTGCTGTAGCCACTCAGAGAGTAGTAAAGTTAGCTCCCAACACAAAGGACAGTTGTTACTTAAGGACCACTTACCCAGAGAATACAATCATTTGCAATAGAAATGAAAACCTCTGGGTTGGTCAGTATAAGGTGGTCCTGAAGAACTAGAATAACCAGGTGACTGATTGGAAATGGAGTGATCCTCTATTAAGTTTTGACAGTTGCAGAGCAGCTCAGAATGAAAAGATCAACATCCAGTGCTATTAAGGCCCTGGATATCTCATCCTTGAAAGGGCCTGGGCAACTCATGGCTAGATGCTAACTGTGAAAGACCATTATTATGAGGGTGGCATAGGAGAGGTTGTAATTGCTACCTTAGTGAGTGAACCTGGAATCACTATGATTCACTTGGTGGTTACCAAAATTCCAATAAATAGGAAACTAGTGGAACTGCTGAAGATATTTGGCACTGACAAGGATGCCATTGTTTAAAAGGTGGTATTGTCTCAAGTCTAAGATGCCTGCTGGTGAGGCCAGAACAAAAGTAACTTTAAATAATTTTTGATTCTACTGAATATCAATTGAAAAAATAAAAACTTTTAAAGTGTTTTTGGGAAAAAAAGATACATGGATTGATCTGGTTGAAGGTTATTTGTTCATTTTTTCCCTTCAATTTATCCTTTTTTGGCATTCTACTTAACAGATTTTTTTTCTCTTATTTTTGAGGAATCTAAAATAGTCTTTGTTTATTTCATCATAACTTCCCAGGAATATAATAATTCCTAATCTACCTCTCTTTCTTCTATTTTACAAGTCAGTTTATCTCTAATATAGCTCCTGTGTTCTACTATTTCTTTCTTAGATTTTTTCTTCTTGCATTCATTTTTGTTGAATCATCAAAGTTTTGAATTCTGTTTATTCCATTCTATTATTTCACTCAAATTTAGCCCACTATTTTATCAGTTTTTTAGCACTTAATGAATTTATTTTCTTTCAAATTTTCCTCAAATGCTCTAATTTTATCTTTTCCTTCATTTCTGCATTCCTTCCTTTAGTAAGCCTTTCAGCTATTCTAAGGATATATGAATAATCCATATTCTTTTCTGGGATGTCCTGGAAATTATTACAGAATTTTTTTCTTATGAAGTTTTATCCTAGAATTCTATTAACCATAATATTTTATTATTTTATTAGGATTGTTCTTAGGTTTTTTACATCCTCACTTCTCTAGTAGGGAAAGCTGAAAATCACCCCCCCCACCTCCATCCATACCTTGACATTTTTTTTTCCTGAATTTCTCTTTGATTTACAGCTTCTAGAGTTACTGATTCCTCAGTGTTCAGCCAAGAATGAAAATGTAAGACTAATATTAGTCACACATACTTCTCAATATTCATCCTGGGATTGAATAGTCAACTGATGTTACTTCCTAAGCCATCCCACTATAGCACTGTCCCATCTACAGGTGGATGCTAACCCCAGTAATATCATTCTCCAGCATTTCATAGTCTTTAATAGTAAAGATGCTTAGTCTTGCAATAGTGCCCTAAAAGTTTTTGTCTTTGGCAATGGCCCAGAGAAGATCTGACCATGTTCTCAGGTTAATTATATGTTAATACATTATTGTATCATTTCCCCATGGGGATTATCTAATTATACTTAATTTCATTTGTCTTTTTTATTTGTTTGTCCTTTGATTTCTGTAACACAGTTACTTATTGTACTTGAATTGGTTTTGGAGACAATTTGGCTTGGTTGGAGTCTTTTATGTTGTCATCTTTACTGGATATTTCATATTACTGATTAATCTTAAATCAAGTTGAGTGAAATTCCCAGATCATTTTCCCCACAAACTGTTGTATAGCCATATCTACATCCATCCTGTAGTTGTTAACCCATTTTTAATGCATTTGCTACATTTATGTTTGGGGGTTTGCATTTATCTTATAATTTCATCTGATTAAATAAACTTATGAAGTTTAGTCTTATAGCAAGCTCTTCATGTAAGAAATGACTCATTTTTTTTTCCATTTGGGTATTAGATGAAAACAAATATTATTGTCTACACATGATCAAATCAATGTCAACTGGTCCATAAAGAAACCATGCCAACTCTTCCATAAAACAGAGAATTAAAAGAGATTTTAAAAAAAGAGAAAATTTTAAAAAACCTACAATATGTTGTTTATAAGAAGCACATTTGGAACAGAGAGATACTGAATAAAGGCAAAATTCTGGAGCAAAATTTATTATGCTTTAGCTGAAGTAAAATAAAAACAGGAATAACAATAAGCAAGAATAGATCTAATAGAGAAGGAAGAAAAAGGCAGAATCCCTAACAAACTCTCCCCATACCCCTCCTAATACCTTTAAAAAGGGTCTTTAAACAAATTCTAGGGTGACTGAATCCACAAAAAGAGTGAAACCAATTTCCAGCCCAAGACAACTTGGAAAATTGGAAGGAAAGGTCTGTTACATCAAGGTGAGAACCTAGCCCAACAAAGGACTCAACAGGACTTGGCCCAAGAGACCAAGAGCATTCCTTGGGGCCCACTATACCCTTGGCAGCAGTAGCTGCTTCCAGACCCACAGAAAATAAGGGTATCATAAACAGATAACAGAGGTCTATTTGCTATCACATAGGCAGTGATGTTACTTTGCCCATATGTGGATTTGGGTCACATTTGCAACATAACAGAATTCACTATCACAGAGGAACAGGGACCTCCTCATAGTTCTAGGGCAGAAAGGAGTGTTTGTGATCATCCACAGAGCAGGGCAGAGGCCAAGTAAAAACTTCTCTTTAGATCATACAACCTTGGAAGAACTGAAAATTTGCAGGTCCCTTGAATTATCTCTGAAAATAGTTGGGAAAAAACCCAGAAGCTTGGGTCAGTTCGTCCTCCACCCTGGAAGCAGAGACCTATCTTAATAAATAGTGAAAATCAAGTCTATGACTAGAGAAATGACAAACAACAGAAGAAGAAAATGATCTGACTATAGAAAGTTATTATGGGGATAAGGAAGATCAAAATACCCATTCAGAAGGAGATAACAAAGTCAAAGCTCCTTCATTCAAAACCTCCAAGAAAAATATGAATTGTTCTCAAGTCATAGGAGAGGTTTCAAAAGGATTTTGAAAATGAAGTAATTAAATTAGAAGAAAAATTGAGAAGAGAAATGAGAATGATCCAGGAAAATCATGTAGAAAGTGTCAGCAGCTTGGCAAAGGAGATGTGCACACACAAACACACACACACACACACACACACACACACACACACACACGCGCGCGCGCACGTGCGCGCACGCACACACGCACAAATACTGAAGAAAATAATAGCTTAAATAAATAGAATAGGATAAATGGCAAATGAGGTCCCAAAAGCCAATGAGGAGAAGAATTTTTTTTTAAAAAAAGAACTGACTAAATGGAAAGGGAGATAGTGAAGAAAATAATTCCTTAAAATATAGAACTGAATAAAGGGAAGTTGATGGCATTGTGAGAAATCAATAAACTATAAAAGAAAACCAAAAGAATGAAAAACTAAAAGACAATGTGAAATCTCTCACTGAAAAAAACAACTGACCTGGAAAATAAATCCAGGAGAGATAATTTAAAAAATATTGAACTAAAAAAAAAGGCATAATCACAAAGAACCTAGACATTAACTCTTAAGAAATTATCAAAGAAAACTGTCCTGTTATTCTACAATCAGGGGGTAAAATGGAAATTCAAAAAAATCACCCATTATTTTTTAAAATAGGTGAAAACTACCAGAAATATTATAGCCATATTTCAGAGCTCTCAGGTCAAGGAGAAAATAATGCAAGCAACCAGGAAAAAAAAAACCAATTCATTTAAAATGAAACCAGAGTCAGAATAACGAAAGACTTAGCAACTTCTACTTTAAAGGACTGGAGAGCTTGGAGTTCTACAAGAGTTTACCTTCCAGAAGGCAAAAGATTTGCTTTAAAAATAAAAGTCAACTACCCAGCAAAACTGAGCATAGTCTTTCAGGGGAAAAGATGGACATTGAATGAAATGAGGGTCTTTCGAACTTTCCTGATGAAAAGACCAGTTGAATAGAGAATTTGTCTTTAAATATAGATTCAAGTAGAGCATAAAAAGGAAGCAAGAAAGGGCAATCATAAGGACTTAACGATGTTGAATTGTTTATATTTCTACATGGGAGGATGACACTACTAATTCATATGAATGTCCTCATTTATTAGAGCAGTTAGGAGAGACACAGTTTAGAGCTGAATATGAAGGAATAATATAAAGGGAATTAAGGATAAAAGAAGAAGTCCTAGAAGAAAGGGAAAGGGAGAGGTAGCCTAGAGTAACTTAATTCACATAAAAGAGGCAAGAAAAATTTTTTGCAGTGAATGGAATGGGGGGGAGGTCAAGGTGAGTGAATGAGTCTTACTCTCATCAAAACTGATTCATAGCAGGATTATTATACATATTAGTTTCAGTACTGAAATATGTCCTAGTCTTCAGGAAAGTAGAAGAGGAAGAGGATGGAAGAAAAGGGGGTTATAGAAGGGAGGGATAATTGTGGAAAGGGGTAGAAACAAAACACTTTTGAGGATGCACAAGAGGGTGAAAAGGGAGAGAATTGAACAAATGGGAGTGGGGGAATGGAATAGAGGGAAATATAGTTAGTAACGATAAATGTGGGGAAAATATTGAAACAAGTTTCTCTTCATTTTGAAAACACAGATAACTAAGTCAGATCTATAAAAAATAAGTTATTCCTCTTTTGATAAATGATCAAAAGATAAGAACAGTTTTTGGATTCAGTTATCAAAGAAATCTATGGTCACATTAAAAAGATTGGAAATGTGCAAATTAGAAAAAACTGCAAAATTAATTATTTTTAGTTTAGTTTGGTTTTTTTTGGCAAGGCAATGGGGTTAAGTGGCTTGCCCAAGGCCACACAGCTAGGTAATTATTAAGTGTCTGAGGCTGAATTTGAACTAGGTACTCCTGACTCCAGGGCCAGCACTCTATCCACTGCACCACCTAGCTGCCCCCAAAATTAATTATTTTGACTATATTAGATTAAAAAATTTTTGTGCTAATAAAATCAATGTTGCCAAAATTAGAAGGAAAACAGAAAGCTGAGAAACAATCTTTACAACCAGGAGCTCTAAAAAAGGTCTGATTTCTAAAATATATAGAGAATTGCATCAAATATATAAAGTTACACATCATTCCCCAATTGAGAAATGGTCAAAGGATAGGAATAGACAGTTTCAAATGAAGAAATTAAAGCTATATATAATCATATGACAAATGCTCCAAATCATTCTTCATTAGAGAAATGCCATTTAAAGCAACTACAGGGTATCACCTCACACTTAGCAAATTAGCTAAAATGACAAAAAGGGAAAATGATAGCTATAGGAGAGGTTATGGGAGAATTGGAACAGTAATGCATTGCTGGTAAAGTTGTGAACTGATCTAACCATTCTGGAAAGCCATAGGGAACTATTGCCAAAGAGCAGCAAAACTGATCATACCCTTTGACTCAGCAAATCCAGTTCGATGCCAATTCAGAAGATATAAAAGTGGGAAAAGTCCCTCATGTTCCAACATATTCTAGCAGTTCTTTTTTTGTAGCAACAAAGAACTGAAAATTGAGGGATGCCCATCAATTGGGTAATGGTAGAACAAGCTATGGTATATGAATACTATGGAATACTATTGTTCTATAAGAAACCATAAATGGTCAGACTCTAGAGAATCATGGAATGAATTACTGGATCTGATGCTAAGTGAAGGGAGCAGAATCAAGAGAGCACTGTACACATTAACAACAGTACTGTGAGTTGATCAACCTTAATGGCTACAGCTCCTCTCAGCAGTTCAGAGACCTAGGACAACCCTGTTAGATTGGCTATAGATAATGCTATCCCACCCAAAGGAAGAAAAACAAAACAAAACAAAACAACAACAACCAAAAAACCCTTCAAAATTCTATGAATATTAAATTCACCTTTTAAAAAACTTTCTCTTATATGCCTCTTTCCTTTAATCCTAATTCTTCCTACTTAAAATGTCTAATCTATAAACATGTTTAACATAAATGTGTATGTACAATAATAATGTGACTCTTCACTGCTGAGTGAAGGGGATGGGAAAGGAACATGGAATGAAATTTTGCAACTTAAAAATATGCTTATGCATATGGATGACTGTTTCATAACATGTATTTGGAATAATAAAATAATTTTAAAAAAAAGAAAAAAGAAAATTGAGGGAATGTCCATAAATTGGGGAATTACTGAATAAATAGTGGTATGTGATTATGTTGGAATGTTATTTTGCTACAGGAAATGATAAGCAAGGGACAGTTAGGTGGTGCAATGGATAGAGAACTGACTCTCAAATCTGGATGACCTGAAGTTCAAATCCACCTTCAGACACTTAATAGTTACCTAGCTGTGTTACCTTGGGCAAATCACTTAACTCTTTATTTAAAAAAAAAAAAGAAATGATGGGCAAGATGATCTCAGGAAAACCTGGAAAGACTTACAAGAGCTGATGAAATGTAAAATGTACTGCATACAAATTAATAGCACTATTGTAAGATGATCAGTTGTGAATGACTTAATTTTTAACATCAGTGTGACCTAAGACATCTCCAAAAGAATTATGATAAAAAATGATATCCATCCCCAGAGAGGAAACTGATGATATCTGAATAGAGATTGAAGCTTACTTTTTTACTTTATCCTTATTTAAGTTTTTTTTTTCTTTTGGGGAGAGGGAAAGAGGCCTATGTTTTCTTTTACATCATGTCTATTATCTACATGTTTTGCATGACTACACATTTTTAATCTTTAATTACTTGCTTTCTCAAAAAAGGGATGGGGTAGAAAGAAGGGGTAGAATTTGGAACTCAAAATTTTTAGTAGAATTTGGAACTCAAAATTTTTAAAATTAATGTTAAAATTTTTTCTTACATGTAACTGGGGCAAAATAACATTAGATAAAAAATAAAAGAGAGAAAGAAGGAAACTACATCTTGCAAAAACATAGCATAGACAATGAAGTGATATCAATGCTAAATATGTATGTACCAAGTAGTATAGCATCCAAATTCTTTGAGAAGAAATTAAATGAATTACAGGAAGAAATAGACAGCAAAATATACTAGAGAGGGACCTCAATCTCCCCCTCTTGGAACTAGATAAAGCTAACTCCAATATAAAGAAAGAAGTTAAGAATGTGAATGACATTTTAGAAAAATTAGATATTGCCTCAATCATTAAGATACTACTGAGAAATCAGTAGTCTTTCTCAAGCTCCCTAATTTCCTGATGCTCCACTCCCCCATCCCCTCTATCCCTCCTCTTTCAACAGGCCATTTTGATTGAGGATAAGGAATCATATATCAGTTTTCCAGAACCTTCACTCTTTCAACCCCCTTGCTGATGAAAGTAGAAGTGATGACCTCCTACTTGCTTGAACTGAGGATTAAATCCAAAAATAATTCAACAGAGAAATGGCAGGAAGACCCTCATTACTGTGCAAAGGATCACTGATGACCACACTAAAAAGAAACTATTTGCTTACAGTTGTACTGTAATTGAACACCCAGATTATGGAGAAGTAACGCAACTACAAAATGACTACTGCAAGAATTAAGATTGGACTAATTATGGACTCCCAGCTGAAGGTTCATGGGTTTTAAGGTGCTTGTAACTAACTGAAGCTTAAGTAAGGATTAAATTACAATGAGTAGAAAAATTGTCTTCTATCCCTTATCAGAAGTTTATAAGCTTCACAGCTTGTATAATATAAACATTTAGCATTAATTGTTTTACCTGGTCTAATCTAACTCATTCATATTTTGGTCCTTCATTTTTGAAGAAGACTATGACATCAGGTAGGTGATCCCATGACAAGCACATGAATTGGATTTGAGGGAGGGAATACTATGCTAAGTCACCAGTCTCACTTTCTCCTCCAGAGCTATCTGGATCCAATAGTCAGATATGAATCAGGAAAACTGGAGGTGGTCCTAGATGCAAAACAAGCAGGGTTACATGACTTGCCCAAGGTCACACAGATAGTAAGAGTCAAGTGTCTGAGGCTGAAATCGAACTCCTGTCTTCTTGATCTCAAGGTCAGTGCTCTATCCACTGTATTACCTAGCTGCCCTTTTCAATATAACAACACTTAGGTAATGTATTTAAACTCATTTAAATAAATCTGGTTTTTAGAACTGTGAAAGAAATTAGATATAACAGACTTCTGGAAAAAAAACTGAATGGGAATAAAAGAAATCTAGCTTTTTCTCAGCAGTATATGGACAACAACACAAAAATTGACAGTGTATTAAGTTGTAAAAAATCTCACAATTAATGCAGAAAGACAGAAATATTAAATGCATTTTTCTAGCTCATAAAATTACATATAATAAAAGGACATGGAAAGATAGATTAAAAATAATTGGAAACTAAATAATAAAGAAAGAGTAAATCAAACAGCAAATCTTAGAAATAATCAATAATTTCATCAAAGATAATGACTAATCAGACAACATATCAAAATTTAATGGGCATAGGCAAAGCAGTACTTGGAGGAAATTTTATATCTCTGAATGCTTATATTAATAAAAATAGAGAAAGAAGAAATCAATGAATTGTGCATGAAACTAAAAAACTAGAAAAGAAAAAATTTTAAATCCCCAATTAAATAGCAAATTGGAAATTCTGAAAATCAGAGGAGGAATTAATAAAATTGAAAGTATGAAAACTATTGAACTAGTAAATCAAACTAAGAACTGACTTTACCGAAAATATAACAGATAATTCCTTTGGTTAATTTGATTAAAAAAAAATAGGAAAACCAAAGAGGAAAACCAAATTATCAGTATCAAAATTGAAAAGGGAGAATTAACTATCAATAAAGAGGAAATCAAAGTAATCATTTAGAAACTAATTTGCCAACTGTAAGTCAATAAATCTGACAATTTAAATGAAATGGACAAATAGTTACAAAAATAGAAATTACCCAGATTAATAGAAGAAAAAAAGTAAAATACTTAAATATGGATTTACAAGTGAATTTACCAAACACCTAGAGAACAATTACTTCTGTTAATATATAAAGTATTTGGAAAATTAGACAAAGAAGAAATTCTTTTTTTTTTTATTTTAGGTTTTTTTTTTTTTGCAAGGCAAATGGGGTTAAGTGGCTTGCCCAAGGCCACACAGCTAGGTAATTATTAAGTGTCTGAGACCGGATTTGAACCCAGGTACTCCTGACTTCAGGGCCGGTGCTTTATCCACTTCGCCACCTAGCCACCCCTCAAAGAAGGAATTCTGCTAAATTCTTTTTACAACAGAAATGTGGAATTTATACTTAAAAAGAGCCAAAACAAAGAAGCAAAGTTATGAACTATTTTTCTAATGAATATTGATGCAAAAATTTTAAATAAAATACTAATGAAGAGATCACAGCAATTTTGATAAATAGGCCATGACAAATTTGCCAGAAATGTAGAATAGGTATAATATTAGGAAAATTATCAACATAACCGATTGTCAATAATAAAACTAACAAAATAATATGATTATAGATACAAGAAAAAGCTTTTGACAAAATACAGCATCCATTCCTATTTAAAAAAAACACAAGAGATCATAGAAATGAATGTAATTTTCCTTAAAATGATCATTACTATCTAAAGCCATCAACAAGCATTTTCTGGAATGGAGAAGAATTAAAAAAAAGATCAGGGTGAAACAAGGATGCTTGTTATCATCACTATTATCTAATATTGTATTAGAAATAAGAAATAAGAAAAGAAAAAGAAATTTCAGAATTAGAGTAGTCAATTAGGAAATAAAACTCTCTTTGCAGATGATATGATGATATATTTAGAGCAATAATGAAAAATGCAAAGGAAGATAGACTAGTTCAGAGCTTAAACTGTAGTATAAATGCCATAAAGTGACATTCCTCAAAACTGCTTGGTACAGGCTAAGAAATAGAAAAGTAAATCAGTGTAACAAATTAGGTATAGTAGTAGTAAATGACTATAGAAATCTACTATTTGAGAAGATGAGAGTTTGGTAAGCTCTAGATTCTAGAATAAGAACTCACTATATGACAATAAATGCTGGAAAAACAATATAACAAAAACTAGGCATAAACACACATATAGATCAAATAAGGTTGAAACAGTCTTTTCATTTAGACATAAAAGGTGATGCCATAGACCAATAAGAGAACAGCAAATAGTCTATCCACCAGGTCTATGGGGAGGAGAAAAGTTTATGTCCAAATAAAAGATAGAGAACATTATAAATTTCAAAATAGATAATTTCAGCTACCTTAAATAAAAAAGGGTTTGCACAAATAAAACTAATGCAACCAAGATTAGAAGGAATGCAGAAAGCTGGGAAACAAATTTTGCAATCAATGTTTCTAAAATATATAGAAAACTGTATCAAATTTATAAGAATACAAGTCATTCTCTAATTGAAAAGTATTGAAAGAAAATGAACAGTTTTCAGATGAATAAATTAAAGCTATCTACACTCCTATAAAAGTGCTCTAAATCATTATTAATTATAAAAATGAAAATTAAAACAACTCTGAGGCACCACCTGTAAGATTGGTTAATATGACAGAAAATTAAAATGAAAAATGTTAGAAAAATGTGGGAAAACTGGGACCCTAATGCACTGATTCAACCATTCTGTAGAGAAATTTGGAACTATGCTATAAAGAGCTATAAAATTATGCCTATTCTTTGATCCAACAATATAACTAAGAAATTTGTATCCCAAAGAAAACATAAAAAAGGGGAAACTACCCACATATACAAAAATTTTATAATAGTTCTTTTTGTAATGGTAAAAACTTGGAAATTGAGGTGATGTTCATCACTTGGGGAATAGCTGAAGAAGATATGGTATATAAATGTAATGGAATACTCTTTTGTTATAAGAAATGATTACAGATAGATTTCAAAAAAACTGAAAAAAACTTAAATGAACTGATGCCAAATGAAGTGACCAGAATCAGGAGAACATTGTACACAGTAATAGAAACATTTTGTGATGATCAACTATAATGGACTTAGCTCTTCTCAGCAATAAATGATTCTAAGACAATTCTAAAAGACAGGAAGGTATCGACATCCAGAAAATAAACCATAGAGTCTGAATGCAGATCAAAGCATGCTGCATTCTTTTTTGTTGCTGTTACTTTTTTCTTTCTCATGGTTTTTCCATTTTGTCTTGATTTTTCTTTCACAGCATGAATAATGTGGAAATATGTTTAATATGTTGATATATGTTTAGCCTATCAGGTTGCTTGTCATATTGGGGAGCACTAGGAAAGGATGGGAGGGAGAAAGAATGAAACTCAAAATCTTAAATAAGTTAATGTTGAAAGCTATTTTTACATCTCATTAGAAAAACAAAATATTATTTAGTGTAAGAAAGAAAAAAATGAACTTCTGAGGCAGAGTCAAGATGGCAGCATGAAACTGACATGCTACTGGAGCTTTTCTCTACCAAAGATAAATGAAGCCTCTACTCTGACATTCAAGCTATAGCTACCACCTCAAGAAAAAGAGAAGATTCAAAGAAGTTTTCAACTGTAGATATCATGGAGGATCTTCAGTGAAGGTCTGTCTCTTAGCAGGAAAAAAGGGAAAGTAAATTCCAGGAGGCTGGAGAGCAGAAAAGCCATCAGGAGTCTCTTAGCCACAGAGAAATCTAGGTCCTGACAGTTTGACAACAACAGAGGTACCAGTAGCTAGATATCAAGCCAACAGGGAGGGTCCCAACCCCAAACAAAATCTAAACCCTGGGAACACTAGGGCAAAAGACATATCACTGCTAAGTTAGAACCTGGACATAAAGGAGGAAATAAAACTCTGCAAAAGCAAGGCCTGGACTTCATAAGTAACATCTTGGCTGAAGACAAGCCAGGGATCAGAACAAAGCCCTAGCAATAAATAAATAAATAAATAAGCTTGGATCTATATTCCCTATACCCCACGAACAGAACTAAAGTGATAAAGAATTAACCAAATATGTAATGGGACATCAAAAACATCGATCCAGGGGCAGCTAGGTGGCTCAGTGGATAAAGCACAGGCCCTGGAGTCAGGCGAACCTGGGTTCAAATCTGGTATCAGACACTTAATAATTACCTAGCTGTGTGGCCTTGGGCAAGCCACTTAACTCCATTTTGCCTTGCAAAAAAAAAAAAACTAAAAAAAAAAGTCTAATAATTGGACTCAAATACAAAAGTTTGTTAAAGAGATTTAAAAGTATTTTGACCAAAGAAGAGAGGAAGAAAAAATATGGAAAAAAGAAATGAGAGTCATGCAGGAAAATTATGTGAAATTGACCAGAGAATTTAACACTTTTAAAAATGTAATTGAAAAAAATAAAACCCTAAAAAATAGAAACCAATGAATCTATAGACTATTTCAACTATTGTTTGATTCCATCAAACAAAATGAAAAGGCTGAAAAAAATGAAGAAAATGTACAGTAACTTTAGGAAAAACAAATGACCTTGAAAGTACATCCAGAAGAGACAATGTATAAATCATTGAACTACTAGAAAGCCTAGATCAGAAAAAGAACATGGAAAATATCATGCAGAAAATTATAAGGGAAAATTGTCCAAATCTGCTAGAACAAGAAAACAATATAACTATTGAAAGAATACAAAGAACCCTTCCAAAAAGAGACCCTGGGATCAAAACTCCAAATTCTAGAAATCTCAATTAAAGAATAAAATATTGCAAGCAGCAAAAAGAAAACAATTCAAATACAAAGTAAACACAATCACACTCCCACAGGATCTATCAGTCTCAATATTGACAGATCAGAAGACCTGGAGTACCATATATCAGAGGGCAAAGTCCCTGGGATTACAACCCAAAATGTATTCCCCACAAAATTAATAATATTTTCAGGGCAGCTAGGTGGCATAGTGGATAAAGCACAGGCCTTGGAGTCAGGAATACCTGGGTTCAAATCCGGTCTCAGACACTTAATAATTACCTAGCTGTGTGGCCTTGGGCAAGCCACTTAACTCCATTTGCCTTGCAAAACCCTAAAAAAAAAAAAAAAAAAAAAAAGAATATATTGTCAGGAGAAAAGATGGATGTTCTATGCCATAGAGGATTTCTAGAATTTCCTGACACAAAGACCAGAACTGAACAGAGAATTCAATTGCCAAATACATGACTGAAAAAATACATGGAAAAGTAAATGAAAAGGGGAAGAAAAGCAAAGCAAAACAAATGTTGGTTAAGACCATCAAATTGCATACCACCCTAAAAGGCAAGATATAACACTTCTAATTCTTTAGAACTTTACCTTAGGATAATTAAAGAGTAGAATATAATTGAATAGAATGAACTGAAAGGATATGGATATAGTTGGGTCTTGTCTTTCCAGTGAAGAAGTCCAAGATGATATCACTATGTTTGAGGCAAAAGGCCCAGATGAAAAGTAGGGGTATTAACTTTAAATTTAAGTGTCTCATTATCCTTTGACCCACTTTAATTGCACTGTGCTTACAAAGCTTAGCACTTTGTCAAATGATGGCATCATAAACTGGGTGGTCCTGAGTCATTGTCTCCCATAACTTATAATTATTTGTAAAGTTCTCAGGTGAGACCTTCAGAGCCTCCCAGTACTTTGAGATCTTTAAGATTCTTGTAGTTAATTTGATCACAGTTTGACTTAATCTGTACTTCATTTAACAAGAGGCTAAGTACCCTGGAAGGGGAGGAGGAAAGTGTTAGAGAAAATAGGCCCTGCTTCACTTAACAAGGGATTAAGTACCCTGGGGGAGGGGTGATAAAATGTTAGAGAAAACAAGCCTGGGGGGGAGACACACAAATAGTTCAAGAAATGATTTGCCTTTGGATGCTACTTTGGCTCATAAGGAGGATTGAGTTTACTTGGAGGGTACTTGAAAAGGGGGTAAAGTAAAAAATGATTATAATTATAATTTGATATAATTTGAGACAATGCTGCTTATTGAGCAATCAAGCAATCAATCTGTGATGATTACTTGATAACAATATGAGCTTATCAAGCAATCAAATAATCAAACTTGATTAATAGTACTAGAGAGATAAATAACAGCAGGGGAAGAGGCACAAAGATTTATAATTTTAGAGGGAAAGAAGGGACAATGTGAATGCTGAGTAAATTCTATTCAATAGATTTGGTCCTAAGAGGGAATAAGATACATTCCCACTTGGGTTTAAAAATGTACCCTAATATAGAGGGGCGGGGCAGGGGAAAGGGAAAGACAAGGGAAGAAGGGACTAATAAAAGGGAAGGCAAAGGTGTAAGTGAAAATAAACTGAAAGTTAACTTTTTTTTTTTAGGTTTTTGCAAGGCAATGGGGTTAAGTGAATTGCCCAAGGCCACACAACTAGGTAATTAATAAATGTCTGAGGCTGGATTTGAACTCAGATACTCCTGACTCCAGGGCTGGTGCTCTATTGACTGCACCACCTAGCCACCCTGAAAGTTAACTTTTAAAAGAAGAGTCAAAGGGAAAAGGGAGTAAGATTTTGGTGAGGAGGAATGAGGAAAGGAAAGAGAAAAATATGAATGGAGAAAGATAGCACAGAGGGAAATAATCCAGAATTAGTCATCTTAATTGTAAATGTGAATGGGATGAACTGTTCCATAAAACGGAAGTGGATAGCAAAATAGATTAAAAGAAAGAAAAAGAAATCATTCAAGTGACTGTAGCCTCTCATTAGAACCCACTAAAATTAGCCACTATCTATCATGGAGAATCAAAATGAATGCCAAAGTCATATACTGATCAATTAGAACATCAAAAGAAAGGAAATAATATAAAGGAGAGAAAAAAATCTATTAATGGCATCCATCATTCCCTTAATGTTACATAGGAGCAGAATGTCATAAAACTGGCACTAAAGAAAAAAGCAAAAGCCTTTCATCATTCAGGCAAGCAACATCCTATTATACATATCCTCCATGTTCTAATTATCATACATAATATATTTATGTCTTTTTACCAGCTCCAACAATGGCCACCTCTCTCAAAGACATTATGACACACTGTAATCTTGATTTATATTTCAACTATTGTCAAAACATATCCCAGTATCATAATTTATATTTGTATCTAATTCTAAACAAGAATCAGAAATCTTTTAATCATGCCTTATGATTTTAATTAATTCATTTAAATTATGCATAATTCATTGTATATGTCCTTCATTTGTAGTTTAAGCTGATTTCCTAAGATATACTCCTTATGTTTCACTATTTCAGCTTATTTAAAATTAAGATGTGTAGCATTCCTGTTTCAATGGAGAATGTAATGATTCTTTTTTCTTTCCAAATTAGGTCACTGATTCCCTTATGTAATATGAGAATAATAAATTATATTTAGGTCAGATTTTAATAAGCATTTCACTTTTAAAAAACACTTTTGTGCATATCAACTTACTATCTTTACAACAACTCTGTGAAACAGTTAGGTACAATAAAGTTTATGGATGGGTTTCTGAGGTGCTACCAGGGGTCTTTGAAAATTCATGGAAATAAAAGTGGGAATGAAAGACTAGAAACAACAAATATACTTAATCTTCAAAAGTAACATGGGTAGATTCTAAATAGTACATGCTGTCCTTGATCTTAATTTCTTATAAAATTAGAAAGAATTTACTCTAACTCACTTATTTTGTAGCAAAGTAACTAAGGTACAAAGGGAGCAAATGATATACCAAGAAATCATGAATTGTTAAAAAAAAATCCGAATATAAATTTTGGTTCTATGATAACAAATTTAGTTCACTTACAACTGTGGCACATAAACTACTTTTCTACAATATTTTTAAAAAGATGTTTATGAGTTCTATAGCCTCGATTTTGAGTCTAAAGAGTTGGCGACAAGCTTACTGCTAGGTGGACAAACTTTCATTCTTAGGTTCATCATTGCCACCTTTAACTTTCTTTAATACAAAAGCAGACAGATAATGTTAAAAAATAAGGGTAGTCATGCCTCCAAGTCACAATGGGGCTAATGGAGATGTCCTAACAGATTAATCTCAAATTAATTCATTGTTATTAGTTAATAAACAAGTATATCTTGAAGATGTCATAGATATAAAAGAGATAGAATTTACTAAAGAATTCAAAAGAGTTTGCCATGTCTTTTTATTTTTATCCATAAGATAATTATGGTTACAGTTAGGTAGACTAGTACCTTTTTGAAAATTAGACCAAAAGAATAATAATTAATTTACAAATGATATAATAATGAAATTTTAGGATTATATTTAAAATGAAGACAATGAACAAATTAGTGCAATAAAACATGATTGAAATACACATACATATGTGAATATAGATATAGATATATTAAGTCAAATCTAAGAAGATGAAATCTAATAGGTAGGAATAAATGTAAAATTCTACATTGTGGTTCAAAAATAAGCTTCAAAAATAGAACTTGGATAAGGATAGATAATTTAATCTATGGGAAAAAATCTGAAAAGGGAACTTTTGCTATAAGCTGATTTAACAAATTCCAAAAAAAGCTAATGAAAATATAACCTACGATCACATAACTTTATTTCTTTTCTTTTTTTTAGCATCTTGCAAGGCAAATGGGGTTAAGTGGCTTGCCCAAGGCCACACAGCTAGGTAATTATTAAGTGTCTGAGCCTGGATTTGAACCCAGGTACTCCTGACTCCAGGGCTGGAGCTTTACCCACTGTGCCACCTAGCCACCCCATATAACTTTATTTACTCTTCATCCAAAGACTGTGCTTTTTTGGGATGTCACATTTTAAAGGATTTTTTTAGGTTTTTGCAAGGCAGTGGGGTTAAGTGGTTTGCCCAAGACCCACACATCTAGGTAATTATTAAGTGTCTGAGGCTGGATTTGAACTCAGGCACTACTGACTCCAGGATTGGTGCTCTATTTACTATGCCACCTAGCTGCCCCTTTACAGGATATTTAAGAATTGGAATTCATTTAAATAATGGTGAAGTTATGAGGAAATAGTAGGAAGTCTTGTCCTTATTCTTGAATATGTTTGAGGATTTCATATGTTAATAATTCATAATTTTTAAGGGATGGATTTGTACTGTCATATTAATTCAAAGGAAACATGGTATAGTAGAAGAGTTGACCTAAGCTTGAAGGGAGAAAGACCTGAGTTTATGTCCTATCTCCAACACATTCTGGCTGTGTGACCCTAAGAAAATTATTTTAACTTCTCTCTGTTCTAGAAAACCAAAATAATAGCTTACAAATAAAGTATACATCCAAGGGTAAAAGGATTTTCCTCTTATGGGAGTTACTGATATCAATGAAGTCATAATTTCAGTCCCTTTCCATTATGAGCTCATATTTCATAATAATCTTTAATTTTATCTGTAGATCTCTATCTTTATCATTTTACTTTAAATATTTTTTTTATTTTATTTCATTCTTCATTAAGTGACATATATGTTTGCTTTTCTGAATAATGAAATGTTCTTAAAATTATGTATCTATAGAAATTGTTTATATATATTTGTATACTTATTTATTTATTTTATTTTATTTTTATTAAGTTTTTGCAAGGCAATGGGCTAAGTGACTTGCCCAAGGTCACATAACTAGGTAATTATTAAGTGTCTAAAGCCAAATTTGAACTCAAGTACTCCTGACTCCAGGGCCAGTGCTCTATCCACTGTGCCACCTAGCTGCCCATATATATAATTTATAGAATACCTAGAGACCAGCTTCTATGGTAGATATTCTTAATTTTTTCACTAAAATATTTACTGATAGCATGAATAATTTCAACAATTATCTGATTTTTCATTTTTAAATAAATTTGGGATGGGGAGAGATGGAAACATTGAATGAAAAGGCAGGGTCAATAAAAGAAAGATATAATGAGAGCAAACTCACTAGAGCACAGTTGTCTTTGGGTCAGTACAGGAAAAAGTCATGATAGGGTTTGATGATAGTGCTATGAAGACTTCTTGAGCTTACTTCAGGTTTTTTGGTCAGTAGTCCTAATCCATGTAGGAAATGCCAGGGATCTCATCTCCTTTGATAACATGCCTCCATCCACCCCTCCACCATAGCCACCCCCCAAAAGATATATACATATATACATACATGCATATACCCACACATATTGGTGTTTAGACACAGCATCACTAAAGTGAAGACCACAAGATAACACTCTCTAGGGTCACTCATTATAAAATAGCCTAGGACAGGTATTCTCCTAGAGCAGTTGTGAAACAGTATTTAACCCTAGGATCTATAGGGAGGGAAGAAAGGCATGTTGAGTTGTATCTAATTAGTTCCCACCACGGATTTCACAAGTGGAGAAGCATCAGTTAAGGCAATCACTCCAGTCTTGAAAGTCAGTCAGTAGACAAGCAAGGAAATACACATGCACACCCACACATGTATATGCATACTTGACTATAGCATTCTTTAATATTAAAGGTTTTTCTTCCTTTCTCATTATTAGGCAACTTTATAATATTCTCAATTTTATCTTACAGATTCCATCTTATGTTTCATTTAGTGTCTTGGGTGGCTCATTTTATATAAGCTGTAGTTTTGTCCAGAACTAGTTTTAATGAGGCCAAGAATTGATTTTGTGGGAAGATCCCAAAGGATTCAGAAGAGATTTCCTAAATACCACAGTCCTAAAGTTGTAAAATGAATTCTAATCAAATAAGGGTCTGGAAGGCTGAAGAACTTACTGAAAAATAATCAATACAATAGACAACCAAAGCAATCTTAATCTTTTTGATATATTTTTATGTGGATGGTGTGAAAGCTTGCCTAATAGGAAAAAACAAACTCTTGGATTCCTTGGATTCAACCAGAAAGAAAATCATTTCTCTAAGATCTTCTGTTGCAGTGCTAAATTCAGGAAAAGTATCAAAAACTGAGGCAACCTAAAACACTATCCTGGTACTACTTTGACTTCCTTGAGGAAGTGATCTGTGACTATGACTGAGGCAAACTCAGTAGAATCTATCTTAACTCACTCTTGTGTGGTAAAACTTAGAATCTAAACATGCATAAATGAGTGTTTCTGGGGACATGACTTAGAAACTATAAAGTTCTAATAATTCATTCACTTCATTTATAAAATGCTTACCGAATACCTTGAATACATACATTTAGGTTATGTAATTCAAAAATTGATTTATTGATGATCTAAAGAACTTATCATGTAGTGTAGGAGACTGAACATGTACACTAATATAGGCAGCTAAGTGGCACAATAGACAGAAAGCTGAACATGAAGTCAGAAAGATTTGAGTTTAATATTGTGCTTCAGGTATTTGCTACACAGCCATGGGCAATGCACTTAATCTCTGGTTGCTTCAGTTTCCTTATCTATAAAATAGGGACAATAATAGTACTTACTGATGGCATGGTGGAGAGTACTAGCCCTATAATCAGGAGGAACTGAGTTCAAATCCAACATCAGACACTTGATACATATTATCTGAGTGACCATGGGCAAGTCAGTTAACCCCATTGCCTCACAAAAACAAAAGAAAAGAAAAAAATAATAGTACTTATTGGAAAGCTAGATGGTTCAGGAGGTAGAGCACTGGGTCTAGAGTCAGAAGGACAATGAGTTCAAATCCACCCTCAGACACTTAGCTGTGTCACCATGGATAAATCACTTAACCCTGTTTATCTCAATTTTCTCATCTGTAAAATGAGTCAGAGAAGGAAATGTCAGTATCTTTTTTAATAAAACTCCAAATGAAGTCAAATATGGCTGGCCAATTAAAAAAGAATAATATTTACATTTTTGGTTGTTGTGAAGATCACATGAAGGCATTTATAAAGGATTCTGAAAACCTTAAATTTCTATACAAATGCTAGCTGTTATTATCATCATCATCATCATCAATTAAATAATCATAATACAAGTAGAAGACATCATACATCATGCCATAATAGAGGAGTAAAAATAGCACCATGGAATTTCAGAGAAGAAAAACATTGCCATTTATATTCCCCTACCTCCCCAAAGCCTTTTATTTCTACTTCTATACTATTTCAGTGATCTTCTCAGCTCCCATAGGTTATGTTATCTCTATGAAGCTGATACCTAAATTTCCAAGTCTCAAATCTCCAGCTCCACCTTAGATATCACAAACTCAGTAATCCAAAATAGAACTTATCTTCCTTCATCAAGCACGCCCTTCTTCCTAACTTTGCTATTTCTTTTAGGGGACCACCATCATCTAACTTCCCAGACTCACAAATCATGTTATACTAGACCTCTCACTAGCTCACCACCCATATCTAATATATTGTCTAATTTTTGCTTTTCCAATTTACAATGCCTTATGTATATATCCTCTTCTCTCCTTTTCCACAATCACCATTCTAATACTAGCCTTAATAATTTCTCTCCTGAGCTATTGTAATAAAGATATAGTTGTTGTCTTTGGCTCAAGTATCTTTCTATTCCAATGGATCTTTCATTCAATTACCAAATTGACTTTCCTAGAGTGCCGGACTGATTATATCAACCATCTATTCAATGAACTCCAGTGACTATCTGTTTACCTTTAGGATCAAATTTAATTTCACTTAATTAGTTTCTAAATCCTGTAACACCTAGACATATTTCTATTTTTCCCATGCTTTTTTATTTTATGCCCCTCCACATACTCTGCAATTCAAAAACATTGGTCTTGCTCTTCCCTGTATATGTTACTCTTATTTTCTAACTACATTTTCACCTAGCTACTCTGCTGTAATGATCTTCTTCATCTTTACATCTTGCCTTCCCTGGCTTCCTTTAAGATTCATTTCAAATTCCAACTTCTTCAAGAGAACTTTTTCATTCTCATATGTTGATAGTGCCTTCTTCCTAAATTTTATTTGCATTTTCATTTCATATATATATCATAAATATGACATATATGTATATTTACAATTACATATTCTGTGAATAAAATATTTTTCATTTTGTCTCTTCAATTCGAATGTTAGTTATATGAGGAATAACATTTTTGCATTTATTTGTATTCTTGGTGGTTAACATAGTGGCTGGCACATCCTAAATGCTAAATAAATTGTTTTTGACTAATTGACTGAAACCTGACTGAACAGTTTATGAAAGCTTTCATGGAGAAAATATAGGAGAAAAAGATGGGTAAGAGTTTGACACAGAGAGATGAGTAAAGATAATATTGCAGATAGATGGAATAACAATAATAAATCCTTGGAAGTGTGATCAAGGAACTGTAAGTGTGACTGAAACATGGGGGGGGGGGGTTGAAAAAAGCTTTGTGAGTGCAGATTGGAAGGATCCTTGAATTTCAGACTTATATCCCAGGAAAAACCTTATCATATGGACAGAGTGGTTATCCTATTATACTTAGCTGAATCTCACTGGTGTTGGAGCTCCCTCACCTGGTACAGTTCACTACTGATTCAAGGTATTTTTCATCTGTCTTTTCTTCAATCTATACACAAAAGATCCCTCAAATATACGAAAACTGTTCTATAGTTTATTTAGTGCTCTGAAGCTACTGGGGTTATTTATCTCGTAGATTCTCTCAGTCTTGCATCATGAGCAACCTATCCCCTTTTCTAGTCAAAAATATTCTTGATAATGTCTTTTTAAGCATCATTTTTTATACATATGTCATAATGGTGATATGTCTAATAAGAATTGCTCCATGGTTTTGGGGGGTCAAGCTAAATGTTTATTTTTCTGAGATTGTAATTTTCTATGATTCCCAATCATATAGCATCACTGGCATAATACAGTATGAAAGATTTATTTTTGGCTCAACTTCCAAATTTTAATCAAATCTGATCTACTGTTTCTCAGTTTTGGAACCAAG
Source organism: Macrotis lagotis (assembly GCF_037893015.1). Taxonomy (NCBI): domain Eukaryota; kingdom Metazoa; phylum Chordata; class Mammalia; order Peramelemorphia; family Peramelidae; genus Macrotis; species Macrotis lagotis. Next base: position 162,050,894 of record NC_133666.1, on the reverse strand, counting down.
ATGTGGCACATTTGTGTGTATATGTATCCAGATATGTGAAACTATAATTTTAGTGATTTCCCATTGAGGAAAGTCCCTGAAACTTTTTCTGCCACTTATAGTTTTAGAATGTGGCTTTTGACAATGAAAGCGCAAGACATTCAAGTTTAGGCCTTCTAAAAACCAAGATTGACTAATAACTAATTCAAATGTCCAGTTACAGGATATAATCTGAACAATATACTTTTTCTCTTTGTTCTCTTTTTCTAGTATGAATGACTAAACTGACATATTACAAACAATTATGGATTTCACAAAGGTAATTTTATAGTGGTTTAAGACTCAAGAATTACATGTCATCTATAATTAGGAATAATTGGAGGACTTCACTATCAGTAAAGGACTTTTCTATTTGGACTCTATCTAGGACGTCAGTCATTTCACTGGCAAAGATGTTCAGCATGTTTCTAGGCATGTGATAGATATATTGGTAGACAGATAGATGATAGATAGGTAGGTAGATAGATATACACATATATAGATATATCACTTGATGTTAATTCTTTGAAGATCTTGAAATAATTTTTTCAGTTTAGTGGAGGGAGAGGGATATCTGGAGCCCCCAATTCACCTAATGAAACTTCAGGATATTGAGGGCAGATGGCAAATTCAATGAGTGTTAAGATTTTACCCTTTTCATACTCTGAGAGATCGCATGCATAACTTTTAAAGGTTGTGAAACCTAGAGTGATTCACAACATGAATGACCTATTCACAAATTGCAAAGGGGGAAAAAACTGGTAATATCCAATTCCCATATTGTAAAAGATTCACCCCTTTCAAACTTTGATGGGCCTATATAAAATCTGCATTTGCTAACTACTTTTGGAGGAACAGAGGGGATTCATTTCTTCTCTCTTCCCCTCTCCCCTCACCCCCATTAGAAATGATGTTTTTGCAATGCAGCAAGGCCCCAAGTAGTGTACCAACTGTATCCTGCAGAAAGAAGACCCAGAGAATCAGAGTGCATAGTTGAAGTGAATTAAAAAACCAGAAACTCTATATCCTAAAGGAGCAATAATGGTACACCACTAAAAGAGAAAATAAATCAGCATGTTGCACTTCCAGCTGTGTGAATTGCCTTGACCCATGCATTCCTTATCTGTGTGCCTCTCTACTAGTATTTAGGCATGCCCCCACTATTCCTATTAATGTTCCATGTTTATGTAGAAACATAAGTCCCAAGTTTATAGAGGAAATTCTTTGTTACTATGACTGATATGCCATTTCATTAAATGTCATTGATTTGAGCTAATTGTATCAACTAGTTGGCTATTTTAAGTAACTATGCTGTGAGAGGTTAGGAGTGATTTTGTTTAGAAGTATAGACGAACAACTAATTCAGGTTAGTCATCCCCTTTGAGACATAAGCTAGAAGTATGAATTTTGGGGGAAGGAATTCTTTTCAGTAAAGCCTTATGTGAAATATGTATTGGTGTAGCAGATAAATCAGTCATGTACCACATGAAGCAATGTATAAGAATTATGGAATAAATGATATTTACTAGCATCAAACCTCAGACTGCCACTTTATATATTATCGTATTTACCTTTATTCTTCCAAGTTTTATATATAATCAAGGAATATATTTGGATCTTAATTCCTCTTTAATAACCTTGATATCTCTTTCTAATTAATAATTTATTAATCAAATAATTGAAACCCTGACCTCAGTTCATTATATTTTAATTAAGTAGAGGAATCTAATTTCCCATGAGTAATTATTCTTATCTATAATTAAATCAATATTTTAAAATTAAATATATTATATATAACATCTAAAATTTTGTATTGCATTAAATATAATATATATTATACATGTCAAATATTACCGATTCAATTTATTCTACTCTTGGGCAGAAAGGACATATAAGTGGTAAGGAGATTAAAGAAATATCAAAACATTGAATATATAACCAGAGCATTACATATGACTTAGGAGTCTAAATTCCATAAGAAAGCTGACTTCCAAACTAGAAAAGCTTGTATTCTTATTCTACCTCTGGCACATACAAGTTATGTGATCCATAGTGAGTCACTTCATCTATCAGTGGTTTAGGTAACTCTAAGATCAGAAACTGTAGAAAAAAATGCCTACCTCCTTTGATAGAAGATACTTCCTCACTGACAAATTCATTGTTCCAATGAAATTATAGGTCTAATTTATATAATATGACATCTTATATGTATATGTATACATAATATAATTATGTTTAATGTATGCATATTATAATATATAATATAATTTGATATTTTGTATATAAATATGACTACATGCAAAAATATATTTATTAATTTGATTTATATTATTACCTTGTCACCATATGTACTTTTCAACCCCCAATAACAAAATCACTGAATATATATTGTATCCTGTTGATTAATTAGGAAAATGAACCAAGAGAAGCAGTAATGAGTTCTGGAAATTCAGTCTCTCATATTTTTCAGTTCATTCCAGATACTGATTAAAGTCTCTAAAAATATTATTTTTATTTCACCTCAAGATAAAAGTTAAATTTAGTCTTTTAGGAAATAGGCTATATTAATCTTTTCTCATGGTCCATTCTTCAATAATCACAGGAAAGAGTCTTTTCAAAAATACACTGAATTTAGCAGTTCCTTATGTCTCTTCAATGAATTCTTTTTATTAGGTTTCTTTGTAACACATATAAGATACTACCCCTTTCATATGTGAATAGTTCAATAGATGAAATAGATTAAAAAAGAACATTTTTTGTAAGGAAAAGTCTTGCAATAAGCTTGTTATGGAAGACAGTCTCTCAGATAAAATGTTGTGAAGGGGCATAGGCTTAGGCGGATTGGACAGAGAATTGCCCCCACAGATAAAAGCACTGAGAGAATTCTGTTTGAAGGGCAGGGAAATGTTTGAGATAATGGTAAGACTGCAGAACACTGTTGTCTATCTACTCCTTAGCATGTGGCAGTTTTTTAAAAAATTTTAATGTTTTTGACAAAATTATAAAGTGTTTTGAGAGTAGATAAGTATTGTTGACTTCACAACTGAAGGGAAGTTGAATTTCTTCAGGTATAGTAAACGCCACCAATAAGCTCTGATTTGGAGTCATTGGGCAAGTGGGGAAAAGACAGCTGTGAAGAAGTTAGGTGAAGCGTAAACTGACAAGGATTTTTCAACTGCTTTTCTAGAAGCTTGTTGATTAGAAGAGAGGTATGGCTTTGTTGATTGACTGAATAAACATCGGGGAGTGATGGGTTTTTTGCAAGAGCTGAATCTTGCTGCTTATCTGATCCACTGTTGTCAGATGCTATTTAAAGATGGAAAGAATAAAGATTTCTGAGGGGTACCTGGTGGTTCTCTATGACTTTCTCTAGTATGAGTGAAAAAGGGGGGATGGGAGGTTGGTGAGGAGAAAAGTCATTCTTTGCATCTGTTTTCTGTGACTTCTGCTTTTTTGTGAGAAGTTTTATGTACCAAAAGTTAACTGGTCAAAATAGAATCCTATTGAGTGGGGCTTGCATAAAAAATAAGTTAAAATCAGACATGGGGATTTTAAAGCAGGAATACCTGGAGAGAAGGAATTTGCCTGGGAAAGAATGAGAGAGAATTTTTTTTCTCCTCTCCCCTTTGGCCTGAGAAAGACCTTATGAACCTTGAAAGGCTGGAAGATTTCAGATTTCCTATTGGTATTCTAGAAGCAACTGGAAGCACAGTTGATAGTGGGCAAGATTATCTGAGGTCAAAACTGGCCTCAATTACTTCCTATCTGTGTAACTCTGGAAAGTCATTTAATTTTTGTTTGCCTCGGTTTTCCCATTTGTAAAATGGGAGTATTAATAGCACCTTTTAGGGTTGTGAGAATCTAAGAGATATTATTTTTACAAACTCTTAGAACAACGATTGGTGCATATTCCCCTTCCCCTTATTTTCCCCTCCTTCCAAGGTGCACTTGGGACTTTCTCTACCAAGTCTTAGAAGCATTGAATATACAAAGACAGAAATGAAAACAGTCTTCCCTCAAGGAATTGAAAGTAAAATAAAAACAATAATATGTAGATATTATGGATATAAACAAACATAGTCACATGTATATGAACATACATATAATTGATATGATGCTTCTCAAGGGAAAATTAGAAAAGGGAACATCAGGAAAGGTCTCATGTCGTTGACAGCACTTGATCTAAACCTTGAAGGGATTTTGAAAGATGGACATGATGGGGTAGGGGTAGCATGGGTGATTTCAAGGGTTAAAAGCATGAAGCTGGAGATAGCCTCTTAATACATGATAAGAAATTGAGTTTGGCAATATGTGAAATAAATGTGGGAAGTATTATCAAGCCCTAATTGTTAATGCCAATAGGAGGACTGTATATTTGATCCTAGGGATAGGGATCTACTGGTGTTTACTGAGTGTGGATGTAAGATGCTTATTGAAGTTTAGGAAAATCAATTTAGGAATTATGTAAAGGATGAATTTAGGCAGCTAAGTGGCACAGTAGATAATTGAGGAGGACACTAAGATTTTAAACCTCTATAACTGGAAGCAAAGTAGAGCTCTCAGCAGAAATAAGAAACCTCATAAAAAGTCTGGATATTTTTTTTTTATTTTGAGAGGGAGAAGAAGAGAATGAATTGTTTTTCTTTTTTTGTTGTTTTTTTCTTTTGCTTTTGCAAGACAATGAATGGGGTTAAGTGACTTGCCCAAGGTCTCACAGCTAGGTAATTATTAAGTTTCTGATGCTGAATTTGAATTCGGGTCCTCTTGACTCCAAGCTTGGTGCTCTATCCATTATGCCACCTAACTACCTCATGAGTTGTTTTCCAAACATCATGTAAAAGATGATTTCAGGATTTCCAGTTAGAAATGTCCAATATACAAGTTGTGATATGGAACTGGAACTTAGAATAGAGAATATGACTGAAAACCTAGATCTAGGAGTCATCCTTCAACATCATCACCAAAAACCTATGAACCATTTCAAACTAAATATTCTGGAAATATTACCCCAAATTGAAAAATATACTAAATAAAACAAAATTTTTTGCCCAAATTCTTGTCTCCTATCCCACATATTAAGTTTCCAAATATTGTGATTTCTCCCTCTACATCTCTTGGATCTGACAACCTCTCAACTCACATAGCTACCACCTCACATATTATCAAAGGAGCCTCCTTATTTTCTCCTTGCCTCAAGCATCTCTCCACTTCAACTCATCTTTCTCAGTGCTTCCATGAATCTGATCATGTCATCCCCCTACTCAGTAATTCCCTATTGCTTCTCATGTTCACCTAATTATGCAAAAAGCTGTAGCATGAATAACAGCTACATCCCAATAAAACTATCTTAACAAATGGGCTAAACCAGGTTATCAGGTAGAAGATAACCAACAAGTCATAAACCATAAATGCATCCAACTAAATCTATAATCCTAAAACCTCTGATTCTAACTAAATCCTCACATTCTGCTTATAACTCTAATGCTAAATGCCTCCAACTGCTCATTCTGCCTCCAAATACACTAGTACTGACTCCAATCTCAATCCTGCAACTCTAAACCTAACTTTTCAACACTTTCTCTAGAAGTCTTTGCCTCCCATGCCAAATTCAACCAAAATCTAACCCCATGAATATCCAAGCCTAAAGATCTCTGACTGGAGCCCAAACCCTAAATTCTCCAGTGATTCCTCTGACCCTCAGATTAACTCTAATATTAAATTCAAACTCTATCACTAATATATACTCTGGCTCTAACACAAAACTTGTTTGTTTCCATCTGTAACTTTAGCAAATACTGAATGTCTACTCAAACCCTAACTCATCCTCCCACTTTAACCTGAGCTTTTCTGATTCATACCATGAAAATCTCTATCTCCTACTCCAAATTGAACTTTAACAAATCCACTACAAAGTCTAAATAACTTTAATGTCAACTCTAGTCCTAACCCTTAATCCTAAATTCCTCAAAGACAACCTCAGACTCTCACCCTAATACTAATTTCCAACTCTAAACCTAATCCTAACCTTAACAAAATCCTTTGACTCAATCCAAACCCTAACTCTGACTCCAACTGCTACCTGAACCCAACCCTAAATCTAATCTTCACACACTTAACCCTAGCTTTTAGACTTCTGTCTCCCACTTCAGAATCCAAGACTAATGAATCCACTCCAACCAAGTCTAAATAACTTCAACACATACTCCAACTCTAACCCTTAAACTTAAACCATAAACATTAACTCTAACCTTAACTCTAAATGCCTGCAACTCCACCTCCACATTCACCTATTCTTCCAGTTCCACCTACACCTTTCCCCCCAATCCAAAATTTAATTGCCTCCAATTCCACCCTAAATATAATCTTTTTTTTATGTTTTTTTTTTTGCAAGGCAAATGGGGTTAAGTGGCTTGCCCAAGGCCACACAGCTAGGGTGTCTGAGGCAGGATTTGAACTCAGGTACCCCAGACTCCAGGGCCAGTGTTCTATCCAACACCCTAAATGTAATCTTAATCTCCTCAGACTCTAACCCTAAAATCCTTTTTTAATTCTAAATTCAGTCACAGCTCTCTTGGACATTAACTCTAACCTCATTCTCTAATCCTAATGTTCTGATTTTTACTCTAGAGAACACCACCAAACACTCCAAATCCAAAACTAAGTAGTTCACTCAGATCAAAATCTAATGGAGTTCAACAAGAACCCTAACATTAACCCTAACCCTAAACCCTAACTCTGACCCTAATTGCTTCCAATTCTAATCCTAAAAACCTCTACCTATCTCTGAATCCAACCCTAACAAGTCTACTCTAACCAAAGCCTAAATGACTCAACATGGACCCTAAAATTAACCCTAAAACCCTAACCTTAACCTTATCTTTATCCCTAAACGCTTACAATGCAACCCATGACCCTCACACTAACCCTCACCTCCAATTCTAATTCTAACACTAACTTTAACCTAATCACTTAACTATATCTCAAACCTTAGACCCTCTGCCTCTGCCTATGACCCTAACCTAACCCTGACCCACCTTCCAACTCAAACTCTCACATGATACTAATCCTTTTCTCTGACTCCAACTGACACCAACCTAACCCTCTGCCACTACCACAAGCAACAAAGCTTCCCTCACCGTAACCCTAAATACTTCTGATTCTCACCATAAATGCATATCTCAGACTCTGCTTCCAATTCCACCTCTAACTCACCCAAAAGTCAAATGTCATGACTGCATCTGTGTCTCTACTCATTGTGAATAGAGATTTTTTCACTCATTTTTGTTTGCAGGACCTACTATAATACCTGGCATGTAATAAGAACCAAACAAATTCTTATTTATTGAATAAGGCAATAATCATACTTACATGAGTGGAAGACTCACCGAGAGAGACAGAGTTCATAAAGAGAATAGAAGAAGACCTTAGACAGAACATTAACACTGAGTTCACAAAGGCCAACTCCATTCTAGGGAGTCTAACCTCTAGAGAAGTCAAGTTCTTTTTGGAGTCTTTTGGATCTACTCCCTGGAATAAACTAGAGGAATTTCTATAATAAAATTTAAACATGGCTCATGTTTAGGGTTTCTATAAAAGTAATTAAACTTGAGTTCTTCTTATGAAGGTATCAGAATAAGATCCCTTTTCATTTCATTCACCATAGAAACTTCATAAGAAACAAAGTATTCACTGTACACATGAACAAATTTAGGAAGCATAAAATACAATAATCTTTTACAGCTTTAATGGGGGGTTGGTACATGTGCAGACCATCTATATCACCCACATCAAAGATACTGGAGGATGGGCCAGCATGTGTGTACTTTCTGCATTTGCCTACCATGTAGCTGGAAGCACTGTCCTTCTCACCCCCATTGAAATGCCAGGGCTGTCAGCATCTTTAAAATACCAGTCATGGTGATGACCAAAGCTATTACTGAATTTTTGTCAAAGAATGAAGGACTTCTTTACTCACACCATGTAATAAGGATGTAAGGCCTTCCCTTTTTCCACTTTCCCTCCTTGAGTCAAATTAGCTAGTATCTTTTTGTTTGGTCTTGCAGCAAGGAGTGTAGATCTGGGGATATCAGCCCAACTGAAGATGGAACTGCTCTCTTTGAACTTGAACTTTGTGGAATTGAGAGTATATAAGAATGAATTATGTTGTGAGCTTAATCCCTCCCTCCTCAGAGTCTGAGGGGGTATGGAGAGAATTATGCCAACAGAAATGTTGGAGAAATTGTTTGTATATTGGTTCTTGCTATATCTTTGAAGTAAATATCCCTTTGTAAAAGTAAATATGATATTAATTAAATAATACTTCATAAAAGTAAATCTAATATTAAATGAAAGTGCAAAACACTCATCCTAAAATAGAAGAGACAGTGGAGACTTGAGTCAATGACAGAGAAAAGAGACTCTGTAAGCCCCTCTGAGTACCTGGAAGTAAAATATAACAAGCCAGCCTGGGAGAGTGGAGCCAGAACAATCCATATTACTTGCTAATTATACTCTATAGAAAGCAAAAGATCCTCTGTGGGACTGCTGAGCAGATATTTTGCATTCAATTAATATCTTCATTGTCTTAGCAACTCATAACAATCAACATTGACAGTTGGTAAAGTCCAGATGCCTGCCCAGTCATGGCATGGCTTTAATAGTTCAACAGTAACATCCTACTGTTTGGTGGTTCAATTTTCCAAGGAATACATGATTAGGGGAATCTCCTTAAGAGTGTATTTTTTCTGACCATTAAAACAGAAATTCTCAAACTCAGGATTACTTCTGAAGTAACCCTTAATACTAAAAACATCCATGTAATAGGATTCCTATTCTCTAACCTGATAAAAATAAATAGAAAGAAATGAGAAAGAGGTAGAAATTAAGAGACATGGAATTCAAGTATTAGGATTACCTGGGAAACCACATGTCTCAAACTATTATGTAATTTTGCTGGACAGTGCAGTAAGAAAAATAATCTCCCTCCTACATGAACTCCCAGTTAAAAATCCAAGGGATACCACATTCTGGAAAAGACTCCTAAAGGGTCACAACTCACTCATATGCCATAGACTGGGAAGGAAGAGTCCATTTCTTTATCACTCTCATTCATTTGTTGCCTTTAAGAGAACACCTAGTTAGGGAGAGGCAGAGTGCAATGAGGGAAAGGCTACTAGTTCTAGAATCAGAGAATCAGATTGATGCTTGCTATCTGTGTGATCTTTAGTAATTATTTAATTTCCTTGGGTCTAGTCACCCTATCTACAAAATTGGGGATTGAACTATATAGCATTTGAACACCCTTACAGTGCTAGATTTAGGAATGGTAGATCTAGAGGAAATTTCCTGTGCTATCCCAGCAAATGACTAATACACATTTAAATCCATGAAAGGTACCCATTTCTGACAAAGATCTCCAAACTGTAATCTCTTCAAGGGGGCACTTGTCTTTATGAAAAACTTTCTTGATCAATACCCCAATCATTAACATTTTTAAAAGAATAAAAAGGAAATGGAGGGTGAATATCTATTAAACCAATTCAGCTCTAAGGACTATAGAGAGGAGAGAAATTCTTCTTATCATTAAATTCACATTATGTAAATTAGTCAATTTACTATACAATGCAAAATTACTCATTTTAACTGAGACATATTCCTTCAATCAAAGTATTTGTGTTTTAGGCAGGTGACTATAGAGAGGGAACAGATCTAGAGTTTGAAGATCAGTGTATTCATCCACGAGAACATAATGTCTATTTCCTAGGGCAAATCTTGTTTACTTGGCTGAACCTCAAATTCCAATTATAATCTGTAAAGGAATTTCCCAATCACAGTTTAATGTCCTTGAAGTTTAAATAGTAAATAACAAAGAAAGAATGATTTTCATGATACACAGGGGTAGTATTGGTAATATGGTCACCCAAGGCAGCAAAAGGGAACTAATCAGAACTACCAGGGCTAGGAAGTCCTCCTTATCTTGTGAAAACAAGATTTTGAATAGGACCTTCAGGTCTACTGCAGTATAAAATCCTTCTCACCCTATTACAAATCCTATATCCTTGACCTAATAGTATTGTAATTCCCTCTAAGTTATTCATGATTCTAGTCTATAGTCAAGACCTAGTCATTAAAAAATATATTCCTAAGACTTGAAGTTTTATAAAACCTTAGAGATTATCTTTTCCAACTTCATTTTACAGATATAAAAACTAAGTCTCTGAGAGATTAAGTAGTTCAAGGAATACATTAGCAAATTGAAGGTAGCCAGAAATTGAACTCTGGTGCTCTGATGCTCAATCCATAACTCTATCCATCATTCCATGATGTCTAGGATCTCTGTAACCTAAAACCAGAATCCTGAGTTTTGCCACTATTTATATATCATATTTACATGACAAATTATCCCTTACAAATTCGCATATGTGCAGTTGTGAGAAAAAAAATATTTTAAACTGTCTTCTTCCTCTTAAGGTGTCAAAGTACCACAATGAACTTCTATAAACCCAAAGCATTAATGATGTTAATTCCAAATCTCTTAGAACCAAGGAACACAATAAGTTCTGGCAGTAAAAGATCCAAGCTAATAGCTTGTATTTTCATAACTCTTTCTACCTTACCCATTCTAAACTCATTCTTTGACTCTCTGAAGCTTTCTTTCATTCCATCTAAACCAGTGCAATACATTCACTCCAGTCTTTTCTCCTTCTTCAATTTTGATGCCATATGTACTACTATAGGACAAAATTCCATTCTGATCTTGATTCATTATATTGCATAAGAGAAGCAAGTACTGATTCTGAGAAGATAGGAGAAACAATGACCTTGACCCTAGCCTTAGCTTATTTCTGCTTTTCCTTTAACTTTGTGTTACATGGACAAATTGGAGAAATTATGGCTTTAAAAACTAAGGAACCCCAAACTCTAGAGCTATGTAATAATAACTGAGCAGAGAACCATTAAGTGACTTATGTTTTAACCTTCAGACTTAAAAATTTTAAAGTTTATCAATCACTAAACATAAGCTAAAGTGAGTGCAAGGTCCTTGAATCTTTCATCAGTAAGAAAAATTCAAAGAATAATCATACTAAATGCATTATCCAATAGCTACAAGAGTAGGGGAATTACACTTCTCCAATACAGACTTTAATAATTCATGGGATGAGGGGTGGCTAGGTGGTGCAGTGGATAAAGCACAGGCCCTGGAGTCAGGAGTACCTGGATTCAAATCCGGTCTCAAACACTTAATAATTACCTAGCTGTGTGGCCTTGGGCAAGCCACTTAACCCCATTTGCCTTGCAAAAACCTAAAAAAAATAATTCATGGGATGGGAGCAGCTAGGGAGCACAGTGCATAAAGAAAGAGTCGTGGAGTCAAGAGGACCTGAGTTCAAATTCTACCTCAGACATTGTATGCTTACTAATTTACTAACTATTGCTCTAAAAACCTTTAAAAATCTAAAATAAATAAAAATAAAATTAAAAAACCTAAATAAAAAGAATGCTTGAGAACAGTGTCAAGATATCATAAGAAAATATCAGTAGGTTAACAGAATCAGAGTTTATTTATTCTCAAAGACCACCACCATTTTGTTTTTGTTTTTCTAAATTACTCAGAATTTGACTTCCTTTAATGAATTTATCATTTACATTGATGCAGTTTTTGTGAATTCTTTTGGTTTTGCTTATTTCTCTTTTAATTAACACAAATTTCCCTATCTTTCTCTGAATTGCTCAGTCATCATTTTATAGTCATAATAAAATACTTAAAATTAATTGAGGCTATTCCCTGAGAGCTCTCTGTTCTACCCTCCTCCCCATTTCATATCACTGCAATATCTCTCCCCATTATCTTCTTCATTCCTGAATTACAAATAGTGGTCTTTTAACTTGCTCAGGTAAATCTCTACATAGATGTTCAATCTCATTCCCCTCTATTTCTTTTATTTTAGCCCCACTCTCATTAATCATCAGTTGCTCATTGTCTCCTTTTCTGTTACCTATTCTTAAAAAGTTCCCATTTGACCAGAACATACTTGATAGCTATTATCCTTTATCTCTCCTTATTTTTATTGCCAAACTCCTTGAGAAGATGGTTTATAGTTGAGTACTGTACTTCTTCTCTTACTTACTTCTTTTAAAACTTCTGTATTCTGACTTCTGACCTTATCATTCGACTGAAATTGAATTCTTCAATAGTACCAAGGATCTCAGATTTGACAATTCTAACATCCTTTTCTTAGTCCTCATTCTACTTGACTAACTTTTTTAATTTTTGAAAGTTTTGATCATTGTCTTGCCTGGAAATCCCCCTGGAAGATATTCAGGGCTCACCCAAACAAGGGGTTCAACATGATACCAAAAAAAGAGACCTAGGAAATTCAGATTTATTATATAAGTAGTTTAATGAACAAAGTGGGATACTCAGAAATCAGAAAAGGAGAGGAAGAATTATAGAGTTTGTTAGTGTTGGATTGACTGATATTTTGGGATTATTCTACTCAGCACTGGATTTGGGTCTCAGACAGCTAGGTGTTCTATCAGTGCTGTTTGAGTTGAAGTCTTGGACTGAGCATATACGAGTCATATTCTGGTCATGTTCTAGTCAGTGTGCTTTCTTTTTGGCTTACATTAATCTTGCTTTATATTATTCATGGCATTCATTAATAGGGATCCATATTAGTTTGATTTCACTGCTAGAGACTTTTGCTAGGAAATCCACATTATTCATGGTTTTTACTGCTTAAGGGAATTTCACTAATAAGGACCCCACAATAATCCTTTTAAAAATATTCTCTCCTCTATTGTCAAGACACTGAATTTTTTTTGTCTATACATCCAAATATTCCTTCTAAGTTTCCTTTGTTGACTTCATCCAGGTCATGCCCATAGGTGACCCCAAGGGTCACTATTTTCTCTTTATTAGATCATTTGAGCTCAATTATTATACCTATGAATATGATTTCTGGAACTATTTATACATTTCTAACCTTGTTCCTGACTTCCAATCTCATATCTCCAACTATGTTGGAAATCCTGAACTGATTAATGCCATAAACATTTAAAATCTACCATACCTCACATATAACTTAGTATCTTTCCCAAAATCTCTTCCCTCTTCAAAACTTCTCTCTTGTTATTAAGGTCATCACCTTCCTCCTAATTATCCAGACTCAGTTTTGATGTCATCCTCAGTTGTTTTCTCCCTATAAATCTATATATCCAATCTGTCAATGAGTTGTTTATTTTTCAACCTTCATATCTCCCATTGACCTTAATTTTTCACTTTTATCTCCACCCACACAGGTTATCCTTCTCATATAGACTCTCATAACCTCATGCATGGAGTATTACAATAGACTTATGGTTGGCTTTAAGTCTCTCTCCGCTCGCATCTTCCACTCAGCCGCCAGAATGATCTTTCCAAAGTATGTATCCTAGGGGCAGTTAGGTGGCACAGTGGATAGAGCACTGGCCCTGGAGTCAGGAGTACCTAAATTTAAATCTGGCCTCAGACACTTAATAATTACCTAGCTGTGTGGCCTTGGGCAAGCCACTTAACCCCATTGCCTTGCAAAAACATAAAAAAAAAGTATGTATCCTAACATGCCAGTCCCATATACATATACAAGTATATGTTCAGGATTAAAAACAAAATCCTTTTTCTTGGCTTTTAAAGGCCTTTACAACCTTACCCTTCCCTGCTTTTGAGGCTTCTTATACTTTATTCCTCCCTATGTTCTATATAATCTAGTAATATTGTCCTTGCTGTTTCTTGATCATGGCACTCATTTTCCAATGCAGTGACTTGCCATGGATTGTCTCCTCCACTTGGAATGTCTATTTACTTACTTAATTTATTTTAAGATTTAGTTGAAATACCACCTTCTGTAAGAGGTCCTTTCCTGGTCCATTCCATTCTTCTCCACTAGTTCCTTCTTTCTGAGATTATTAGCCATTGCATCTATCTTGCATGTACATAGTTGTATGCATGTTCTTTCCTTTATTAAAATATGAGGTCCATGAAAGCAGGATTATGATTTTGTCTATCTTTGTATCTCTGGGGTTTAATACAGTGTCTGGAACACAGTAAATATTCAAAACAATGTTTTTTTCATTGACTGACTAGTGTCCTTTTCCAAGAAGCTTTTCTCTACTTTGTCCTCTTTATTTCTTGTTTCTTTTTCCTTTAATATTATTCTGAATTCTATTTTCTATTGAATGGATTAAACTCTTTCCAGCGTGGGAGGACCTGTCATATCTTGGGTTCCATTGGCATAGCCTTCTCAAACTCCAAGTTATCTCTATGACATAAGGAGTTACTAAGTAGGATTTAGTGGAGTAAGGCAGAAATATCTATCTATCTATCTATCTATCTATCTATCTATCTAGATATTTACTTTCCTTTTCTTTGTTCTCCTCTAAAATTCTTTTCCTCTTTAAAATATATATGTAAAATATAAATATGCACTATTTATATATTATTATATATTAAATATACTTGAGTATAATCATTTCATATATAATTATGTAAAATAATGAATAATATATAATTTGTTATATAGTAAATATGTTATAAATATATTATTGTATAATTATATATTAAATAATGATGATGGTGGTGATGATAATGTTGTTCATTCTCAAAGAAGACCATGACATCAGGGAGGTGATATCATGACAAGAATATAAATTGGGTTTTAATTGGAGGGGGCTGCTGTGCTCAGTCACCAGTCTTACTTTCTCCTCTAGAGTCATCTAGATCCAGTGGTCAGATATGAATCAAGATGACTGAAGATGGCCTGGATTTGAAGAAATCAAGGTTAAGTGACTTGCCCAAGGTCACACAGCTAGTAAATGTCAGGTGTCTGAAGAAAGATTCAAACTCCTGTCCTCCTGACTCCAAGGCCAGCGCTCTATCCCCTGTGCTCCACCTGGTTGCCCCTTATTAAATATTATATATTAAATATGCATTATATTTAACATGATAACTCCATATATTTAAGATATGGCTCCATATATATTTAATATATAACATAATAATATAATTTGTGTTTTATATAATTATGATGGTATATTTATGTATAATACAGCAGTAATGTTATTTGCATATTTTATATATAAATAATATATTATTGATATATTATTTTTAAGAGGGAAAAGAATTGTGTAGTAATTATAATCGAGAAGAGGGAGTAAGGAATGAAAAATGAATGGGGTATGTACATTGTCTAGAATTTCTTGAGAACCTATGGACATTTAATGTTAAATACTGATTGAATCAAACAGCCAGAAAAGCAATACATTGATCATTGAACAACTAACTATGCATAAGTTTTCTATAGGTTCTATTCTAAAATTAGCACAGAACCAGAGTGCCTGTTAGCATGAAGTACATGCATGATGATTTACCCACGGAATTGAGTAATTGCTTTACAGCTCCCTAGAGTTGACAAAGTTAACGACTTTCTCCTTATCATAATTGCAGCTTTATAGGTAGCCAAATTTTTTGCAAAACCTCGGTAGAACCCTAGGACCCTGGTATTCTGCATTATCAGTGGGACGTGCAATATATATGTTGGAGGAATAATTCAGTTTGAATTCTCAACATCAGACCAGACTGACTAGCAATGATCTTAATTGTGTTTCCTTTCCTCCCGGCAGCTGCCAGATGGAAGCCTTCAGCATAGCAGAGCACTTAGTGTTTGACCTCTTTGACATATACAAGGCCCACTAACCATGGCTCTCCCTGCTGAGCACCCAGTGTGGTTAGGGATCTTTCACTAATGTGATTAAACTATTCTAAAATCATCTTTACTTTATTGTAATATAAAGGTTAACAGAATTGGAATTACTTTGACTGCAGAAGAAGAGTCTGAGGAGTGTTTTAATAACTGTCTGAAGTATATGAAAGGTTATTATAGGGTGGTTCTTCCTGATGTCCAGTGACAGTAACAAAAAAAAATCCTAAAATGGACAAGTTTTAGAATAAGATACTGCAGTAGCTTAGGTATGAGGAAGATATCTCTGACAGCTTGTTCTATTTTAAAATATGCTGTCAAGGGAAGTTATATTCTGGAATCTCCTCATCACGTTTTAAAAACCAATTGATACCCTTATGTCTGTGCTAAGTGTCTTCCTGGAAACAAAGGGCCCCCTGAGATGCCTTCCATGCCTATAGTTCTGTGACTTTCTGTAAAGGTGTTCAATTCAAACAATGAATAAAAGTGATATAAAGAAACCACACCAGTCTCTATTTCAGTACTTAACTACCAGTAGGCACTAAATAAATATTTAGGTATGTATAAACATAGCAGATCTTACTGAAGTTAAGGTTTATTATACACATCCAGTATTTTGAAGGATATCTGAAAGCAGACCTTACTCTTTAAGGGAAAAGATAATTACAGAGAAGAAATCATTTCTCAGTGTATTATTGTTAGCATGGTTTAATGGATCAAGTGTTTTCCTTGGAGTTAGAAAATTAGATTTTGGATCTCTCCTATGTCCCCACCACGATGCTTGCATGCTTGCAAGCTGGGTGACCCTGATGAAGTCATTTAATTTTTCTGAACTTCAATTTCTTTATCTGTAACATAATAAAAGCATTAAATTCAGGGTTTTTTTCTGAGGAGATGCAATGAGGTGACATGTAGATTACTCTGCAAACATCAAACCTTGACAATAATAACAACTATTATGAAAAAAATATAGGAATTACTGCCATTAATCAGATTATCATTCTGAGAGGGTCATCTCTTATTAGCATTGTATCCCTTCCAAGTCTACTTTTCTGCTATGCTGTTTTTAACTGAATTGAAACATTATTCCCACATGAAACCCATTCTGGTATTTAGATTTGACTGACATATACAATTCTCCGGGTCTATGGAAAATTATTCTTTTCGGTTAAAATTCTATCCCAGGAACAGCTAGTTGGTGCAGTGGATAGAGGACTTGCACTGGGGTTTGGAGGACCTGAATTCAAATCTTGCCTCAGATACTTGTCACTTCCTAGCTGTGTGACTTTGAGCAAATCACAACCGAATTGCCCTACTAAAAAAAAAAAAAAAAAAAAAACCTCACCCATAAACAAGCCTAACTTCAAAAAACTTGGAGACTAACCTACTTCAAGGATCTATTATTTTAGTACCATCACTACAAACCAAAACCTTCCTATAGTGTGATAAGGGATCTTAATAATCACAGCATTTATACAATGCTTTAATATTTGCAAAGTACTTTACTACTGTTGTATCATTTTATTCATTTTATTATAGCAACCCTGGGAAATAAATGACTTATTATACCAATCTTATAGATACACTTATTTTTGTGAACTCAAATTTGATCTCAGAGATGTACTAGTTTAGAGATTTACTAGATAAGCCACTTAATCCTATTTGTCTCAGTTTTCTCATTTGTAAAATTACCTAAAGAAAAAAACAACAAACCATTCCATTATCCTTACCAAAAAAACCCCAAATGGGAGCACAAAGAATCAGACATGACTAAAAATGACTTTAAAAACAACAAAAATGACCATTAACAAGTTTCTGAATTTCATTACAGGAAGCAAGATGGTTCAATGGATAAAGTACTAGATTTAGAATCAGGATGACTTGAGTTCAAATCCAGGGTTAGTTATTTACCTAGCTGTGCGACTTTGCTATCTGCCTCAGTTTCCTCCTTTATAAACTGGAGATAATAAAAACTTCTACCTCCTGAAGATATTGTCACATTAAAATAAGAAAAAAATAGGTATTTGTAAAGCATTTTTCAAAATTCAAATTGCTATATAAATGCTAATAATTATTATTTATTTATAAAATGGATATAACAATGTAGGACTGACCTTGTAGAATTTTTGAGAGGGTCTAGTGAGACAATGGGATTTTGTGAAACTTAGGGGATATATAAAGGTTAGGTTTTTAACTAGGAAGATGAGCAGTCAACATTTTTAAGGATACAGCCTGCATCAGATTGAATATCTGAGAATGATTTATCACTTAATTTTTTCAGTTAAAATTCTAACCCATTATCAATAGCATTTTGGACCCTCTATCATTGGTTTCTTTCTATAGCAAATGAGGTTTTAGAACTAGAGGAAAACAACTTCATGTGATTTAAACATTTCAGCTAGATCAAGACTAGGTACAGAGCATCATTCTACTTATACTCATCAATCACCTAAGTAGTTTTTAAAAATAAAATGCTTGAAATTAATTTTAATTATTCCTTTCCTTTCCATTTATTATCCAGATTATAAAATATCTAAGTCTACTATAGCTCATATCTTTGCTGATTTCAGAAATTGGTTTATTAACCATTCTTAATTTTAAATTTGTGCCAAGCCTGTTACTAAGGCTTTTAATAAATTATGCCCTGCATGTTTTAGAATTCACTATTACCAAAGACACCTCATCATTTACCTCCACATTTTATTTTCATAGGCAGAAAATTTCTCCCTTATACAGGTTTTTTTTTGCTTTCTTCTTTTTTTGCTTCTATAAGCCATTCTCCATCAACTTTAATGGTTGTCAAAGAAGTGGGTTATAGTAACATTAATCCAGTGGTTTGAATAATAACAATGGCAGCTGACATTCTCTTAGCCCTTTAAGATTTACAAAAGTTGATTTGATCTCCATAACAGCCTTGTGAGCTATCTAAGGCACATATTATTTTTTGAATTTTTAAAGGAAGAAATTAATGTCCAAAGAGATTGCAAGATTAGTCCACAGTTGCATTATTAATAATTGTCAGAGCTGACAATCAAATCCATGTCTCCTAACTCCAAACACAGTCATTTTCCCTTGAACCACATTGACTGAAAAAATTAGCTAAACTTAGATGATGTCTAATTGTTCAGGCAACATACTTAATTGTGAAAATATCTATTCAAAGGAAATTATGAAGTTGTAGCATTATGCATAGCTGCTTAGATCAGTTTTTATAAGGAAAAGAAATTCCATCATAAATTAAAGCACCTCTAAAACCATTTAAGTTTTTGCCGCCCACCAGAAATTCATCAGTAGACATTTGAATGCTTCAGCTTATATTTTTCACTATATTCCAATTGTTTCAAGCTGTAATAATAGTCCACTTGAAGGTTTTCTTTGATTCAATAATTATAACTGTGTCTTTAACTACTTGTGTAAATAATCTGCTTTTTCTTCATGTTTTCTAATCAAATTCGTGTTCTGAACAAGGTATAATGAAGTCCCTGCCCTATTATATGTTGTAAATGTGGTAATTAACATTCTTTGACTTGTTGAATTGATAGCATCTGTGTTGTTCCTATCCCAAATCTATCTAGTCAAGAAAAGTAACCTGAAATATCTGCTATTTTTTCAATCTTTATTGTGTTCCAATACTTATTTTCATAGTAATCAAAATTTGACTACTCAATTCTGTTTTCCAAGGAGTTTACTACTTGAGTAAAGTTTCCTACCTTCTAAGTTATTTATTCTCAAAAAGTATTCCCTCTCAAACCCATATTTCTATTTTTTCCCCTTTTTAAAATTTCTTCCTTAATTTCTAAGGACCACTCTCTCATAGTATTTGTGATCACTCCCTTTTCCTCTTTCTAATGGCTTCTTCTTAGAGTTGTCAAGAATCTTTGATTCTTCATTTACCTCTTAAGGTATCCTCTATCTCATAGTAATAACTTGGATTTTTTATTTGTTTTATTTTTCAGCTTTAGTTCATGCTTTAGTATTATGTGCTCAGATCAATGCATTACAATACTCTTGGATGGATGGAATGGACCTTGTTTGGTCCCACTCTGTGAGAGTGGTCTGAACTCTAACAATGACAATCTTAATGTGATGGTTTGTCTTAACCTCCACCCTCTGCATCAATCACTGATGTCCTTTTCAATTTCCTGGTGGCTCACTGTCGGTTTTGGCCAGTCAGACCCTGTTTTCCCTGCACATTATCTCCATTTCAGGATTAATTCTATCTCTACTGTGACCCCCAAGATGTTAGAGCTCATGCTAGTGGACCTCCAGGGTGTTAGAGATCATGCTAGTGTCTGCCCTCCCACGCAGCCCTCCATAGCACTAGCATCCAGACACAGAGTTAAACCTGTCTCCTACTGTGACTCCTAGTACTAAATTGCATTAGGAGAGCCCTATTTCTCTAAGCAAAAACCTAGAGGGGACTGTTTTTTTTTCTATAGCCCTGATAAACTCTAAGCACCCTTATCCCATTCTTGTTCACACAGACTGGCCTCAGATTATGCAACAAGGAATGGAGAGGTAGTCAAAGGTAGAGATTTGAATGCCTATGGCAACAGATTTGAATTCTGATTCTCTAACTCTAAATTAAGCTCCTATCTCTAGTTCAAGTCAGTTATTTTGTGAATGATATTAGTTAACTTGTTATAGTAAAAAAAAGTGAATTGGGAGAGCTGCTTCTATGCTTTTGATTTAGTCATGTGTTACTGCATTTGTCTTTTTCTTTTTCTTGCCAAGTACAGAATTACATCTCCAAATGCAATCTGCTTAGTTCCACCTCTGGGCAATAACATCACGGTTGACATTATCTAGAATAGAAATGGGCAATCTTGGTAAAGGCTAACTCTAGAAATAAATGATGGTGAGTTATATTTCAATCAGAGGGCTTAACAATTATCTGAACAATGGAATTGATAACTTTAAAAAAGCCATAATTTTTGAAGGTGAGACCCAGATGACAAAGTTGAAGAAGCATTTCAACCAAATACTCTCAAAATTTCTTCCAAATAACTTTAAAATGATGCACCAAATTAAATCCTGACTAGATATAGATATCAGATGCTTGGGGTGAGACATTTTTAGAGTCTAAGACAACTTAAGACTTTTGTGACACTAGACTAGGGGATTCCCCCAGAACATACATGAAGATAGCACAAGTTGTAAGTAGTGGAAGCAGGTGAGATAGCAACAGCAGGTTAGGTAGTCCAATCCAGACATGGCAAGGGGATTGGACAACTTGTCAAAAAGCGATTACAGGGGATCACTATGCTAACACTGGACCCAGAATCAGGTGTTATTTGGCAACTCCTTTGTGCTTTCCCAATTCTGGGAAGAGTGGAACATGTAGCTGCAAGGGACCACATCTCTACCCAGGTCACAACACCTTGAAAGCACCAAAAGCTTGCAAACTCACTGAACTAACTGTGCATTTAACAGAGCAAAATAGCCTGAAGCTTAATACAGTGCCCCATACCCCCCATAGGTGATTAAAGCACAATTTTTAGGTAACATTCACTGTAAAGAAATAATTGTAAAATGTTTGTCCTTCGTTTTTCGAAGAAGACTACAACATTAGGGAGGTCATGCCATGACAAGCAGGTGAATTGAGTGAGGGGGTGCTGTGTTGTCACCAGTCTCATTTTCTCCTCTAGAGTCATCTGGTCCAGTGGTCAAATATCTATCAGGATGCCTGGAGATGGCCCTGTATGTGAAGCAATCAGGGTTAAGTGACTTGCCTAAGGTAACATAGCTAATTGGCACAGTGACTAGAGCCCTGGCCTTGGAATCAGGAGGACAGGAGTTAGAATCCAACCCCAGACAAAGAAATACCTATAAAAATGAACAAATAACAACAAAAAAGAACTTCATCATAAAAAGCTACTATGGAGACACAGATGATCAAGACATAAACTAAGAAAAAGACAGTGCCATGAAGACAACTACAAGTAAAGATAAACAGAAAAAGAATTCCTAGAAAAAGCACAAGTAAAATAACAATTTTAAAATGAAATAATAATAGGACAGGAAAATTGGGAACAGAAATGACAGTAATGCAAGAACAATTATGAAAAAATTAGTATTTTTAAGAGTCACAAACAATTTCCAAATACTAAAAGAGGCATAAGTATTTCAAAGTAGAAAATAACTTTTAAAAGCAAAATTTATTAAATGGAAAAAATACAAAAATTCCCTAAAAGAAATAAATCCTTAAAAATAAAAATAAGTAGAAGTTAATGATTCTATAAGACATCAAAGAAATAATAAAACAAAGTCAAAAGAATGAAAAAAAGGAAAAAAAGAAAATGTTAGCTTTTTTGGGGGGAAATATAACTGACTTGGCAACTATATCAAGTAAAGATCATTTAATAATTATTATACTGCTTGAAAATTATGATCAAAGAAGGAATCTTGACATCATATTCAAAAGTTATGAGGAAAATTGTTAGTTGTAAATAGAAAATTTGACATTCAAATATAAGACTTAAGGGAAACATTAAAAGGCAAACATGAAAGAGAAATCATAGCAGACTTCAAAAAGTTAAACTGCACGCCTATTTGGGATGATAATACAGATAACCATTAAGAATTTAAACTTTTTAAAAATAGCTTCCTGGAACTTAAGTGAGTTGACTAGGTTTGAATGATATAAAAAAATGGAAAGGTGAAGAAGAAATATGTACTGGGACAAAGAGGAAAGAAAATAATGGGAAAATATGGAACATAAAACAGTGCACAAGAAAAATGGTTTCTTGGGGGAGGGTGAAAATGGGATGGGGAGAAGTCAGTACTTGAACTACACTCTCATCTGAACTGGTTCAAAGAGGAATGGATACATATATACCTTCACTTGGGTATAAAACCCCATCAACTAACAGGGAAGAAGGGGAAGAGGTAAAGAAAAATTCCTTTCAGATTCCTTCTATGACACAAAAATGGCTTTTTGATAACTAAATCAAAGAGAGTGTGAATGAAAAAGAAAATTATAGATCCCAATATTCCCTAATGAATATTGATACAAAAAATTAAATAAAATTCTAGCAAGTAGACTAGAGTGCAGGTGGAATTTATACCAGAAATGCAGGAATACTTTAAAACTAAGAAAACTATAAGCATAATTGACCATATCAAAACAACAAAAATTACATAATCACTGCAATAAAGAGAAAAACTTATTTTTAGGTTTTTGCAAGGCAAATAAGGTTAAGTGGCTTGCCCAAGGCCACACAGCTAGGTAATTAAGTGTCTGAGGCCATATTTGAACTCAGATACTCTTGACTTTAGGGCTGGTGCCCTATCCACTGTGCTAGCCACCCCTGAGAAAAAACTTTTAACAGCATATAACACCTCTCCCTATTTTTAAAATACTAAAAAATAAGGATAAATGAACTTTTTGTTAAAATTACAAGCAACATCTATCTAAAACCAAGAGTAAATTTTTTTGTATTGAGAAAAACTAGAAACCTTATGAAAATATCAGGGGTGAAGCAAGAATATCTATTATCTCCAATACTATTCTTTATTGTATTAAAAATACTAGCTATAGCATGACAAGAACAAAGAAGTAAATGAATAACTATTGCTCTTTGTAGGCAATATGATGGTATTACTTAGTGAACCTTAGAGAATCGCCTAAAAAACTAATTGAAAAAAGACTGGCAAACTTGTAGGATATAAAAACAAACTATTGTATCAAACTAGAAAAATATTTTTAGTACTCCTTTTTATAATTATAATAAGTAAGAGCTACCCTATTGACAAACTATTCAAAAAGAAGTTATAGTAAGTAGATAAAGAAAACTATAGGTGATGTAATATTACCTTCAACCATGTGCCCCAAAGGAATAAAAGAGAGGGGAAAAGATTCATGTGCATAAATATATTAATATTAATTTTTTTGTTGTAGACAAGAACTGGAAACAAAGTAAAATGAATCAATTGGGGAATAGTTGAACAAATTGTGGTAAAAGAAAGCAAAAGAAAATTATTACATTGTAAAGAAAGAAAAAAGGGAAGAATTCAGAGAAACTTGGAAAGATTAGTTTAAATTGGGACAGTGTGAAGTGAGCATGAACCCAAAGAAAGTTGTGCACAATGACTACAATATTACAGAGCAAAATAAATTTGAACAATTTTATAGTTATGAAAAATTCATGACTTTAGGAGACTGATGATTAAATCATATTTCTAACCTCTTGACAGAGAGATGATGGATTAAGTATCCATCTAGAAATATATATTTACAGACATAACCAATGAAATAAACAATTTTGTTTGATTGTGTTTATTAGTTGCAAGAAATTATTTCAGTTGTGGAGGACCAGAAGACAGATAATAAAAGTGATGCAAAAAAAATGAAAAAATGAGCCATCAATGAAACACTTAAAAACAGAAAAGAACAGAAGAAAAATCAAGAGAGGACACAAATAGGTGATTGTATTAAATTTAATATATATGCGTTAAATAACAGAATATAACAGAAGTTCATGATCTTTATATATGTTATTTTGCCCTTTTTGAGAAACATTCATGTTTGTTAATGTTTAAATTAACAATAAAAAATTGAACAATAAAATTGGTGCACATCACCTACAATTTCCTTATCTAATTACTATAACTTCTTCTGAATAGCTATTGTTAATAGGGTAGCTCATGTTTCTGATAATTATAAAAAGTAGTACTAAAAATATTTTTCTAGTTTGATGCAACAGTTACCTACCTGAGATTTTGAAGGGATACCCTAGTAGACTTAAATGAGACAGTAAACTTAAAACAATAAACTTTTATTTTGGCACATTTAAGGGAAGGTTATGTGACTTACTTGATGATACACAATTCGGGTAACAGACCAAGATTAGCAGGGACCCTATCAGATGGACATAAAGCAACACCTGTCCACTAAACTGTGATTCTAAATGACATCTCCAAAACAGATAAGAGTAGGAGAGGGAAGACATAGCTTCAGAACTGTCACCAGAAACTCAAGTTCAGTGAACTTTGGGCCCAAGGAGGATGCAATAGTTCAGAGGTCTTAGAAATGTTGCTTCTTCATATTATTTTCCCCTTTCATTTTTTTTCTCTCTTATGATTTTTCCCTTTTTGTTATGTTTTACATATGGAAATTGTGCATGTATAACCTATATCAGATTACCTATTATCCAAGGGTGAAGAGTGAGAAGAATGGGAGGGAGAAATCTTTTTAAAAAATGAATGTAGAAAATTATCATTACATGTAATTAAAAAAATCAGTAATAAAAAAAATTAAAGAAAGTAAATGTTTCTTCTTAAACTGACAACGTGCTCTCCTTAGTCCTTCCTGTTCCAAGTAAACCGCTATCTTTTCATGTCCCTGGGAGACCTGAAGATGCTAAAGAAGTGTAAGGGTTTTTTTTTCTTTTTTTAGGAAGGGGTTATGGTCTCATACCCAACTGTGTATGCTTTGCTTCCCATTTCCAGTCTCATAGTCAGGGAAGCAATAGGACTATGCCAAAAAATATGAAATTTTCCATCATGAAAAGTTCCAAACATTAAAAAAAAATCCAGAAACAAGAAGGAAAGCTAAGCCTAGGGGAGGCAGGTAATATTTAGGAGTTGGAAAGTTATGGCCTGTTAGCTAAATAAGGACCAAAATCTGCTTTTCTAAAAGACCTTCAGCTAAAAATGTTTCTTTTATATTTTAAGTTTAAAGAAGTAATTTAAAAATATAAAAGCATTTTTAATTTCATGTCTATACAAGAACAGGCAAAGACAATATAAAGGAATAGGTCTCCAAAATAAAATCTTTTTGTTTGTTTCTGAATTTTCATAATATTATTTCAATTACTTTGCCTGTTGTTAGACCATCTTGTTTGTAAACTTTAATGATTGTTTAGCTTTCATTGCTTTTGGCACAAGCAAAATTTGCATGTTCACCCACAATAATTTAAAAATAAAAATAACAAAAACGATACCTTCAAGTCAAGAATAAAACATTTGGAATTCTTCTTCAAAGCATACATCAATTTTTAAAATATCTATAGACAGTGGCTACATTTGTCATTTGACTATGCCAATCTATTTGTTGGTTAGAAGATACATTAATGACCCACTTCAAACATGGCTAATTGTTTTGAAGTGCTTGTCTTGGGAAAAAGGGACATAATTTCAAATCGATGCATTTTTATCAAAGTCTAAATCTATTTCAAATAACTTTTTGGATGGTAACTTTGATTTTTTCCCTTACAAATTTATTTAGTTCAGTTGTCTGATATGCATCAATTTACTTAAACATCTAAATATTACACACACTTTTATAAGAGAATTCACATGAATCTTAAGGTCAATCTCAATGAAGCATTTATTATTTTTCTATTAAATAACAGGTTAAATTTTTTCTTAAATGAATGAACATAGACAAGGGGGAAATGAATGAATTTCTATATCTAGTTCAGTTATCCTGAGATAATGCAACTTTTCTTGTCCTTATCAAGTTTTCTTGTTATATAACTTCACAGAGCCTAATGAATTCCTTAAGTGATTTTCCTTAAGGACATATCTGACCATGTCATTCTCTTATTCAATAATAGGATTAAAAAACTCCTTCTGGGGTAAATATAAATTCCATTTAGCTAGTTCCACAACCTTGCCCCAACCTCTCTTTACTGCCTCATTGCACTTTACTCTCCTCACACTTTATGATCCAAACAAACTGACTTTCTAGCTATTACTCATATATTCTACTTCATGTCAACTTTTTCACTTTGTACTAACTTTTTCCATATCTAGATCATACTCCCTTTTCTCTTAATCTTACTTAATCCCTTTTTTGTTTTAAGACACAGCTCAATAGTCACTTTTTATATAAAACTTTCCCTAATGCCCCCAATTTCTAATTGCTCCCTACCTTGTATTTTATTCACTTGTATTTATTTCCTTTAAATATATTTTGTGTATACTTATTTTTGTTATAAAAGGAATTAGCAAACCACTTCAGTATATCCAAGAAGAAAACCCCAGATTAGATAATGACAAGTCCAACACTACTGAAAATAGTTGATGATCAATAGATCAAAAGAATATTTCACATTTTATGTTTGTATTTCTAGAACGTAGTAAAATACCTGGATGTAACAGGAATTTAATAAATGCTAGCTAATTGATTAGTTGGTTGATTTAAAACATTTTTGAGGCACTATTGAACAATGGGATAGGCATTGGTTCTGGAATTACAGGACCTTCAATCAATCCTAGTTCTCTAATAATGTTAGAAATATCCTGCCTGATTCACAGACCAGGAGGGAGGACAGAGCCTCACACACTGAGATCCTTGTGGGAGTATCCCAAAAGCTCAGGAAACACCCCCAAAACAGGCTAAGGCTGGGAAAATGAGCAAGCAGAGAAACAAGAGGAACACCATTGAGAAATAGTTTGCATGTGAGCCCAAGAAGGATCAAAACACTCAGTCTGAAGATGAGGAAGCACAAGCTCCTGCATCTAAAGACTCCAAGAAAAACAGAAATTGGGCTCAGGCTATGACAGAGCTCAAATAAGACTTTGAAAATCAAATGAGAGAGTTATAAGAAAAACTAGGAAAAGAAATGAGAGAGATACAGGAAAAACATGAAAATGAAGTCAGCAACTTAGTCAAGGAGATCCAAAAATATGCTGAAGAAAATAGCATGTTAAAAACCAGCTTAGGTCAAATGGATAAAATAGTCCAAAAAGATATTGAGAAGAAGAATGCTTTAAAAAGCAGAATTGGCCAGATAGAAAAAGAAATAATAAAGTTCTCTGAGGAAAACAAATCCTTCAGACAAAGAATAGAACTCAGGAAGATTGCTGAATTTACGAGAAATCAGGATCCAATACTTCAAAACCAAAAAAAATGAAAAATTAGAAGAAAATGTGAAACATCTCATCGAAAAAACAACTGATATGGAAAACAGATTTAGGAAAGATAATTTTAAAAGTATTGGGATACCTGAAAGTCATGATCAGGAAAAGAGCCTTGACATCATTTTCAAATAATTACTACAGGAAAATTGCCCTGATATCCTAGAAGCAGAGGGCAAAATAGAAAGGGAGAGAATCCACCAATCCCCCTGAGAAAGAGATCCCAAAAAACCAACCCACAGGAATATTATAGCTAAGTTCCAGAACTCCCAAGTCAAAGAGAAAAGTATTACAAGCAGCCAGAAGGACACAATTCAAATACCATGGAGCTGCAATCAGGATCTCACAGGACTTAGCAGCAACTACATTAAAAACTCATAGGGTTTGGACTCTAATATACTGGAAGGAAAAAGAGCTTAGAATGCAACCGCGAATCAACTACCCAGCAAAACTGAATGTCCTCTTCCAGGGAAAAAGATGGACTTTCAATGAACCAGGGGAATTTCAAATGTTGCTTTTGGAATGGCCAGAGCTGAACAGAAGGTTTCATCTTCAGATACAGGACTCAGGTGAAGCATAGAGATTGGAGGAGAGGGGGAAAATATGAGGGACTTAATGATGATGAACTGCATGTATTCCTGTATAGAAAAATGATACTGATAATACTCATATGAACCTTCTCAATTAATAGAGCAGGTAGAAAGAGATTTTATAGATGAAGCACAGGAGAAAGCTGAATTTGAAGATAAAATATGGTGTAAAAATGGAGTCAATAGAAAAAAGGGAAATGTAAGGGGAGAAAGAAAAAGGAGAGGAGGGAGTAGGCCAAGATATTTCATATAATAAGACTTTTCTTTATTACAATGAGCTATTGCAATTGTATTGAAGGAGGAAAGGCAAGGGGGAATGAGGGAAACTTCACCTTCATCAGAAGTGGTTAGGAGAGGAAACAGCATATATACTCAATGGGGTATAGACATCTGGAGTAAGAGGGTGGGGGGAACAGGGGGAAGTGGTGGAGATGTGAATGATGGAGGAGAGGATGGACCATGGGGGGAGAGTGATCAGATATTACACATTTTCTCTTTTACTCTCTTGCAAGGGGCTGGGAATTGCATGGTCTGTCTGGGACCATAGGGCCAGGTGGATGCTGGGCCTAAGCAGTGGCATGGGGTCTTGGGGCCTCTTGGCCCCAGGGCCAGGGATCTATCTGCTGCGCCACTCAGCTACCCTACAGCAGAGTCAGAGTGAAAGGAGAGAGAAAATAGAGTACATGGTAGTGGAGAAATATGAAAGGAGGGAGTTGCAATCAGCAATGGCAACGGTGGAAAAATATGGAAGTAACTTTGCGATGGACTTACCGTAAAGAACGTGATCCACCCATGACCAGAGTTGGTGGTGTTGGAACACAGACTGAAGCACATTTTTTATTATTATTTTTTTGGGAGGGGGTGCAGGGCAAATGGGGCTGGGTGGCCTGCCTGGGGAAGCATAGTAGGGTGATTGTTGGATGTCTGAGGCCAGATTTGGACCCTGGTGCTCCTAGCTCAAGGGCCAGTGCTCTGTCTGCCACCCAGGCACCCCTACTATTATTACTATTTTATTTTATTTTGGGTATTTTTTTTCTTTTTTTGGTTTTTGCATGGCAGTGGGGTTGGGGTGGCTTGCATGTCACACAGATGGGTGTACAGGGTCAGATGTGGACTAAGGTGCTCCTGGCTCCAGGGCTGGTGCTCCATCCACTGTACCACCTGGCCATACCTACAATTATTACTGTTATTTTTTTATTAATTTTAATTTTTTCTCTCCCCTTTACTTTATCACTCAAGTGAGTCTATATTTTTGGGGGGAGGGGTATTTTGTTTACTCTTAAACAAGAATATTTTATTAATGTATAAAAAATTATTATTTGTACAAAATGAGAATGAATAAATATTAAAAAAAATATATCCTGCCTGAGTGATCTTAAATATGGCACTTAAATTTTCTGGGTCCCAAATTTCTTTAGCTACAAAATGTGATTGAGATAGTCTCTTAGGTTCTATGTCTATGAACCTATAATCCAATGAGGTGGCACATTGAACAGAAATACTGAATTTGAAATCTGGAAGACAAGTTCAAATCCAGCCTCTGACATTTATTAACTGGATGATTATAAGCAAGTTACTTAACCTTTGTCTTCCTCAATTACCTCACTTGTAAAATTTAGATAACACTTCTTTCCCATGGTTGTGAGAATAAAATGAAATACTCTCTGTAAAGCACTGTATAAATAAATATAAGCATAACTAATAGCTTTTATACTATTTGATTTAATGTGTGTATTTGTTCCAGAACTATAATTTCATCAATGAGAACAACTAGAATAGAAACTTCTTTCACAAAATAGCTTATGTGTAACTGAAGTTTAAGTGAAATGATTTGTTCATGGTACTATTGCTAGTGTGTTTCAGAGAAGAGGAGGTCACAGCTAGACCTAGGTATTCTTAGCTCTAAAGTGTTCTTAACACCTTCTGTTTACTATGCTTCATGCCCCTTGTTTCAAAATAGGAACTTAAAAAAAAGTTTCCAGGAGCATATTAGGTATGTGAATGATCTCTAGGAAATTATATGTATATGCATACAAACAACTCAACAGGTTATAGGATATAAAATGTTTTAGATAAAAATCTTTAATACATATATTAGAATACAATTTGTTAAGACATTTATTTGAATCATTTTATTTTATGAATTACCCAAGGAAATGAGAGAGATGAGGGCAATTGTAGGTATGAGAGAAAGTCATTGAAAAATACATGGGAGTATTTTCTTGTATCAGAAAAAGTAAGGAGATCAGTGTCACTGGATCCTAGAGAATGTGAAGGAAAGAGTAAGAATGAGACCAATTGGGACCCTGCTAGAATACTCTAGATAAGAGATGTTGAGGACTATAATTTAAGTAGCAGTTATATGAATGTAGGAAAGAGATGAGATACAAAAGATGGTTTGAAAGTAGTGGACACAAGACCTGGCAATTAATTAGATATGGTTTCAGGTAGTTCAGCAACAGCTCTGCAAGATTCCTGAGCCCTTGGACCACTGGCATGCTTTGAATCAATCCAGTAGGTAACAGGAGGAAGGGGTTTAGAAAAGCTGTGATAGAAGTCAGCAAGAAATGTTTAAAAGAATACTGAAACTATATGCAGGAAGAAAATGACAACACTAAGTTCAAAAGGTTAGAAGGCAGGGGAGCTTTTGATGGCCTTTGGTAAGACTTACCCATGTTTCCTGTTTAACCCATTACATCTTCTTTCACTTCTTTTATGTTTTCAATGTGTATGCAGCTGGTTTTCTGTTTTGTCTTTTTTTCTTTTTCTAGGTCAATAAAGTCAATCTTAAAATGTATACTTCTCAAAGGACAGGAGTCTTGTTTAATTCAATTTTCCTTATTCAAGCTTTCCAGAGTTTACTAGGTGGGCCTGTCATTTTTCTTATGATAGAGATGATGAACACAATGATACTTGTATTATCCCTCTCTTCCTGATTCAGAAAGACTTAGAACTTCAAAAGCAGTTTTGCTAGCATAAACATTTTATGTATGACCCCTTACATGGACTCAATTAAAACTATATTACAAGGTCTCCATGATTTTTTTTTGAGAGAGTCATGTCAGTGACTCCAAGTCAAAGGGATCTATTTTAATCAACGTGAATGGAGATTCTCTGTTTTGTGGAGTTCACATATGGTTACCAAACTAAAAGAAGTACATGTCCTGCTTGTTTTTGATTTGTTTGTATAATTTGTTGGTGCTGTCATATGGCACCACACCCCCTGCCCATATTTTAAATCTTATGTTTTTCTTTAAGACTATAGCTCTAGTTTCATTATAAAAGGAATAACTTTTCAAATTTCATTACCTTCTTATGACAGATTCAAGACCCAAGAAATCCAGGGCCCTTTTCCATTTTGTATTTTATGATTTGGGTCCTCTCAGGGTGCCTGCTTTCATTGGTGCATGAAATTATCACAGTTGATGTTTGTATTGAGAATTTTACCTCCTATGGACAAGAAGTTTATAATCTTTGGTTTATTTCAGATAGGGGGATTTTCAAAAGCTGTTAAACACAAACTATGATTCATTTTGAATAGCAGTTTATACTTTTTTAAAAGGCATATAAAGATTAGAGCTATAACTTTTAAGACTTGAAAATATCACCTAGTAATTTTGATAATGGAACTTCATGAGATAAAAAGGAAATTCTTGTGAATTTAATTATATGTATCTGTTTAGAACTCCAATTGATAACCAACATTTAAATGGCTCATAAAAAATTGTCTTCCACACACTAGGAGAGTCACTCTATTCAAAATACAATGAACAAATATAACTTCAAAATAGGGTTTTCTTCTGCATTGTGTCACTTATGTAAAGATGAAATTGCAGAATGCAAAGTTATGCTGTTACTTCTTTAATGGACTGCTTTTATGGTTTTCTGTGGCATAAATTATTTTTTAATGTTTTCTTATGGCAAGAATTATATTAATTGATACAAAGTAAAGTGAAAAGAATTAGGAGATTTTTGTCAATAGTAGCAGCAATGTGTTAATGATGATGAATTGTCAAAGTTGGCTAGTCTGATCAATTCAATGGTCCAAGACAAATTCAAAAGAGAACTTGAAATCTGAGTGCAAATTGAAGTATGATTTTCTCACTTTATTTTTCTGCTTTTTTTTAGGTTTTTGCAAGGCAAATGGGGTTAACGGGCTTACCCAACCAAGGCCACACAGC
Source organism: Macrotis lagotis (assembly GCF_037893015.1). Classification (NCBI taxonomy): domain Eukaryota; kingdom Metazoa; phylum Chordata; class Mammalia; order Peramelemorphia; family Peramelidae; genus Macrotis; species Macrotis lagotis. The sequence goes on along the minus strand of NC_133666.1, from coordinate 162,018,503 downwards.
TAGGTAATTATTAAATGACTGAGGCTGGATTTGAACTCAGGTACTCTAGACTCCAGGACCAGTGTTCTATCCACTGAGCCACCTAGTCACCCCAGGAAAGCATTTTAAACTCAAAATTTAAACAGAAAATTCTTAAAATAAATACATTATGAATTATAATATTTTAGAAAAACTTTGGTCTAAAAGATCTTCCCATTGAAGTTTTAGTATTTTATGCTCACAAATTTATCATAGTTTGCATTAAAAATTGAATAAAAACATTTTTGAAAAGTTTAACATTATTTGTGCTCACATTTCTTTATAAACAATTCATCCACTCAAAATCTTAGCCAGTAAGTATAGGGAGTATAGCCTATTCTTGGTCCTTTAATAATTACCTTCCCATTAAGGTGGTGAGATTAAACCTTTATTTCTTCTTCCGACATTATCATGAGTGCATTGTATATGTTTACTGTGTATAGAATAAAAATAAAAAAAATCCTTAGTTCAAAAACTCAGACCTTAAAATTCTACTCAACTACCCACCTGCCAGCTGTAGCTTGGTATTCAAGTCACAACTGAATACTTAACTTTAAAAGTTTGGAGTGTCTGCCCTGGCTTCCTGTAGACCCCATAGATTCTTCACTTCCCAACATTACAATTGTTATAATTTTTCTTTCATGAAATCACAAACTGTTTATATGTGTACAAAGGGAGTTAGAGTTTCCTATTTACTGTGTCTTTGCCAGTAAGTTAAAGGTTGGCAACTTACCATTTGGAGAGCAGGGAATGATAATGATATAATTAATATTAATAGAGTCATTATATCTCCACAAATCATTGAGATGATTGAATTAACTCTCCCTCTCTTCTTTCTGCACTATTTTTGCATTGGTATTATTATAACCTTTAACTGTCTATTTTAACTTCTGAAAGCAATTTACCTCATCAAATTTAATATCAACGACAAAAGCGAGAAACCTTATTTGAATGCCATTTTCATTTTTTATTTCTTTGAAGATATGAAAGTCCTCCTTACAACACATATTATACAATTACATCACTTAGCTCTTGAGCACATGTTTAATACCCTCCTCATTTTCCTTTGCTTGACAGGTCTCTCATTTACTTTGGAAAGACTTCTTTACAAGTAGGAAAGTGCAGTAAGAAAAAAATGCATTCATAGACCAGATGGAGAGAATCAGTCACTCAATCTATTATCATTTTGTATGAATCTACGATGTGCCAGATGTTATCCTAGGAAGTAAGAATACTCAAGTCAGAGGTCAGAGGTTCAAATGCACCTTCTGATATTCATTATCTAAATGATCTTGGACAAGTCACAACTTCAGTGCTTATTAGTTCTGAAAAATGAAGGGTTTACACTAGATAACTCTCAAGACACTTGCAGTTTTAGATTTGTGGTCTTAAGAACCCTACTATAAAAATAAAATATCTTGGGCAAGCTACTTAACCCCAATTTGCCTTGCAAAAACCTGAAAAAATAAGATAAAATAAAATATAAACCATTTCCTATTGTTAAGGTGCTTATTTGTGGTCTTTAAGAAGAAAACTGAATATTGCATGAACATCCTACACTCTACATGTCCATTAACTAGCTTTAAGTCTCCATTATTTCTAACTTCCCTATAACTATTGAGAGTAACAACAAAGAATAATTTGCAGCTCTTCACTCTCTCTCCTCTCCCATTCTCCATCAGCTTTCAAGATCGTTGTGAAGTAAGGGAAGATTACAAGTAATTACTTTTTTAAAAAAAAAATCTCTTTTTTCTTTCTTGACCTAAGTTATGTATTATCTCTTAATGAAAACCCCTGATACTTCTTATGGTCCAAAGAGTTTGAACTAAAAATTCTTCTTTAAGCAGTAAATAATTGCCCTTTCATGATATAAATACTGCTTCCTATGTTGTAACTGGTATGTGCATATTTGAAGCATTATAGGTTTGTTTCTCCAGTAATTTGGAGCTTTGGAAGCAAAATTATCGCAAAACTATAACATATATCTAGCACAGAGTTTATCAGTTCACCTTCTTGCTGGTTGACTTTTTACCTATTCTCAGCTAAAATATGAAGACTGACAAGGTGAAGAGTACTATGAAGACCAAGTCAATATTTACCTTGCAGTGGGACTGGACAAGTGTGGTCTGGTCAGGCAGGCACCTTGTAGGGGCATGTAGGTCAGAAAGATGTCTGTAATGCAAAGTGAACAAAGGAGAGTAGTTTTGTTGACAGTTCTTGGAACTAGCAAGCTAGCCCTTGTCCTGCCTGTGGCTCAAAAAATCAAACAGTAATACTCCCTTTCTAGACATTGCTGAAAGTGAAGTCTACTCCATAGAAATTAAGAAGATATGTTATGATAGAATACTTGAGAAGAGAAACTGGTCTAATGAAGATGAAAAGCAAGGAAGTTTATGAAGGTGAAATTACAAAGTCAACTCCTTGCAGGACTGAAAATCCTATGGGAGGATTTAGCAAGATCATCAGTCATTTAATTATATGCTTAAAATAGTAAAAGAAATCTGAGTTGCAACTGAACCCAAATCTCTTTGAAAGTTTGCAGAAAGAGTGGATGGAGGTTGGAGAAGTGATTTACAAAGGAGCAAATAGCAGAGCAGTGAAGAGGAAAGACAGGTATAATACCTATGCTAACTGTGTATGGCCTTGAAGCAGAAGAATCACAATTATTCAGAATATAAATCTGTATGCTTGTATAACTTGTATGTTGTCAATAGTAAGTGCCATGGTGGGCAGGAAAACTTTTCTGTGATGGGCCAGTGAAGCCAAAGAAACCTGAAATCACAGACAAGCTGTAAGTAGAGATTGACAAGATGGTAAACAATTAAATTGACTAAGGCAAAGCTGAGTTAGTTCCTGACTTGCTATTTGTTGATAAAGTACACTTATTGGACATTGAATGCCTCATCTGTCAGCAACTACCCCTTGACATCTTTTGTTGTCTCCATCATTTTCACTTCCAACAGGGCAAATGTGTAATTAGGGTTACTGAAATGTGGTTACTCCTCATAGAATTTTCATTGATCTTCTGGACAAAATGATCATATGCATCATGCTACATATATCACAAGAAATTAAAAATAAAAAAACAGAGTCCAGAAAGAAGAGATTAATTTCAATGAGAAAACATTGAACTACTTGGAAGAAATTGATATCAAGACCACATTAAGATACTCAATGCAGTTCCTAATCCCAAAAAACTTGTTGGCCAAGATCAATTGAAAGATAGTATTAAGAAAGAGCAGAATGAAGAAATTAATTAACTCTTCTAAGATGTCAAGTTTTCAGCCAAAATCATAGTTTATCAACAGGAGAAATATAAAATAATGGTGACATATTAATATTTTTAAGTTTAAATAGACAGTAAGAATATTCCCAGCTAAAATAAAAAAAGATGTAAAGATGGATATTTCTGAAGCATATAAACCTATGGATATAATGTCTATATTCTGAGTTATGAGCAGTTGGTTGTATAATCAATTTTTTTGTGAAACAATAAATTAAAATTTTTTACAACTTTTCCCATAGTTGCTGTTTCAAACCTTACCTGAAATATCTTCTAATGAGTCTGTTTGGTTTTAGAAATGCATATATCTTGAAGAATGTTACAAGGAGTATTTTAAATTACCCTAGGGGTTCAAGACACATTTTACTGTTTTTGAAAAGGGTTCACAGAACAAAAAATATTAAGGAGCACTGCTGTGGTAGATGATAGAGTTGCGAGAGTCAATAATAGTCAACATGTGGCAGCCAGCTTTATGGTAATGATCCTCCCTCAACTTAGCTAGTTTGTCTTCAGTGGACCGATATTCCATATCCAGGAGCATCATCCAAGTCTTTCCAGTTTAGTATAACCTGCCATGGTTTGAGCTGCATTGGGTATAGTTCAGAGTAACTGCCATGTGATAATGAAGCACCAGAGGGAACCAAAGTCAATTAACTTTTTAATATGTTGCACCATGAAGTATTGTAGAGAGGAGAAAGGTTAACTCTGAAACTAGGAAGACCATACCTCAAATTCTGCTTATCATGATGGCTACAGGACTAAGGATAAATCACACAACCTCTCAGTATTCAAAATTACTATCTAAAACTATAAGATGCAAACCTGCACTAGTAGAATATATTTTCTTATGTGGACTCAATAAGTCAATCAACATTTAAGTTCCTGCTGTATGACCTACTGTATGACAGGGACTAAGTACCAGAGATAAAAATAATCTCTTCTCTCAAGGAACTCACAGTATAATGAAGAAGACAACGTATAAATGACATGCATAAGCAAGTTATAAACATGATAAATTGGAAATAATATAGGGAAAGTACTAGAATTGAGAAGGATCAAGAAAGACTTTATGTAGAAGGTAGATTTTAGCTGGATCTTGAAGGAAACTAGGGAAGCTAGGAGACAAATATGAAAACGAAAAGAATTGCAGACTTGGAGAGACAAACAGGGGAAATGCCTGGAGTTGAGACATGGAGCCTTTTGTTTGATGGATAGCAAAAAGCCTAGTGTCACTAGATGGCAGGGTACATGGATGGTGTATGGGTAAGGTGTTAGAAGATTGGAAATGTAAGTGGTGGGAGGAGGTTTTGAAAGGCTTTGAAAGGAAAACAATTTAGATTTGATTCTAGAAGTGATAGGGAGCTAGCAACTGGAGTTTATTGAGCAGGACAGTGATATAGGGAATTGACATAGTTGCAGATTTTAGAAAGATTAATTTGACAACTGAGTGAAGGATAGATTGGAGTGGAGGAGAAAATGGTGGTAGAGAGATCAAGAAGAAGGCTATAATACAATAGTCGAGATGTGAGGTGATAAAGGTATTCGCTAGCATAGTAGTAATATCAGAAGAGAAAAGAAGGTAAATGCAAGAGAGTTGGTGAAAGTAAAATAGACAAGCTTTGGCCACAGATTGACTCTCAGAAGCAAGAAAGAGTATCTGGAAATTCCCTACATCAATGAAATCCTGTAATTGTATCTATCTACTTTATCACTTCACAAATTTATAAAGAAGAGACATGAAAGTGATGGGACAGTTTCTTAAATTATATCCATTTAAAATCACGGACAAGTTTACACATGGATAGAATCTTTTCCCCTTTGATGAATTCAAATGAAATTACTATTTTTAGTTTCCACATAAAAAATTTCTTCTCTACAAAAACCATCTCTAACCAACATCTCACTTTCTACATTGTATACTCTTCTGAATTTGTAATTTATGTTGCTAAATGGGTTTCATATTCCTTCATACTCAATAATCCATTTCTGTTGAGGGAGGCTACTGAGAACAAATGCTCATCCTTAAACTGCTTTGTATCTACAGAATACTATTTTTTAAAATCATATGTGCTTTTCAGAAATTTGGTGGTCATTTCGCAAAACAAAAACTGAATAGGTCTAACAACATAAAATATACTTAAAAATCTATTACTATCTTTTCGAAGATAATATCAAGAGAAAGCATACATGATGGTTAATGTGTAACAGATATCTGTCCTTCACTATCTTAGTCTCATCACACACCAACACTTCTTAAAAGATATCTCTACAATGAAGAGTGCAAAACACTTTCATGTTGATTTCCATTTTCCTTTTCTGAAATTAGCTTTCTTCCCCCACTTGCAAACTAACGTACCTTCACTGACCAGAGAAAATCATATTCCTGTGTGAATTTGCAGGCAGTGAAAAATCAGATTATGCATGACACTGGTCATAAACCAGGCAATCAGTTTAGTTTCTCCAGAAAGACTAATTTATGAAGTAGAGCCATAGGATTTAGGGAAATGAATAAAATGATAGCAATTACAGCTGCATAAATATGCTCAGTTTGCTGACCAATAGATAACAGCTCAGAATGAATGGTAGAACGTAACCTGTATGGGATGTTCTATTTCTGTACCATTTCAATGAATTCTGAGCTTGTTTTCACACAAAGCATCTGCCATCTCTTTAGTCAATTTGAAACACATGATGCTTCACTGAACATCTTTAAAGAATGAAATACATATGAATAAAAAAACCAATCAAATTAAGGGAATCTAATTCTTTTACCATTTTTAAAATTTTTTAAATGGAAATGGACAAGATAGTCTAATATTGGAATTGAGTTAAAATTTAATGGAAAGCCTTTGTCCTGGATGAATGGACATCTTAACAGAGGTCCTGAGTGAAATCATGAGCTTTTAGATTATGGTAGCCTGGAAGAACAAGCTTTATGATTTTGCTGAGCTAACAGGTCAATTTAATTTTTGCAAAATCAGTCAAACATACTGTTTCAACTAGCTGCCAAGTGAATTTAGTCAGAACATAAGATCTCAGGATATAAATCTGAAAGAGACTTTAGAGAACATCAGTGTAATTCTTTAATTTTAGAAGCGAGGAGTTGGAGACCCATTAAGTTACTCTTTCAAGGTCATATAAAATCATTGATTTAAAGCTGGGAGATACCTTTGAGATCATCTAGTCCAAACACTTTTTTTTAACAGATGAGAAAACAAAGATTCAGAAGAGTTAGTTGATTTGCCCAAAGGCAGAATCCCAGGTTAAACCCTACACTTTTGATTTCTGATCCAGTTCTCCTTAAGTGTATGGTAGCTTACCATTAATGAGGAGAAAAGGTCAATCATAACTGAGGAAGATGATAGTGGGAAAGAACTGGAAGCAGAGAGAAAAATAAATTACTCCCAGGAATTTGGAGTAGGGTATCAACCAACCATTCTCTAATTTGATTGCAGCATCTGCCAATGCAGGTTAATATTATTTATTGGATTTCTTTTTCAAAAATGAAATTCACTTGATATTTAATACTTCATCCATTAAAAATTGATGTATCAAATGCTGGGGAAAGGAGTTCATAGAGTTTGAAAGCTCATATTAGTCTTCAGTGATCAATTATTCATGTCTCTTTCAAATATAATTCTATTATCTTGTTGTAAAAGAGAATTAGAGTCAATGTTAATTGGCATACAGAAATGTCCAGAATCCCCCTCCTCAAACCATGAAAAACCTTAGGGATTGTGATGCTTTTCTAAAAGAAGAAAGGGGGGAGGGAGAGCCTAATGAGAGAAGTGAGACCTAAGAGTGAAATTAGATCAAACCTGAACCTATTGGAAATCATGCTACTGGTGGGTGCAAAATCAAGAGAATATCAAGGGCATAAAGAGAATCACTGTTCCAACACAGCAAGCAAAACTTTATGGTAGAGAAAGTGATACAATAAAAAAGAGCTCACCAGCCTATGAAAAATAGACACACAGTAGCTGGAACAATTTGTCTTACTGAGAACTGAACAAGTGATTCTTCCCTTTCCTATCCTTTTCTTCATTCTCATTCTTGCTTTCTTAGAATGCTTTCTTGCTGTCTTAGGACAGAAAAGACTGTTCTTCCAAATGTTGTTCTCAGATGAGTATTCTGTACACTATTGTTTGAAAAAGAAAACTATTTCAGATAAAGTGGTTTAACTATTTCATAATTCTTTTATTTTCCATAGTATAATTTGAAGAGAAGAGACAAAGAGAGACAAATACAGAGAGAGTTAAGGCAATAGAGAAAAACAGAGATAGAGTTTTATAGTACCTGAAATGTATCCTAGCATGGGGATTAGGAACTGAATAAAAGAGAACATTATTTATTCATATTTTTATACCTTTTTAGAGAAAAAAGGGGAAGATTAGGCTGAATTTCCAGGCAAGTGAGAAAAATAGCTTTTTGGTATGGAAAAGTTTGTGAATGAGCTGGGAGTCAGTATTGCTAATGTGGTCCCTTAGGCACTTCTTTTACATTATATTCTTTCTTTTTATTGGAATTTTATTTTATTTTCCAAATTACATGCAGAGGTAGTTTTTCAACATTCATCCATTTGTAAATTAATGAGTTCCACATTTTTCTACCACCCTCCTTTCCCTCCCCCCTCCCCATGGCAGGTAAAGAGTCTGGTAAAAGTTCTACCTACATGCATATTCCTGTTTAACATATTTACATATTAGTCATGTTGTAAAAGTGGAATTAGAACTAAAGAGGGGAAAAAAACTGTGAGAAAGAGGAAAAACATAAAATAAGTTTTTAAAAAGTGAACATAGTATGCTTTGCTCTGCATTCAGACTTCAAGGCCCTGAATGTGGATGGCATTACCCATAGCAGAATTTTCTGGGTTGTCCTTGATCTCTGAACTGCTGAGAGGAGCTGCATCCGCCATAATTGACCATCTCACAATATTATTGTTAATATATACAATAGTCTCTTGGTTCTATTCACTTCACTCTGTATCAGTTCATAAAAGTCTTTCCATGCTTCTCTAAAGTCTGATCACTCATGATTTCCTATAGACTAAATGTCTCCATAACTTGTTCAGCCATTTCCCTAATTGATGGAAGTACCCTCAATTTCTAATTCTTTGCCATTACAAAAAGAACTGCTTCCCATTGTCTTCTCACAAAGTAAAGGCCATTTTCCTGATTATAGAAACTAAAGAGGTTAACTAGAAAGTTATGTGCAAAGGGAAGATTTGGGAAACTGTGGTACTTTGCACAAGAGGGTGAGAGCCAGAAAGAGGTAGTAACCATCTCTCTCTTACCAATTCAATAAAATCTGTCTCATGCTAACTGCTAGAATTTGAAGTGTTGATTGAGGACTCAAAATATCTAAGCACCAGATTGCAATGATGCTGTGATACAGGTCATCTTCTTGTGACCACATAATCTGGGTTGTGTCAACTAAATTAGTCTCTGAAACTGCTTCTTTTTTGTTATTTCTTATAGCAAAATAGTATTGAATTACATAGATATATCACAGTTTATTCAACCATTACCCAGTTTTCTAAGAGGTACCCAAAGCCACACCTTAGATTTTATGTTTCTTTTCTTTACCCTCTTTCAATTCTCCCTTCAGATTCATGGGCTGGGTTTTGCTTCTAAATATTCCATCCCTTTTATTATACTTACTAGCTGTGTGACTGTGGGCAAGTCACTTAACCCTAATTGCCTCGCATCCAGGGCCATCTCCAGTCATCCTGATCCATATATAATCATTGGATACAGATGGCTCTGGAGGAGAAAGTAAGACTGGTGACATAGCACAGCATTCCCCCTCACTCAAATTCAAATTCATGTGCTTGTCATGGCATTACTTCCCTGATGTCACTGCTTTCTTCAAGAACAAAAGAAACATAATTACTCTTTTCACTAACTTCACTCTCCAGCTCTCTTTCCCCATTTAGCTCCCCAACCTGTTTGAAATAACTATAGAAAATATGTGTGTCTGTTTTTCATATCAGGTTTGTATGGTGCCCACTCCCTTCATCACTTCTTTCATGTTTGTATAGTCTCACATTCTCCAGTTAAGAGAAATGACAAGTTCCATTATTTCTTCTTCCTTTCTTAATATGATAGTTCTTTGCTTACTCTATAATCTCTTCTCTGAAAAACCTCAGAACAGAACCATCCACCCCATCTCATTTTTTATTTCTCTCAATAGTCCTTAAAAGCATTAAATTTCTAAAGATGTATGTATATCTTTGCCCCATTAGAATGTTATCACCATATCATCATAAAGCTTCTTCAGATTACTCATAGATTTACTTTTCCATATTTCTCTGGACTTGTGTTATGTTTCAAAATTTCTTTTTCAGCTCTACATTTTTTTCATCAAAAATGTTTGGAAGACTTCGATTCCATTAAAGATCCATTGTTTTACCCCTTAAGATTATAATTAGTTGCCAAGGAGGTTATTTTGGGTTATGATCTTATCTCTTTTGACTTTAGGAATATTGTATTCCAAGATCTCCTTTTGTTTTCAGTGGAAATTATACAGTGTCTTGTGATCCTAACTGTAGTTCTTTGATTCTAAAAATTGCTTCTTTTATTATATTTGAAGCACTTTTTATATGGGAACTATGAATTTTGAATTTGACATCTCTGGGACTTTTTTCTTGTGGTTTTCCTTTCAGGAGGTGATTGGTCAGTTCTATCTATCTTAGCTACAATAGCTAGGTAGCACAGTGTAGAGCAATGGCCTTGGAGTCAGGAGGACAGCAGCTCAAATCCTGACTCAAACTCTTGACCCTCACTAGCTGTGATCTTGTTCAAATTGTTTAACCCTGATTGCCTCATATACAAGGCCTCCATTCATCTTGATTCATATCTGGCCACTGGACCCAGATGGAGAAAGTGAGACTGGTAACAGCACAGCACCACTCACTGAAATCTAATTCATGTCTTTATCATGGCATAGCCTCCTTGATATCTTCTTCAAAAATGAAGGACAAATATTACTATCTTAGCCATTTGATTCTACTGGGTGTTTTTATTTCCTGAAATATAGTTTTTAAACTTGATATTCATAGAATCCAGTGATTTGTAATTATTTTTTCCTTGATCTATTTTCCAGATCAGTTGATTTTTATATCAAATAATATACATTTTCTTCTGGTTTTAAATCTTTTTTATCTGAATAGTTTCTTTTTTTGACTCATGAAGTCACTGATTTCAGTTTGGTCTATTCTGGGTTTTAGGGAGTCCATTTCTGGGCTGAGTTTATACTTTGTTTTCTAAACTGCTTATTCTCCATCCAATTCTTTCTGTGGGAATATTTATTGGATTTTTATCCCCCGTTTCATGTCTTCTAAGTATTTATGCAATTCTCATAGAAAAAACTGTTTCCCTTTGAGTTTCTTCTTGTAGAAGTTATATAGATTTGGAATGATTTTATACTGGTTGGTGCTTTCTTTGATTTATTCATCTCTCCCATTTTGTTCCAGGGTCAGGTTCTGCCACCTATTGTACTTTGGAGTGAACTGGTTGACCTTGCTTGATTTGACTATGGTCCTTTGAGTTCTTCCACTTTAAATAGAGTTATCTGGATCTTTGAGTTTCAAAGTGACATATCTTCAGGGCTTTTTTTTTTGTTGATTCAGGAAAAACTGTAAAGTACCACAATCATCTTGGACTGAGGCTGTTCCTTTCTGAACATTGCAACATCATATAGTTTGGTTTCTAGGGTTTCCAAGATTCATAACATGGGGCTTTCTGAGTACCCTGGAATTTTCTCAGGGAGTCTCTCTCCTCTTGTGACCTCTGGACACAGAGCTTTGAAAGTTCTCTGTCATGTCTCTGGTCATAAAGGCATTAATTTTGCTAAAGAGGTTTCAATTATGTGACTGTAGGACTGATTTTTTTGTTCAGCAGTTATAGAGTAGAAATCATTTAATAGATTATCTAACTAGATTTCTTAATCATTATTGGTCTTGGAAAAAATTCATGGTATCTGAAATAGGTGTGTGGGATTTAAGCAGTCAGCCTTCTGTTCAGGAAACCATTTTGGCAGGAAGTCCAATAAAGTTTCATCTCTAAAATGCCATTGTTCATTATGGAAAGGCAAAAATTCATCCTCATGAACAAAAATATTATAAGACTAAGAAGTCAATATGAGTCATAGATTCTAGAACTTAGAGCTGAAAGGAAACAGATATATTCGAATACTCTCTTTATAGATGAGCAAACTGAGACCAGAGAAGAGATATGATTTGGCCAAAGTCACTGGGGCATGTAAACTTAATTCATCTGACTCTAAATATAGTTTTTGGTAATACTACATGATTAATATAAATTATTTTATTTTAGTCTAGTCCTGGGATTTTGCTGTTATAGGAAACTACCAGTGAATAAACTTCCTTTACCTGTGTTATTGAGTAATTATCCTATAAATCTCAGACTTAGAATCATCTAGGACACTGACAGTAAAGTGGTTTAAGTAGTGATCACTGGCAAGGAATGAAAAAGAGAAACCCATGTGTTCTTCACATTCCCTGACTGATTCCCTACCCATTAATAGTATGCAACTACAAACTATAGTAGATTTTAAAAATTATCCCTTAAAAATTTCCCTAAGGAATGTATTTTTTAAAAGCAAAATAGCAAACTACCTCTTTGGATATCTTTTCTAATTTCATCATTAGGACCCCCATCTTTACTCCATTCCATTATTTCCAAGTCCTCATTTTCCACTGGATCTTTGACCTAGCCAGAATTGAATATATAAAAAAACAAAGGAAACATAAAAAAAAAAACAAAATGCAAAGTGAATAAGAAAGCAAACCCTGCTATCACTATTTTCCAAGCTAGCACATATCAGATTTCTTGGGGCCAGAAATTGTTAATCTACACTCTATCTAAAACTCTGCCCCCAATTTAACTCTGTATCTTTGATACCATAAGAGAAAGAAATAGATGGTTTTGCTACTACCCATTTAATTCTTTTATCTCAATAGTGTGGACATACTACAGTCACTACATGGGACATGATAAGAAACCTCCATATAGTTCCTGGAAGTGTGAAATTTCTTGCAAAGACTGCAAATGATCAGAAACCTTAACTTCTCCCTCCAAATACTCTTCCTTTCCATTGCTAATGTCCAACCACCTGCATTTCTAAGCATAATGCTCAGCTTCAAGCCTCCAGTCACTTTGCTTTCTCAAATCTGCCTTTGCAAAACTTGACTATCTCCCAGTTATTCTACAGTTATAACCAAAAAACAAAACATTACAACCTGTGACCTATATCACTAGCCTCTATTTGTAAAAATCATAAGGGAGCAACACCATGCTGTAGAACTATTACACAGATTTATAGAAAACATTGTTTACAAATGAAGTAGCTCCACTGAGGCTTCTTATAAGCTGCAGAGCAAATATACCAGAAATCTAAATAAAACTATTATAGTTTTCCCAACTTAGTAAAACCAAGAGACTTGTTTTTTTGGTTTTTGTTTTTGTTTTTTACTGAACATAGTCTCTCTACTCATTTGATATAATTGCTATGCTGGGAATTTTTGCTGTTGTTAAATTTTCATAAAGTCATGTCTTTCCCCATACAATTAGATTGCAGTCTCTTGAAAGGATAAAGATCATGTCTTGTATTTCCTTGTATACCACTTTGAGTCACAGTTTACTCATCTGTAAAATGAAAGAATTGGACTTGATGACTTTTGAGGACTCTACCAGTTATTGATCTATGATCTGAAGTTTTACTAAGATCCAGGTTCAAATTTCACTTCAACACATACTGACTGTAATCCTAGAGATACTTTCTTATCTTAGTGCCCTTGGTGACAGTTTAGAATTGTTAAAGATGTAGCTTGGCAATTTATTCTATAACATATATAATTATATATTAATATATTCTATAACTAGTATTTTTATAGTGATTTAAGGTTTCAAAGAGCTTTACAAATATTATCTCATTATATCATCATTATAACCCTGGGAAGTAGGTACTTTAGTAAATTATTTTTTAAAATGAGGAAACTGATTCATAAAGGCAATAAGTTATTTGTCCAGAGTCACTCAACTAGAAAATCTCTAAGGCTGTATTTGAACTCTGACTCCAGGTCTAGCACTCTATCCATCTGGTTGCCTCTCCTAAAATTCCCTTTAATATAGAAATCACAAATGTGTGTATACAAACATGTATATATTTATGCATGAATTTTATATTGGATAGATGTGCTTTCTATCTATATATACAAACATATACACACATAAACACACACACACATATATATCTTTGTCTTTAAGTGTATATATTGTATATGTATATGCTCATTCACATACACATAGATGTTTGCACGTGTTTGGGGAGAGAGAGAGAGAGAGAGAGAGAGAGAGAATGTGTTAATGTGCATGTCTTGGGGAAAAGAGATAATGCTGATCCTTTGACCTATCTGAATACTATCTATATCCTTCATTTCCAGAAAAAAAATACAAGATCTCCATAAAACCTTCCCTGATCACTAATTTAAACCAACCTTTTTTTTTTTCTGAATCCTTATAGCCATAATTCTCTATACCACTTAGTTGACAATTAATTGTGCTTCTTAAGCTTAATATTTTGCCTTAATTATTTTATGGTTGGTTAACTTTCCCTGCCTATTCAGCTAAATCATTGTTTTTTTAAAAAAAATTATTAACTCTCACTTAGAGTTAGTAAGTCCAGAAAACAAAGAGAAAAGATAAAAGTCACTAAAATATAGAATACGTTTGTTAATGACCTCATCATGGTAGAAAAGGCATGCATGTAATTTTAGCTGAAATGATCCAAAAGATTCCAAATCATTAATTCATTCTGTCCATATTCATTAAATGCCTATTAATTGCATGGCTCTGTGCTGGTTACTGGAGATAGAGCAGACTCAGTGATGAGTCCATCACTCACACACACACACACACACACACACACACACACACACAAACACGCACACACAAGATTAAGAACTACTTTAGTAGAAGAATACAACAATAATACAGATGAGAATAAAACAAGAGGGATGATGGCAAGTTTAGTCCTGGAGTACAAAATGAAACACGGCAGCGACTAATCGAGTTTTGCAAGATAACTTACTGGTCGTAGCAAACATTTTTTTTTCCAACAACTCAAAAGATGACTATGTAACAAGGAAACTTTAGATACAGAGTTGTATTGTGGAGAGTGTTCAAACTCCATTACTTTTTGGTCATGCCCTTTGGGTCAAGAAAAAAAGCAGTTCATAGAATGTGACTCATGCACAGTGACTGCTGTCTTAGCTCCTACTTGGGGATGCTCACTGGAGAATACCTGAAGTCAGGTACTAAACCATTTGTCAGGCACTACCCTTGTCCCACCCACCATGGAAATGCATTTGTGTAAAAATTCATCCAGGCAGAAACCCTTTTTTTCCTTGACTCCAAGCCAGCAAGACAGCTTCTTCTCTTCTCTAAAGTGGATCCAGGTGATCCAGCCCACGAACAATATGGTCCCAGTTCCATGAAGCTAGATCTATGTTGATCTAAGCTTCTTTTTTTCTTTTTTCTTTTTAAGCACTTTAGCCCTTCTTAACCTCTTCTGCTAATCAGCCTGTCTTTAAGAAAACTCACTATCTAGCTGCTTCTCCACAGACCTAACTTTTAAACTTTTGTGCAACCAACAAATTAAAGTCTATGCTTTTCTTACTTCCCTGAGTCAGAGATTGATGAATTTTTCACCCCTAAAATGAATCACAGTTTTGTCTATGCACCTCAGTTTCTCTGGCAACAACTCAATACATGGAAATCAGCAGATGGTCAACATCAAAATCATATTGATTGGATACTCTGCAGTCAAAGATGGAGAACTTTATACAATCAACAAGATGAGGCTGACTGTGCCTCAAAACATGAGCTTCTTATTGCAAAATTCAAATTTAAATCAAAGAAAGTAGGGGGGAACCATCAGAACACATAAACATAGGGGCGGCTAGGTGGTGCAATGGATAAAGCACCGGCCCTGGAGTCAGGAGTAACTGAGTTCAAATCTGGTCTTAGACACTTGATAATTACCTAGCCATGTGGCCTTGGGCAAGCCACCTAACCCCATTTGCCTTGCAAAAACCTAAAAAAAAAGAACACATAAACACGACATAATTACAGTCCATATAATTATGAAATAGAAGTGATGAATAGAACTAAGGTGGGGGATGGCTAGGTGGCGCAGTGGATAGAGCACTGGCCCTGGAGTCAGGGGTACCTGAGTCCAAATCCAGCCTCAAACACTTAATAATTACCTAATTGTGTGTCCTTGGGAAAGCCACTTAACCCCATTGCCTTGCAAAAACCTAAAAAAAAAAATAGTACTTAGGGATTAGTTATGGTAGACAGTGTCTAAAGAAGAACTATGTACAAAACTATGGACAGAAATTTACAAGATTTCATGACAGTAGCAACAAAAAAGCATTCCAAAAAAAGAGAAAGAAAGCAATAAAGCTATCAGATGAGACTTTACAATTGCTAAGGAAAGAAAAAAGCAAATAGGAAAAAAAAAAGGTGAGATAAAGTGCCAACTGAATGCAGAATTTAAGAGAATAGAAAAGAAAGATAAAAAGGTTTTCTTAAATGGGCAGTGAAAAATAGAAAAAATAGAAGGAAGAGATTTTTTTTCAAGAAAACAAGAGTTATCAGAGAATGTTTCATGAAAAAAGTACTTGCTAAAAGACAAAAATATTAGGGACTTAACAGAATCAGCAGAGATTGAGAAAGGGTAACAAAGGAATATAAAAGAATTATATTGGAGAAATCTTAACATCACCAATAACCAAAATAGTGTGATTGCTTATCTAGAACCAGACATCCTAGAGAATGAAGTCAAGTGTGACCTTAGAAAGCATTGATAGTAATAAGACTGATAGAGGTGACAGAATTCCAGATGACCTATTTAAAATTCTAAAATACAATGCTGTTGAAGTGTGGCACTCAATACACCAGCAAATTTGAAAAAAAAAATACTCAAAAGTGTGTAATGAATGAAAACTCAGAGATATGGTTTCTGGATAATTAATAATCAATTTATTATGACCAGTGAATAATCACTATATAGAATCCAATGATTTCTCTCATAGCCTAAATGAACCTTGGAGGCCCCTGAATGCCTCAGTTGCCTTTTTGAAGAGGCAGAAATTAATTCTGATTGATTAACAATCAATGAGAGAATAGATATTATAATGAGAGGTGAGCTTAGTCTAATGAAGGATGTGATTCTGATTCTGTCACTCTTGGACGAAGAGACACATCTCTACCTAGGCTATCCCTGCCTTGAGCAATCAAGACAACAGGATATATTTTCTATCCAGTCTTGCCTGAAAAAAGCACAATGAACTGAAATTCACCTAGATTAGATTCTTTTTACCCTTTAATTAGAAATAAACTTTCCTATTTGGGAGAACATCTCATGGTCATTCCTGGACTTTGAATGAGGAAATAGACAAAAAAAATTGCCCCCCCCCGCCAATATTTGTACTTAGTTATCTTTTCTCTCAAGTGGTCATTGGATTGGAAAAGATTGGTTTATATCTGAATTTAAAGAAGAGAAATGCCAAAGAATGTTCATTTACCAGAGAATTGCCTTCATTTTACATGCAAGCAAGATTTTTCCTTAAGATTCTGAAAGCAAGGGTTAAGTAATATGTGAGTCAAGGAAACAGTCTGGCTTTCAAAGAGGCAGGGGAACTAGAGACCAAATTGCCAATATTCACTGGATTATGGAGAAAGCTAGGGAATTTCCCCCTCCCCCCCAAAAAAATCTATTTCTACTTCATTGGTTACACTAATGGCTTTGTCAGTTTGGATCATGCAAAATGTGGCAAGTCCTCAAACTGATGACTCCTGAAAACCTATATGCAGGACAAGAAGCAATAATTAGAACTAAATATGGAACAACTTATTGGTTTAAAATTTGAAAAATAGTTCAACAGGGCTTATATATATTTATATTTGACTTGTATAAAGTGCATATCATGTCAAATGGATATTTCTATCACAGACTTGATGAATCAAAATAAGGTGGCTGGGAGAAATATATTCTGAAATATGCAAATAATACCACTATGATGGCAGAAAGTGAAGAAGAATTAAGAAGCATCTTTTTTATTCCTTTTTATTTATTTTCTTTTTTCACTTTCTCTTTTTCTAATTAAGAAACTTCTTGATGTGGGTAAAAGATGACTTAAAGTTTAACATCAAACCACAGCAACAAAGGTCTGGATAACTGGACCTGGAAAGGAGAAGAAATGGAAGGAGAGTCAGATTTTATATTATTGAGTTCAATGATTACCCCAGATGGCAATTGCAGTCATGAAATTAAAATATTTTAGCTCCTTTGAAGGAAAGCTATGGCAAATCTGAACAGCATACTCCAAATCAGTAATATCCTCCTACCAACAAAGATCATGTGGTTAAAGCTATGGATTTTTGTTTTCTTTTTTTATTCTTCTTTTCTTTTTGGATTTTTGCAAAGCAATGAGGTTAAGTGACTTGCCCAAGGCCACACAGCTAGGTAATATTAAGTATCTGAGGCTGGATTTGAACACAGGTCCCCCTGACTCCAGGGCCAGTGCCTCCTACCTGTCCCGGGTTTTTGTTTTCCAACAGCAATATATAGTAACATTAAGAGTTGAACTATAAGAAATGTTGAGGGTCTCAGAATTGATGTTTTCAAATTGTGATGCTGGAGAAGACTTTTGAGAATATCTTAGACAATAAGGAGATCAAACCAATCAATACTTAAAGAAATTAATTCAGACACCTCACTGGAAGGTCAAATAATGATGCTAAAACTTAAATAATTTGGTCACACAATGAGAAGTTGGGAACTCATTGGAATAGACCCTGATTCTGGGAAAGATTAAAGACAAAAGGAAAAGGAGACAGCAGAACATGAAAAGGATAATGTCATGGAAGCAGTGAAAATGAGTTGGATAGACTTCAGAAGATACTGAATGAAAGAAGAGCTTAGCATTTGTGGCTTATAAAAAGTCAGATACAACTGAATTACTAAGCAACAATAGCACTAGACCTGAATTTCAGAAAGACAAACTGTTCACCTAGTCATTAGGTATTACTGTCATGAATTTTAGTGCAATTTGTCAGACTTTGAAAGACCTGATAATTCTAACCAATGTAATTCCCAATCAATGTTCCAGAGACTTGATGATGAAGTTTGATACCCACCTCCTGAGAGAGAAGGATTGGAATCAGAATGCAGAAAAAAATACATTTTTAGGACATGGTCAACAGAGAACTTTTTTTTGGCTTTACTATGCATTTGTTAGAAGTGATTTCTTTTTCTTTTTAAAGGACATAGAGACAGAATAGCAAAAAAGGAAAAATAAAAAGAACACTGCATTGTGTTTTTTTTATTGAAAGAAGAGAATAGAAGGTAATCCAGAAAGAAGCCCAGACAAGGCTACAGTTGAATTTATTATATAATTATTATATGTAATTATTATACAATTTGAATAGAAAGCAAGTTATCTATAGAGAATAGAGAATAAAAGAATGCAAGGTGGCCATCTGGAAGAGAAGAACCTCTTTGAAGAGGATATAGGAACTTTCCTGACTGGTCATCAGGAACTCTTCAGACTTAATGAAGCAAGCTCCCCATTTGTGGGGAGAACCTGTCCCAGGTTTACTGAGCACACCTTTGGAGATGATATTATTCTGTAAGGAGTTATTATCATTATGTATTGTTATACTGCTACCATTTGTTGTGTCAGAACAGAATATGCAATAAAACATGTACAATGACCTTTTTCTACTATGGAAATGCCTATTATATGTATAAGTCCAGAATATAGAAAGCTGGATGGTAGATAGATAGATTAGATAGATAGATAGATAGATAGATAGATAGATAGATAGATAGATAGATAGATAGATAGTTTTATACTTATGACATGTGTATTAACAATGAAGAAACTTAGCACCAAAGAAATTAAATTGCCCAAAATTACCCATTTAGCTAGTGACAGAAGTAGTATTTGACTCAGATCTTCTAATTCCAAATCCAGACTCCTTTCCACTGCATTTATTCCTCTCTTTGATAGACTAGTTCAAGGAAGTGGGTTTTTAACCTGGAGAAGAGTGGATTTGGTAGGTACATGCTAATTGTCAGACAGGCAGCAATTATCATTTACTAAGAATCTGCTATGTACCAAACACTATGCTAAATATTGTCATCAATATGTGAAAGTTTTTCTTATGGAAAAAAAGATTAGCATTGTTCTTCATTTCATAGGAATAGAAGATGCTAGCTGGTAGATTTCCACTTGACACATGGAAAAATGACAAGAATTACATCTACTCAAAAGCATTGTTGGTTGTCTTAGGAAGAAATTAATTATCCATCACAGGTGATTCTTCAGGAAGAAGTCGAATTATCACTTGTTGGGCATATTATAAAAGAGATTCCTGCTTAGGTATAGGTTGGTCTAGAGAAGTGATGTCAAACTTAAAAATAAATGAGTGTCACCAAACCATACAAAAAAGTATATCTGTTGGCAATTTATTGCCTTAGTAAACCATGGTTTTTTAAAATTATTTATTTTAAATTTTACAATTTTTCCCCTGATCTCGCTTCCCTCCTGCCCCCCAACCCCACAGAAGGCAGTATACATTGGTCTAAGTTGAATGTGATGAGGGAGAAATCATATCCTCAAGGAAGAAAAATAAAGTATAAGAGATAGCAAAATTACATAATAAGATAACATGTTTTTTTAAATTAATGTTAACAGTCTTTGGTCTTTGTTCAAACTCCACGTTTCTTTCTCTGGATACAGATGGTAATCTCCATCATAGATATCCCAAAATTGCGCCTGATTTAAACCATGTTTTTATATTCATTTTTTACTGAGATAATAACTCATTAAAATAATATAGGAGACATTTTAATCTGGTTCAGACAACACCTGAGAGTGTTGTGGTCTGCATGTGACCTGTGGATCTACTCTGATCTAGAAGACACATAGAATCAAGGGACTGAGAACTGAAAGAAACTTTAGAGGAGTTCTAGTCCAGCAGGCTCATTTTATAGTAGAGGAAACTGAGGCTCTGGGAAGGGCAACAATTTGTCTAAATTCATGCAAATCTCAAGTCTTCAATATTGGGTCAGAACACTCTTTCTCTCTCACTCTCACTCTCACTCCCCTCCTCCCTCTTCTTCCTCCTCCTCCTCTTCCTCTTCTTCTTCTTCTTCTACTTCTCCTCCCTCCCCCTCTCCCTCTCCCTCTCCCTCTCCCTGTCCTTCTCTCTCCTATTCTGTATTGCCTCTCCTCTCCAACCTTAAGTTATCATTAGTTGATTTCAGCCAACAAATGTCATTTTTACTAACCTAAAATTGAATTCTTCCCTCTCTCCAATAGAGCCACTGTTCCTGCTTACCAGCTGACAAACAAGTTCTTCTCTGTGGGTGTCCAGAAAAGATCTGAAAAGGGATATACAAACAGTGGGAAAATGACTCAGAGAGGGTCCATATGGTTGGTGACTTTCTTTAGTTCTATTTATGTTCTAAGCCTCCTCTTCTCTGGAGTAATGAGATAAATGTGAACTACACACATTTCTCAGATTTTGCTACCAAAAAAATAATACCCTATTGACTTCATATTTCCTTTCCCTGGGTTACCCAAACAAGTTATCCCTTCATCCCACTGTGCTGAGATGATTAAATTAACAAAAGAAATAAAGTAGATATTAGACAAAAAATATACTTGAAGGAACCTAAGGAAGTTTCAGTGTCCATATTTCCAGACATTTCTTGAATAAGACTTTAGTCACAACTTTAGAAATACAAAGAAGCTTCCAATAAATAAAAAGATTGTTTTCTGATGAAATTCAGGATACCTATTTCTAAATGGAATTTATCAATTCATTTTTTAATATTTCAATGAACTTAATTCATTATCATGTTTCAATCCTCTCCCCAGTATATCACAATATAACAAATAAGAAAAAATATTCTTTAGAAACAAAGGCTTTAGTCATATTTATTTTCTACATCATGACACTGTTTATCATATTATCCTTCATCTGTGACATCTACAATCATATATTCTCTTTTTTCTTGCATTATTCTCATTGTGTGAATTAATTCACTCAGACCTATTCTCTGCTGAGATCTTTACTAGAAAAATCTCAGAGCTCTCTGTTGGGACAGGAGGGACAATAGAAAATTCAGGTCTTTGGTAAGTGATTTTGGATTTACCAGTGTTCAAAAAACAACTATAAGAGCTCTCTAAAAATCCCTTGGCAAAAAACTCTTCTCTCTCTCTCTCTCTCTCTCTCTCTCTCTCTCTCTCTCTCTCTCTCTCTCTCTCTCTCTTTCTCTCTCCCCCACTGTCATTCTCTCTCTCTCTCTCCCACCCCCTCACTCCCTCTCCCTCTGTTTCCTCTGTTTCACACACACACACACACACACACACACAAAAACACACACACACACACAAACACACACAATGACAATAAGAATGGTTCCAAAGTATATTTATTGGATATAAATGAATTTTTTTTTGTCTTTAGGTTCAGAAATTTGCTTCATACAGATGCCATTTATCACAGTCTTCAATATACCCTATTAAATGGAATAAGACTCATGTTTCTGATTTCTCCAAAATTTCATAAGAAAAAATAATAACATTTACTCAACAAGAGATTCTCCTTTTGCCTTCAGTAAAGTTTCCTTCTCTGACTCATATTTATTCTGGTGTAGAGGAGATCAAGATTAAAATAACTATGTTCTATACATATACAACTTATCACATACTAGGTGCTCTTCATCTTTTTGGTGTCATGATCCCTTTTGCTAGTCTTATGAATGCTATAAACCCCTTCTCAAAATAGTGTTTTTAAACAAATAAAATAAAATACTCTAAGCAAGAACTACATATATTGAATAGACACAAAAATATACTTAAAAAATCTCATGGATTTCAGGTTATGAACTCCTATTTATGAGACTTATGAAGATGGTCAGAGTGAGAATTGTGATGAGAATTACACTCCTGAAAATATATATGTAAATTGAACTTTTTTCAATCATAACATTTAAACAAGCAAAGAAATTTCTCTCTATAAAGTAATCCCCATGGAAAATTCCATTTTAATGTATATAATCATTACAATTATCTGTATTATATACCTGGACATTTATACATTGAGCTTTCCTAGACTTAGAATACAGAACTTCTTTCCCTCACATTTCCCATTAACATGATTTACTAACATTCAGGATTATTAATCTAATTGTTTGCTTTCACCACAACAGTAATACCACCGTTATCTTCTACCCTTTAGGAATGTGGTATTTCATGCAATTAATTTTCTGTATAAATGAAATTTAACTTTACAAGTAACAAAAGCTTTTTGTGAACCTTTTTTGAAGGCATACATTAAATGCTGTATGCACTCTTTTGAAAAATGCTATACCTTCCATGTGGGTCATGGCACTGACCAAGATTCTTTCATGGAGAAGACTCCAATACAGGCAAGATAACATGGGCTAGACTGCAGCACTAATCATTGCAGTAGTGAAGGACTATGACTAGAATTAACAGTTGAAATGTTCAAAGGAATTGAGTTAGAAATCACAAAGAGGACAAGTTTCAGAGGGAAGAAGAATATCTTTAGGTTAAAAATCAAGTGACTAGGATGTCAAATTTCCCACTATGTGAATAATAGGACCAAGTGTTGTAATAGTCAAGAACAATCACCAAGCCTAGAGGGAAAGATCCTCATTGGAGAAAGAAGGGGGTCCAAAAGGGTGAACAATAAGCTGCTCTAAGTTCCTTGGGATACATGAATAAATGAAATCAGAAGTGGAAATAATGTTCAAGATAGTGTTCTGAACCTAAGGAAGTCAGTATGGAGTCAGACAGAACTCTCCACAAAATAGGTGGTCAAATGGTAGTTTGTTGTCTACAATGACTTTGTCTGCAAGGCAGGATCATGTTAACTGTTTGGGAATTATAAAAATCAGGAAGTAGAAATTGTCTCAAGTTAATGATAAGTTTATTGATTGTCACATGCAACTGCCAGAATGAATGTGTGCAGGTAACTCTCAAAAGAGACAACAAAATTTTATCTTCATTGCACCAATATTTATATCTTTGATCTAACAACTCTGGCTTTTCTCTTTACCAAAAATTGTTCCATAATATTGTTGGCATAATATTGATGCAATCTCTTTTTCTTTATTCTGAAGACATTCTATTTCTGAGACCATCCAGAGGTCTCCTTTATAAACAATTCTACAAGTTTTCAGCAACTCTAATTGCCTCGTTTTTTTCTGATTTGCAACCTTGTGGGTCAGCACAATTTATTTTTTCTTATCAGAGAATTAAGTTGTAGTCATAACCCCAAATTTAACCCTTTGCTATGTTTCCCAGAAGTATAGGATTAAAAGGGAAAATAGTCAGATTTATGGGTTTAAGACCACATAAGGCATCAAACAACCAAGGGTCCAAATTTCAGCTAATTCATCATATTTTTAATGTGATTTACTTACTGTGGTTATTTTTTTAGTGTTCATTGGAATCCTATTGTCTGAGATTAATCTCCCTTTTTTTGAACTTCTGCAAAAACTTCAGTTGTGGATAGATCTTTGTTGTTTCTAGAGTTTTTGAGTTCCTACAGTGGTGAAAACTAACCTTTAAGTGAATAAAACTAAGCTTGTTGAACCTGGGACATCATTATTAAAATAGGTAATTAAATTGTGATGACATAGACAGGATGGAACTTATTTGTTCTGAATGTGTACTTCAGTAATTACTCTGAAATTTAGCAAAGTATATTGGATACAATATGTACTTAGTAAATGTTTTTTAAGTTGTGATATAAATATTTTTCTACATAATTAATAAAATATAAATCAGAGTTGGAAAGTACCTGAGAAATTAACTACTCTTACTCTTTGACCAATGCATGAGTTCCTTTCATGATCTCTCCAATAAAACCATCTCCTCCTAACCAACTCAATTTTGAAAGTTGTAAGTTTCCACTTTTTAATAAATACAAATCTGCTTTCTCTTAACTTCTTCCAATTGACTCAGTTACCCTGCTTGGAATAATATAAACTAAATCAATCACTCTTTCAAATGATAACCTTTGAAGAAAAAAAAAGGAAGAAAACTCAGAGGCAATCTAGATCTGTCTCCTTATTTTACAGATGATAAAAATGAAGCTCAGAAAGATGCAGTGACTTGTCTATGATAGTAAATAATAGAATTATAATTGAATTTGTAATAATATATCAATAGAATCTGAAATGTTGTATATTGTTCAATTAAATCTATTTATTAGTTATTGTCCAACTCTCCATAAACCAGTTTGGGGTTTTCTTGGTAAAGATACTGAAGTAGTTTGCCATTTCCTTCTCCAACATTTTAAAGATGAAGAAACTGAGGCAAACAAGTTGAAGTGATTTTCCCAGTTAGTAAATGTATGAGGTCAGATTTGAACTTAAGAAAATGAGGCTTCCTAACTTTAGGCCTGATAGTCTGCACTGCCCAGCTCCTTATAAATCTATTTATTCTGGAACTATTTAGACTACAGAGAAGAATTAGTGGTCAATATTTTATGTCTTCAAATGATGCTCAAAAACATGATTTTAAGTATCCTGAAGAAGCCAGTTGCCTTCTTCTGAATGCAGTCTATTTTGTTTTAGCATTAAAGATCTGAATACTCTCTTCCCAAGTGGTAACAATACAATTCAAAGAGGCTTCTACTTGACTAGGTTGTTACCCCAGTCCTTTCTCAAGACAATACATCATTGAAAGTAGTATCATTAACAGTCAGAGGAACCAATGGGATTTTGTTATCCTTTATCAATCTTTTTTTGTTGTAATAAACTCATACTGATAAAGGGCCAACCAGGCAGCACAATTTTAGAATGTGCTAGAGAAGTCATACTCAGAAATCTATAAATAATTCCTCATCAGGAAAAAAAAGAGATGTGATATTTCTGAAAAATGAGAAATTGGTGCACTACCTTCTCTAAGACTTCCATAACGTTTTACTTTTAAAATAATTCCAAGCATAAATAAGAAAAATTCCATCTTCAATATAATGAAAGAAGTATACTCTTTTGAAGTATGCCTCAGAGCTATATCATCTTTTTTCTTTTTGACATTTATTTTGAAAGCATTTCACCTTCTGAGTAACACTCTAGTCTCTGATCAATGTCATGACCAGTCCTGACTTCAGAAGACTGAAGATGAAGTATCTTGGCAGAGAAATGATGAAGTATAGGTATAGAATGAGACATAGATTTTAATGTTACCAATGTACATCGGTGCTTTTTTTGGACAACACTTGTTTGTTGCAAGTGAAAGATTTTATTTGGTGATAAAAAGAAGTTAGAGATGTCAAGAAAAGGAAAGAAAAATTATCAGTAAAACTTTTAAAAATATAAAAAAGAAACCAAAAACTGATTCAGAAGATTACACAATTTTCCCATTTTGATGAAATTGTGCCAAAATTAATGTAAACTTTTCAAAAATAAATTATTCATAATAGAATTTCATAGTTTCATATATAGTCATCTTTTTATTCTCTGTATGCTAGAATATTTGCATTTGTTCATGCTTAGAAAGTTCACAAAATGTAAGTTTCATTTCAAAATATGTGGCTTAAATAATTTAACCAAAAGCTTTGAATAATTCCAAATCTACTAATATTAACTTATCTGTCTCATAATCTAGACATTCAGCTTGACATTCAACTTCAAATAAATAATTTGACCAAGGAAACCCATAAAGTAAAGCAGTGTAACTCATAACTGTCTTTGATTGTTGGTGAAACAATATTGTACTGATCCATCAACATTTTTCTATTCTTGAACTTTTTTAGTCAATTGCAAACTTCTATTGCTTTATATTAACTATGTTTTTAATTTCCTGTTATTTGCCTTCTAACTAGATGATATTTCCAATCTATTTCATAGGATGAATTCTTTAAGATATTCATTAATATTTTACTTGTATACTCCTGAATTTCAAACTGCAGGTCCATACCCTCTTATGCTGTTATACAATCCAAATTATTCACTCCATGAACTTCCACTAATATTTATTTATTTATTTACTTACTTATTCTATTAATATTTATCAGATGCTTTCTACAAATATTATTTTTTCATACACTCTGCCTATTGCCACTAACATTTATGTAGCACCTTGTATTTTATAAATGCCACAAAATCATCCTCATCTTTTCTTATGATAGAATTGATTTCTCCAAGGCTAAGGCAGCAACATGCAAGTTCCAAAAGTATCTGCTGACTGGAAAGGATTTAGATATACTTTCAGTGATGGACAGCATCTTTCTAAATGTACAACCTAGCTAAATGTGAAAAAGTTCATCACCATCATATGCATTTATATATTTCTTTAAAATGTATGAATCAGTTCACAAATGTTCACAGTTTATCCTCACAAAAACTCTGAGATAAATACTATTATTGTCCCAATTTTACAGATGAGGGAGTTGAAGCAGTTAGTAGATGTGAATTACCTAACTAGCAAATATTTCAGGATGGATTTGAACTCCTGATTCCAAGTCCAATGCTCTATTAATCTAGTTGTGTCATAATCTGGAGACCTACAATTTGACATAAAATTGAAAAAAATCATTTGGCCAAGTCAACCCATAAAGTAAGGCAATGTAAAAAATGGCTACTAGTCCTGAATGAATTTTTGCTTCTATACTGAAAGTTATTTGGTAGAGAATGGTACAGATTGGTTATTTACTGATTACTATATATGTTCTTTGGTCCAAAACATCTAAAATGTTTCTAATTCTGGAGATATGGGGATAGTGAGGAAAAAAGTATAGTATTAGCTGCAGTTATTTTTCTATTCACATATGCTGAAGCAAAGAATGATTCAATTACTTGACTTTATTAATAGCTGCAATTCTGTCTTAGTACTTTGCTATTTGATATATGGCTCTGGACTGATCCTTTGGTAGACAATACACTTGGTGAAGATTGAATCTGAATACTGGTATACATATTGAACTCAATAGCAGTATATGTCAAGAGTTTCAGTCTATCAGCTTTAAATCTGTGATCCTGTGATTCTGAGACATTGCTATCAGTCAATATTATGAATTCCTACCTCCTCTCCATTCCATTTCATTGTTTTATATGGACCCCTTCTGACTTCACACCTATTGGTCTAACTGGCCATATTATCCTACCTAATCCCCTGCTTTTAATACTTTCAAAAGTTTACTGCTTTTGATCTGGTTTTAGCTAATTCTAAGCACGTGTTAAACTCCACCTTGACCAACCAAAATTAAGAGTGTTATGTATTTTCCTTATGTTCACTAGCAGAGTAACCTTTGTGCCCTAGTGATATATCACCAAATCATCCCTTGTCCCATTAATATTGTTTTCCCTGTACTTCTAATTAGGAAAAAAAAATGAAAACTCTTCTTTCTGTTAAACTGAGACAGACTAAAGTTAAAGATATAATGGAATGAGGTAATTAGGAGGAAAAATAACAGAAAAACCAAAATACCATAGGTTTACATATTTGTTAAACCTGTTCTGACCCTATCAACTCAGATGGAACCATCTCTTCTTAACCATTTGCAATACTTTTCCTATCTCCCATGAATATATTAGAAGAAATGAGCACCATAGATACTGCCACTGGGGAAATGGGCACTTTGAAGTACTATTGGCTTAAAATATCCCTTTCTAATACTACTCTATACCTCATAAATATGTCACATATTCAGGCAAAATAGGAAAGGGGAAACTTCAAAATTTAGTTCCATCCAAAAGAATACCTTTAAGTATGACGCCTATACCCATCAATTGTGGAATGGCTGAACAAGTTATGGCACATGGATACTATGGAATATTAT
Source organism: Macrotis lagotis (assembly GCF_037893015.1). Classification (NCBI taxonomy): domain Eukaryota; kingdom Metazoa; phylum Chordata; class Mammalia; order Peramelemorphia; family Peramelidae; genus Macrotis; species Macrotis lagotis. The sequence continues at coordinate 161,990,282 of NC_133666.1, read as the reverse complement.
TGTTCTATAAGAAACCATAAATGGTCAGACTCTAGAGAAGTATGGAATGACTTAGGGGATCTGATGTTGAGTTAAGGGAGCAGAACCAAGAGAACAATGTACACATTAACAACAATATTGTGAGATGATCAACCTTGATGGAAGCAGTTCCTTTCAGCAGTTCAGAGAGCTAGGACACCTGTATTTGACTAGCTATGAACAATGTTATCCCTATCCAGAAGGAAAAAAAGCCCCAAAAAACCCTTCAGAATCTGATGAACACTTTATAAAAATTACCTCTTATGTATCTCTTTCTCTTAATGCTAATTCCTCATACCAAAAATTACTAATCTGTAAACATGTTTATCAAAAATATGTATGTGCAATGCTAACATGACTGTTCACTGCTGCAGGGAGGGGATTGGGAAGGGAGGGTGGAAGGAAATTTTATAACTTAAAAATATACATATACATATGAATGTTGAAAGACATAACATGTATTTGGAAAAATAAAATATCAGTTACGGAAAGAATGAAAACTTAAGATTAGAAGATATACAAAATTTAGATAAACTTCAGTTCTTTCCATTCATAGAATGAGAAGAGAAAGTCAAATTTTGCACTTCTGGCATCTCCTCTTATAGTTAGATTCCTAAACACCTGAATAAGGTCATGTTATGGAAAGCAGGCATCCTAGATTCTATTCTTCAGTTGATCATATGATTATAAATTTGGAGCCAGAAGAGATTTTAGCTAAACTTCTCTTCTCTAGCATGTCCCTTCACTTTTGCTTATTTTGGTCTCTCATGCCTCAGAATCACATCAAAACCAGCTTTTCTGCTCCCAAATCTCATTTACACTTGCAAGTTCTATATACCCCTTATCACCTCAATGTATCAGACATGCATATGATATCTCCCATTTTTAGCAATAAGACAATATGAAAATGTCTCTGCTACCTTTATATTTGGGTATCTAAACCATCAATTCTAGTCATTCATGATATTTATATTCTATAAAGTTGCCATTAAAACTGAATAAGTGAATATTGAACTATTGTTTCTAGGGGAAATGCAAGGTTAGATTACTATTAGTCTTTGATCACTTTTACTTTAACACTTTCTAGAATGGTCTCACCTACAAGTCAACCAATCCCTTCTTCCTTTTTCTGAATCTACTGTATTGTTGAGACATTAATATTTGACTCATGACTAATAACACTAAAATTCATTTCTGAATGAAGCTTATCTAAATCATATATTTTCTTCATAAGTTTCAGACTTCTTGTGTTTAGGAAAACTAGACAGCACTTCAGTACTATGATTAGAGGTCAAATTAAACACAAAAGGTACAAAAATGGCACTAAATAAACTGTGAAAAAAGATACTTGTTTACAGTATGAGAATTTAAACAAGACAGAGCATCACTTTGATTGACTTCACCTGGATGTGTGCATTTTCATGGATGACCAAAAAAGTGCCATGAATATTGATTTGGGGGTTATAAATGAATTCTAGCTAGTAGGCAAATTTACAAGTATGAAATTCACAAATAATGAGGATCAATTGTGCAAATATTATGAATGTGGCAGGATAAAGAGAACAAAGACGAACAAGGTAATCATATTAGACAAAGTTGTTTAAAAAGTACATTCATTCAGGAAAAGACAAAATTATAAAAGGATTAGAAGGATTCATAAGAAAGGTATTTTGACTGATATGCCTATTTCTTCCCCTAAAGAAAATCTTTATGAGAATCATCTGTAGATAAATTGAGGAATCTTCAATGAGAGTATCAGGAAGGAACAAGCAGAACTTAAAAAATATTTTGAAATAGACTGCATATTTATCCTTTTACAATAAACTGAAAAAGAATATAAATCCCTTTGTACCTGAAGTTTGCTGTTTATTAAATAAAAATTGGACCAAAAGGTTGCCTTAAAGTCTCTTTCCCCCCAAATGTCTTCCATTCATATATCAAAATCATTCGATATTCCTTGAAAGATATTACAGCAGAAAATAGTACTATTCAACAGCTTATCATAAATATCATGTGGCATAAAGAAGGGAGGTATGTGCTTATTAAAGGTGTTTGCCATCATACTTTTCAATGGAAGGTGAGGTAGTAAAGAGAATTTTGCTTGTTGGTATTATGTGTACTGTATTTATCCTTGAATATTTCAGTGTCTCCAGGATGACATTTTTAACTGTTTGAACGAGTTTATTTAGGGACAACTAGGTGGCACAGTAGATAGAACACTGGCCCTGGAGTCAGGAGGACCTGAGTTAATATCTGGTCTCAAAAACTTAATAATGACCTAGCTGTGTGATCTTGGGCAAGTCACTTAACCCCATTGCCTTGCAAAAACAAAAACAAAAAAAGAGTTTATACCATTATCAGCAAAAAGACTAAAAGAATGAGAAATATCTAGTGCCTATATCATAGCATATTTATGAATGGAAACCTTATATAATTTGTTCATCAAGATATATATCTATATATCTATAGCTGTACCTATATCTATCTATCTCTCTCTTAATATATATATATATATATGTATATACACACACACACACACACACACACACACACACAGGACTCATATTACACATAGAGATGTATTGGACATAGAATTTGGTTTAAAAATAATAAAAATGTTTTTATTATGACCCCAAACTTCCCATGGAAACCAAGAACCATGGTATCTTTTCAATGCCAGCATTCTACTAGTATTACTCTATGGCAATCAAAAAGGAAATATAGCATTATTTGAAATTTTAAAAATGAGTGTTGCAAAGAATGTGATCAGCATTAGAAGCATGCAACATATAACTAAAGAGGAAATTGGGTTCTGCCCCTCTAAATTTTGACTAGAGCAATGATTTGATAACTTTTGGAGTTGGGAGGGGGGAGGAATTCCCAGGAAATGCTGTTTTCAGCTGCCATCTTGGCTCCGTCCCCTAAAGAGGAAATTGGAAAAAAATAAGGGTTATAGCTATCATCAAGGAAATATATAATAAAAAGATAAGTTTGGCTTGTCATAATGTGATAGCAACTAATGTCCAATAAAAGACACAGTGAGCTACCCCTATTGTCACATCAAGAGAACATGAGGAAATCCTCCAGGTGATTGGGTAAATTCTTCATCCTTGCAGTGAAATTATAGGAGAACAGGGACAAAAATCACCCAGGATGAGTTATGATCTGCATTGTTAGAGGCAACTCTCAAACTGAAGATTTTACAGATCAATTTGACTATATTCATCATAAAAGATGATAGCTTAGTAGTGCTGTAGATAAACCACTGGATCTGGAATCAAGAAAAATTGAGTTCAAAACTAGCCTAGCTGTATTTCCCTAGAAAAGTGTTAACACCTCTGTTTGGTTCAGTTTCTTCATCTATAAAATGGGAATGATATTTGCATCTACCTTCCTGAGCTGTTGATAAGTTGAGATAATATTTATAAAACTTTTTATAAACTACCTGGCCCAAAGTAGGTGTTATATATATATTAGCTATTATTGTTGTTATTATTATAAAAGAAAAAACATATCTCTATTCATTCTATAGACTATCCTGGACCTTGAGACCCTTGCTGAGACCACTATTTCATAAAGTGCTATAGTCATACTGATGCAGGGAAAAAATGTAGAGAATTATGAATATAGCAGAAACAAAACCTGTAATCTTAAAGGCTGTTAAATCTTGAGATGTAAACTGACTCCCGTTGTTTCATTGTTTAGTATAAAATTTGTATCCTGATCTCCAGGCTTCAACTCTCTACCTGATTCCTTTCCCATAACAGGGAAGAGGATTCATCCTTTGCCCTCTGGATAAGGGGCAAGACCATAAAATCTGAGTTGGACCTTCCCTTTGGACCAGTGGTCTCTGACTCTTTGGCCCAGTCAACTCTGCTTGACTGTTCTTTTATCTCTGTCTCTCTCTTTACCTAGCACTTTCTTTTGTGTTGTAACTTCTTTAATAAATCTCTATTTTCTTCCATACCTGCATTCCTGGATCCCAGGGGGATTCTTCATAGGCAATAATTGAACTCAAGCAAGCGGCTACAATATCACTTCTTAACAATTAGAATAGATAGAAATTTTATTTTTAAAAAAAATCAGAAAAAGGGGCAGCTAGGTGGCACAGTGGATAAAGCATCAGCCCTGGAGACAGAAAGACCTTGTAGCCACTTGCTTGAGTTCAATTCTTACTTAGGAATGCAGGTGTGGAAGCAAATAGAGATTTATTAAAGAAGTTACAACACAAAAGGAAGTGAAATGAAAGTTAAGATGAGTTTAAGGAAAAGCCATAATTCCTAATTAATCTTGGCAGGTTGGCTGGCAGGCTCAGCAAAGTTGAAAGAGAGAGAGAGAGAGAGAGAGAGAGAGAGAGAGAGAGAGAGAGAGAGAGAGAGAGAGAGAGGAAAAGGACAAGTAGCCATGAGGCTTGTGTCAACCAGGCCACATAGTGAAGCCCATGGAACTCCACATGGTTTAAGGAAGAGCGAGAGGAAGGCCCATCCTTCTAGATGGGATGCCAGAAGAAACACTATAGGCTGGATAGAGGGCAGTGCTTGGGATGTGGTCTTCTCACCTTGGAGCCAGGTAACCTCCAATGGCAATCTATGTACTGGTTCTTTCTATCTCAAGGTACTTGATGTCCAATTTTAAGAACTCATTTCCTGCCTACCAGTGTCTATGGCCAAGGTTAGGTCAAGGTGGAAATGGGGGATAAGATGCAAACAACAGGGTCAAGGGAAGACAGGATAAAATCAACAGTGTCCAAGGGAGACAGAATCTCAAGAATGGGAACCTCCATCCATTTTACAGATTCTGTTTCTTTTACATTCAACATCAGCCTGAGTTCAAATCCAGCCTCAGACACTTAATACTCACATAGCTATGTGACCTTGGCAAATCAGTTAACCCCATTATTTTGCAAAGATAAATTTTAAAAATCAGAAAAACTTCCTTCTAGCTATTCTAATAAGAGTAGTTATAAAGTGGTACTTTTAATGAAAGCCTTGAAACATAAGTTCTTTCTCCTTGGAGAACTTTAAACAATAACTAGATGACCCCCTGTGGAATATGTGATAGTAGGGAAAGCTTTTTTGTTTATGGATGAATTAGACAAGAAATCTTCTACAGTGTTTTACAATTTTTAAATTATGGGGTTCTAGATATAATTAAGCTTATAGGTCTCTATGCAGAGGAAAGGAGTGTCTGAATCATTGAGTATGAGACAGGGAATCCAGAAAATGAGAACAACAATTTGTTAAAGAATCTTGACATAAAGGAATTAGACACATTGGGAATCATGGTCAATATTACCAGTAGCTTCATTTCCATGATCAGTGTTTTTTGAGCACAATTATCAATCTGTAATGCCAGCTAACTGCACCTGTATTTGGCCCAGGATATGAACAATATGTATCATACGCTTTTAATTGATTACATTAATGTGGTATGTGGTTTGTGGAGCATTAGTCACTGTGCTAAAAGATGTAATGGATTTGTAGTCAGCAATTTTTGGCCTTGGGATTTGATCAAAGTAATATAAGGCTTCATGTAATGAAAAGGGGCAATAATATATAAAGTCAAAAGTAAGAGTTACTCTGGGTTTACTTCAGAGTTATAACATAATATGGTTTAAAGACCAGATTCTAACAAAATAGGGATGAGGTCTAAAGTTGTCCAACAGACACATTAGATTTAAAGGGATGTTTGAATAAAGTTTTTTGGATATGGTTTTCTACGCTCCATAAATTTGTTGTTTAAGATCCTTTTTTTCCACTTAGATATTGCTAGATATCTATAGGCACTTTTTTGGTAAGCATTAGTTAACTAGAACTACAGATTGCTAATTGTGCTCAAAAAAACCTGATCATGCAAATGAAGCTACTGGTAATATTGACCATGGCTCTTAGTGTGTCTGGAAAAAGTCCCATTTCCTTCATGTAAAGATTCTTTAATTGGTTGCTGTTCTCATTTACTGGATTACCTGTCTCAGACTATGATTCAGACACTCCTTTCCTCTGCATAGAGACCTATAAGGTTATATGAACTGTTAATCTAGATTCTATAATTTTTCGTTCATTAAGAAACCAGGGGAGTTATAGGGAAAAGAAGACATCAATTAATGTCAACAGTCCTTAGAATTATAACTTCTCTCCCATGGGTGTAGCCAGCAATAAAAGCAGAATTATCATCTCCCTAATGGCATTTGTAAAATGACCAGTAATGCTACTAGTACATAGTCTCTTACCTGTAGAGAAAAAAAAAACCTCAGGAGGAACCTGATCATAGTCAAATAGTATAGTTAGGGGATTCTGATGTTCTCAAAAGATTTTTGTTTATGCCAACATGTTTGTATGTCTCCAGGAAAGGCATAATGCAAGTCTTATTATCAACCTGTCTGAGATCATATGAGTGAAGAACACTGAAGAAGTTTGGCAATGACATTGATGAATCTATGTCACAAGATCATTGAAAGGCACATTTTTGACAGCAGTTTCTGAACAATTGCCTCTCTTAGGATTTGCCAAAGTTAAAGGTTGTAGGGCCCTGACAGTGAGAGAATCTTATAAAAACCTATTCATCTTGGGTCTACAAAGAAGAAGCAAGAGCATATTAAAATAAGACATGGGTTAATGGCTCCGAGAGTAAGAAAGGAAGACTGCAAATTGACAGGGAGACTTAATCAGGAAACAAAGTTATGGAATAAATTAAAGGAACAAAAAGACACACTATGTATTATAGATTTCAGACTATTCTTCCCACCTGGAACAATAGCTGCATCACTAGAAGACTTTAATCTTAAAAGACCCTTAGGAACACTTCCTGTGATCTTTGTATCAATCAATAATGTTATATCATACAACACTTGAGTGAAGCCAAAGCTGATGTTACAAAAATTATCTGATGCTGTAGTAACACAAAAACAATCTCCACCTTTCTTAATTAAAGTATTTACTAAATTCCTTCTATGTGACAAGCATTATGCTAAGTTGAGATACAAGTATAAAGAATAAAATGATACTAAATCACAAGAAACTTCAATTTTAATAAGAGACAAAGATGTGTGTGTGTGTTTGTATGAATGTACACTTGTAGATATGCATAACATGCACATAGAAGTGCTCATATGTGAAGTATATGCAGAATAAATATGAAGAGGTTAAATGCATTTTAGTTAACTATAAGGGTAGTTTTTAATAAAAGGAACTATTGGTTGAGAGGAACAGTAAAGACCATGTAAAATGCTGTGCCCAAGCTGTGACTTGAAATAAGGGAGATGGAAGTGCTAAAGTGGTTAAACATGCACCATCATACTCCTGAAAGCAGGGGGTGGGGAGGGGGAGGAATAGCCCATTCCCCAAGAGATGAAGTTATTCTGCAATTGCTAGCTTTTGTCTCTATTCTCACAAATTTATGAATGGATAAATTTTCAAACCACCAAAATACTTAAATTGTCTGATGGTCCCTAGGGAGAAAATATTCAGGCTCAGAAAGGATAGAATCATCTTTCTTTAAGTTAAATTGAAGGTATCTCTCACTGAAAGAAATGTGTTTATACTCCTCCAAGGATAATGATATTAACATATTGACACCTTGTTATTTGGAATTATATAGGCTCTGACATATTTGTATGTTTGTATATGTACATATTTTAGATTCATATGTGCATATGCATATACACCTACAATTGTACATTATTAATTTATTGGTCTAGACTCATGATAGCCTTACATAAGGATTCCTAGTTTGGAAACTAGCAAGTCACTAATACATATTGCAACTCCTCTAGAAGTTATAATTGGAGAGCTAGCTAGGGAGCTGAGAAGTAAAATGACATTACAATCCCATGGTCACATAGCTAATATGTAAGTTTGAACTCAGGTCTTCCTGACATCAAGGTTGATTCTCTCTCTCTCTCTCTCTCTCTCTCTCTCTCTCTCTCTCTCTCTCTCTCTTTCTCTCCTTTTGCCTTTGTCTTGCTCTTTTCCTCTGGCTTTATTTTGATCTATCTCCCTCTCTCTCTGATAGAAATATGGTTTTAGCTGTAGACATATAGATGCAGACATTAAAAATCACAGAAACATTAACAGAAAACACATCCTTGCTGCTGTTTTAATTATGTGAGCAAACAGATATTCAAGTCTCTGCTCTCTAAGAAGTGGTTTTATCTTTAGAAAGGATGCAAACAGTCAATGCATATTCCAAACCAAGCAAGTGAATTCTAACTCTGGATGCCAATACATAATGAAAACCAGTAAATAAGTAACTGTCACTTTGGAGAAATAATGAAGGTGACAATTAAGTCAGGTCAAAATGCATATGACATGAAGCAAAACTGAAGTGATGAATGAGTGCAGGTAAATTAAATGTACTGCAATCTAATGAGGTTACAATGAATAATTTTAATTAATTTTTAGAACACCCTTACAAAAAGTCCCATTTCTTTCCTTAAGAAAAAAAAAACAACTGAGCACCAGAAATGAAATCTTAGATTTCACCTTAGGTTAAAAATACCCAAGCAAAGTTATTATCACTTGACCTCTTCAGGTTCCTGTTCAGATAAGTTCATGATGTGGGTTTGGACCACCCAGGGTTACCAAGGGATGTTTGTTAAGACCTTTTAAAAGGTTTATATTAAATCAAGTTTGTTTTCCCTCTGTCAATTTGCAAGTGATTAATTTAGAATATTAGTATTTTCTTTATACATTATTCCATGTCCACATACTGCTATCTAGTCAAACTAGCTTTCTTACCCAAACATACACACACACACACACACACACACACACGTGCATATGCACATGCACACACATTCACACACCCCCACTCCATCTTTATCTCTTAGTCTTTTCATTAGCTATCCTCCTACTGAGAATTATATCCTTTGTTTCCACTTTTGCTACCATGAAAAGTGCTGTTATAACTATTTTGATATTATAAGGATTTCCTTTTTATCACTTGTCTCCTTTAAGTATATACCTAATAGTGAACTCTCAAAGTCAAAAGGTATATACCTTTTCATCATTTTAATTGCATCATTACAAATTGTTTTTCTCTAATTCACATCTTCATAAACAACACATTGGTGAATGAATCTTTCACAACCACTCTGATATAGACCATTTACATCTTTTGATTTCTCTCATTACTAATGATTTGGAGTGTTCTTTCATATGCCTAGTAATTTGCAATTCTTCTTTTGAGAACTCTTTGTTCATATCATTTAGTCAATTATCTGTTTGAGATAGATAACTATCTTGGACACTAAACCCTTTTAAAAGAAATTTGTGACTTTTTTTTTCATTTAATCTCTATCCATTTGAGATTTGTTTATTTTGTTGACACGAGCATTTTAACTGTGAGGAATAAAAATTATCTTTTTTATCTTTTGCAATTTTCTCTATTTCTTCTTTGATGAAAATACATCATACATAACTGTGAAAGATGTATGATCGTCCTTATAATTTTTTATATTCAAATCACATATACACTTTAAATTTTTTATCTAATATGATGTTCAAGTGTTAGCCAAAGTTATATTTCTTCCAGATTGCTTTCTGACTTTCACAGAAAATCTTAATTTATAGATATTTCCTAAATAATTTATATTTTCTAAGCTATCATGCACTGTGTATTAAATTCTACCAATTTTTGATAATCCCTAATTTAATTGGTTTTATTGATAGTTATTTTTAAATAATATTGACTTGTTTTGATGACCACTGCCTTATAATATAACCTGATATTTGGGAGTGCTATTTTCCCCTTAATTCCTAATTTTTTTAATTTTTCCTTTGATATTATATAACTTTTGTTTCACAAAAATTTTCTTATTATTTTATTGGGTTCTGTAAAGTTTTTCTAATACTTTGGTTTAGCATTAAAATTGCCAATTAAATTTAATAGTATCATCATTTGTGTCATAATGGCATGGCTAAACCTTGAAACTGAATATTTCTCTGTAAATTTAAGCTGTTATTTCTTTAAGGATCATTTTATTATTGATATATAAAATATGTGTGCTTTAGTAAACTGAGTCACAAAATAGTTTATTCACTGTGCATTTATTTTCAATGTGATTTCCTTTCCAATTATTGCCTTTTTGATTGTCATTATTATACAGGAATGCTGCTGATTTTATTTTAGTTTATTCTGTAGTCTGCAACTTTGCTGAAGTTGTTGATTGTCTCAAACTGATATCTTTGCTTATTCTCGGGAATTTTCTAAGTAAGCTATCCTTTCACCAGCAATTAGGGATAATTATGTCTTCTATTTACTTATCTGTTTTTATGTTCTTTCTCTTTTTTTATGGCTATTACTAGAATTTGTAGAATTTTATCAAATAAAAGTGAGAAAGTTTTATTCCAATATTTATTTGAAAAAATTCTAGTATATTCCCAGTGCATAGTATGCTCACTTAGGATTTAAAATAGATACTTTTATGATTTTTTAAATCCCTATATAGCTGTACCTTGTATGATTTTTAATATAAATGAGTTTTGTATTTTATCAAAGACTTTTTCTGCATCATTTGAATGTTCATTTATTATTTAAATAATAATAGGGAATTCCTAGTTTGCAAACTAGGAAGTCACTGATACATATTGGCAACTCCTCTAAAACTTATAGTTGAAGAGTTACCTAGGGAACTGAGAAGTATAATGACATTACTTTACTATGGTCACATAATTAACATGTGACTCCTTGTTTTTAATAAGAGTAATTATGTTGATGGGGCAAATGGATGGCCCAGTAGATAGAGTTCTGGGAATGGAGTAGGGAAGATCTCACTCCAAATCTGGTCTCAGATAATCACTAATTGTGTGACCCTGGGCAAGTCACTTTACCTCTGTTTGCTTTAGTCTCTTCAAGAAAGAAATGCCAAGAAAACCCACATGGACAATCATGTCAATGGGGTCACTAAGAATCAGACATAAGTCAACAAAAACATCAATTATGTTTATTGTTTTTCCAAAGCTAATTCTTAGTTGCATTTCTTATATAGCTTCATCATAACGAATGATTTTCTGAATGAATTGCTGTAGTCTTTTTGATAAAATTTTATTTCAAATTTTGACTAATTATTCATCATCAATATCACAGTTCTCCTTTGATACTTTTTCCTTCTAGTTTAGGTATTAATGATTTAGATATTAATAATAAATTTACTTCATGAAAAGAAACTTGCACTCACAGTGCTTTCTTAATTTTTTCAATTCAAAGCAATAGTTTGATATTTCAGCATTCAGCAATACCAAAATATAATGATTAATAAAATTAATTTTTAAAATTTAATTTTTATAAAAATTAATAAAAGTAAAATCTCCATACCAGAGGATGGAAGGAAGAGTTTTCTACAGCATGATTAGATGGGCTGCACCCAGAGCCCCCCCAGGACACCACAGGTTGATATAATGATGATTATTTATTCATCCAATAAATTAGAAAATGCAGAATTTGGGGGAGGAGGTACAACTGCTCATGTTTGAACTGGCATAAGCTCATCGATGGATTGGACATACTTGCAAAGATTTCACCATTTCAATGAGCATTTTCACACCATTCATCACCATCTGTACCATTTCCACCTCTGAGAAGCCTAGTTGGTCAGCACTGGAGATATCAAAGACCCACCCACAGATGCTATGTCCAAATACTGGTCCCTTCTTCTACAACTTCAGCTTCTTCAGCACCTCACCTACCTCTCATGTTTGCCCAGGTAAGAAAGTTTGATGTGGACCTAAGCTCATAGACATGTTCCCTGGTTGGAGGAGCATGTCACAATATGGCCCAGGTGATAGTTCCACATAAATTCACAGTTTTTGGTCTTAAAAAGGGTTTCAATCTGGGTGTATGAATGTGTGAACAGCTACTTCATGTTACCTACCTCCCCACCCCCCCACATGACATGACCCTCAGATGATCTTCCTCATTTATCCAGATCAGAAAGATCTTGTTGTCATTATGCCAAATGCCCTGGCCAACAGGTCAGTCCCAGGCCATGCCAGAGGCCAAGAAAAGTGGGGAGACAGGCTTGTAGAAGAGGAAGTAGTCACCAGTCAGCTGCATCTGTTCTGGCTCAGTCTTGTTCTTCAAAGCATAGTACTTCCCATTCAGTTCACCTTCAGGCTGGCCAGAGCTTCCACAGGGAACTTTTCTCTGGCCCAGCATTTGCCTCAATCACAAAGAGGGGACAAGCAGAATCCTCAGATTCTCTGGCCAGTTAAACATGAAAACTCAGCACACTTATAGTTGGGATCCTGATGCCACTGGATGTAGTCTTATTTCAGAATTTTTCAGAGTTCCGGCATCAACACCTTAGCCCTGTGGTTGTTAGGCAATGAGAGGTCAGGTTATTCCTCCTCAGCAGTGTAGTGGTCCTTCAATAGGTTGTGGCTATTTGAGGTGAGGATGCTTCAGAAGTCACAGATGAGAGGTTTGAAACATGCTGCCATTATTGCGCTAGGATCCAAGACCACCTTAGCTAGAGTTCAGTCATAGAGCCCCAGATGTTATGCCCTCCTTTCTTTTTATAAGGCCAGCACTTTCTCAATTTTTAAGAATAATTTGTGAAGTGTGGGCACTGTTTTCGAAAAGTTTATTAAGGAGCAGCTAGGTGGCGCAGTGGATAAAGCACTGGCCTGGAGTCAGGAGTACTTGGGTTCAAATCCAGTCTCAGACACTTAATAATTAGCTGTGTGGCCTTGGGCAAGCCACTTAACCCCATTTGCCTTACAAAAAAAAGTTTATTAGAATTACCCTGTGATTCTCAGGATCAGGAGTTATTTCCCTAATCCTCACTTTTGTCATTCCTTTACAATTTCTTCTAATTTGTTTGTTTCTTTTGAGATTAGACTACTTAATATCTCTGTCTGATCTTCTGTTAGTTTGAATATTTTATATCTTTGAAAAGAATTATTTTATTGTGATTTCAAATTGTTAATTTTCCATTTTGTTGGTTTTAATTTTCTTAGGTTTTTTTTTGAAGAACTAGCATTTAGTTTTATCATTTGTAATATCTTTGTGCCTTAATGTATGTTCAGTTCTTAGAAAAGTTTACTGGTTGAGGGGTAGCTAGGTGGTCCAGTGACCCTGGAGTCAGGAGGGCTGAGTTCATATCTGACCTTAGACACTTAATAATTGCCTGTGTGACCATGGGTAAGTCACTTAGCCCTAATGCTCTGCAAAAATCAAAAAAACTTTACTGATTCAATTTAAAATATACTTTAAGTTTTTAGTTGAAGTTTCACCAGCAATTATTCAGTTATATTTCTTCCATTTTTGCTAGATATGCCCAAATCTGACAGAAGGGCATTAAAGTCTCCTATTAACTATGTCTTCTTGTAATTAATACAATTTTAAGTCTTTAAAATATATGTCATAGTATTTATTTATTTATTTGTTTGTTTGTTTGTTTGTTAGACAATGGGGTTAAGTGATTTATACAAGGTCACACAGCTAAGTATTAAGTGTATGAGGTCAAATTTGAATGGAAGTCCTCCTGACTCCAGGGTCAGTGTTCTATCTACTGTGCCACCTAGTTTCCCCTATGCTATAAAATTTAAAGCATATAATTTTAATAACAATATTAGTTTTTGTTTATGATTCCTCTCTGCATAATATATTTTTATCTCTATATTATAAATTTCTGTGATGCCATAACATGCAAGTGAATTGTATTTAAGTGAGTTGGTGGGACTGTGTAAAGTCTCCAGAATCCCTTTCTCCTTCAGTAGTCTCTGGGATCCAATGGCTAGATATGGATCAGGATGACTGGAAATGGTCTTTGGATGCCATGGAACATCTTGACCCTTTTAAAGTTAGGGTCTTTACAGGTCTTGCTTTGACTGAGGTAATGTCTGTTGAGTAACAGGCAAAGTAAGAAAGAAATGAGGCAAATTGTCATCTCTTTAACCTAATAAAAAATATCAGTCTGGGAAGGGAAGACTCTTGGGGTTTCTGACCAAAACAAAAGCAAGTGCTATTTGCATTCACTTTAAGTCTATCAGAACTCAAACAACCACCAACCAAGGCTAGGCCTGAGACCTATTGTTGACTTGACAATGAAAGTCAGAATGGATTAACCCCAAGATACCTTCCCATGTTTCAATTTTCAAAAATTTATCTTCTTTTGGACAGAGCACCTACAGGTAGAGGTGTGATAACCTATGTGGACAGAAAGAAGAGACAGGAGAGGAGAGGAGGAAAAAGAGGGGAAGGTTGGGGAGGGCAGAGAATAGGAGAAAGTAGGAAAGGAAGAAAGAAAGGAACTATGTTACCTAACTGTTCAGCAATAGTACATGCCCTACTTATATAGATTGTTGTTTGTCCTTCATTCTTGAAGAGGTGCATGATATCAGGAATGTGGTGTAATTACACTCAAGCAAATTGGATTTAAGGGTGTGAGTAGGAGTCACCAGCCTCAGTTTCTCCTCTTTAACTATCTGAGTCTAGTGATCAGATGTGGATCAGGATGAGTGGGGATGATCCTGGATTCACTGGGAGACCTTATTTAAAATGGAAAACAAAGAAATTATTTTAATTCAGTTTTTAACAAATAATTTATTCTTCTTTTTTAGTAAGGGAAAAACCAATCAGAATCAGAAGAAGTAGGTTCAAATTTTGCCTCTAACTTCCTAAATAAAATATAATAGACATAGACAACAATAGTCAGTATAATATATTCCTTCTAGGCTATATACAGAGAGAAAAACAAATACAGAATCTCTCTTAACTGCACCTAACATAGAGTTCTATTTGGATCACCATTTATTTGAAAATATATAAAATTCCCCCCATACACATTTTGCATCTCTATAATAGGTCAAACCAAACTAATCAATTCACAAGCAAAGTCATTTAATTTAGACAGTATATCAATATAAATAAGTTATTAAATTCCATGGTAAATATTGCCAGCCCCTATACTCAAATTGCTACCATCTCTATGACTCCAGAAAAGCAATAAATACCCCATCATTCCCAGCATGTTAACAAAAGACAGACTAAATTCATTGAATTTATGTTGATTTTTAAGGTTTATAACTATACAGCAGAAAAAAATCACCTTTTCCTTTCATTCAACTTGATGAATTAAATTCATCTAACTCCTCTGGGAGAACAAAAAGCCTTCCATCCAAGTTACTTCAGTGATTTGGCACACCATGGTTAAATCAGTATCGCTTGTTTTCTCTCCTTGCACCTGTCATTTCTGTACCTATCTTCCCTGCTGTTCACATCTCTGCCACCCTATGTCCCTGCTACCCATTACAAACTCCCCTGTGAAATTCTAATAGGGCTTTAGAAACTTTTGGTGCATTGGAGAGTTATTCTATTTTAGGTACCCTATGTTCCAAGTGATGTCACCATGTTAAGGCCTTGAAGTATAGACTTCTGGGAAATGTAGACCAGAGAATTTCACACAATAAATGAGACTTTCTTTTCCCCAAATATTGTGTGTTATGGATTAGATGATCATGTTCTTTGCACACATATATTTTATAACAGAAAGTAAAAGCAAATAATTATTTGTAGTAGCCAAATCCTGTTTTCATTTAAGTCACTGAGAACTTTCTAATTTAAAGGGTTATCATGCTTATGAACTACCCATTATTTAATTCTTGCTACTTTGTAGTAAATGGAGCTAAATATGTCATAATTACATAACTGAGGTGGTTAAGGAATATAAGTAATATGCAGACCAATGGAATGTCAAATAGCATGTCAATGTAATTCATTAATATTTGCATATTGAGAAGTTGTCATGAATATCATTTGAAGTAGTTCACCATTTAAGAAAATTCCTTGAAAAATAAAAACAATATATAAATTTTTTGTAGATATATATATATATTTTATTCTCTTTAAGAATAGATGTGCTTCTAGGTCATGATGACGGAACTCAAAATCTGTTTTACTAGACACAAGTCTACTGAAGAGCTGATTTGAAATGCTTCTAAAACTGTTTTAAGGATCCTAAAAAAAAGAAAGGAGGCAAGAATAGAGTAAAAAGTTTCTAATGAGCCATTATATTTAAACCAAAGAATCTTTCTTCTCTTATATTAATTTTATTTTATAAAATGTATTACAATATTAAAGACCATTTTTTTATTTTTGCAATTGAAATGTCAAAAAAGAATCCATTATTTTCTACTCTGCCAACTATGCTCAATATGATTTTCATGGAAAAAGAGGTATTCATATAACTTACACTATATTCTAAGAAATACTTTCATAAAAATTAATTCATTTACATATCACAGCTACTTTGAATTAAAAATAAATATCTTTCTACCTGTTTTTCTCTGCCAATGAAGCTCAGATGATAGAGCATTGATTCTGGAGTCAAAGAAATTGGGATCAAATTCTAACTGATTTTTTTGTGGGATTTTGAGGAAGTCACATAATATCTCTGATCCTCAGTTTCCCTATATGTAAAATGAGAGATTGGATTAAGTGGAAAATAAGATCACTTTCAGGGACAAATATTCTGTAGTAATAAGGGTAAATTAGTTTTACATATCAAATAGCCAGTTGACACCTCTATCAGAATTATTAAAATTCTGAATCCTTTTTGTGTCATGAGCCCTTCTGATAGTTGAGGAAGTCCATTTCTCTCATATTATATTGTTGTTCCTTCATTTTTCAATGTTTCATGATAAGATATAGTTCTTTATACCATCTCCCAGAAACATCATCAATAGATTGCCACAGAAGCTGCCTATGTATTCCAACCATTCAAGCTGCCCAAGGAATGAAGAAAATATAATCTTTTATGTATTGAAATACTTTGCAATAAGAAGTGAAG
The DNA here is from genome assembly GCF_037893015.1 of Macrotis lagotis. Lineage (NCBI taxonomy): Eukaryota > Metazoa > Chordata > Mammalia > Peramelemorphia > Peramelidae > Macrotis > Macrotis lagotis. The sequence goes on along the minus strand of NC_133666.1, from coordinate 161,973,475 downwards.
AGGATTGTTTCAGAGAATCTTAGAAGACTTATATGAACTGATGTAGATTAAATTGTACAGAACCACAAGAATGAATTATACAAATGGAAAGACAAAAAGCACCAAAGTACTTAACTCACTTTTTGAAATTGCACTAAAGAAAAAAGCAAATTTGTAATCATAAATTTTAGAAAAGATAAAGATACAACTGGAATTCTTTAGCAATCAGTAAGCACTCATTATTGACTCCTATTGATAAAAGTTGTATATACAAAGACAAAAATGAATCATCACTGATCTCAAGAAGTTTCCGATTTATTAGAAGAGACAATAAGTACATAAATAAAAATGTAAATGATGCATACAAAGAAGAGCAAAGAAAAAAACAAAGAAGATAAAAGATAACCTGAAAAGAAAGGCCTCTTGCAAAATATGGTGCTCAACCTGAATCTTGAAAGAAGTTAGAAATTCTGAAGTAGATATGAAGAGTAAGTAAGTGCTTTCCAGGCCTCTGGAACAGCCAGTGCAAAAACAATGAGAATAGAGATAGAGTATCATTTGTGACAAATAACAAATATACCATTAAAGTTGGACTATGAATAGAATTCAAGACGTATAAGGAAACAAAATGAAGGAATGATAGAGAGGCTAGAGTGAAGGAAGAATTGGGATGTCAAATAAGAGAGTTTAAATTTTATCTTAGAGGTCATAGGGTGCTACTAGAATTCATAAAGTTGAGGAGAGAAACATGATCAGAATTTCACTTTAGCAAAATTACTTTGGCAGCTGTGTGAAGAATAGAATGGAATGGGAAGAGATTATACATTTCTTCAGGAAGCCATTGTAATAGTCCATGCAAGAGAAGGTAAGGGCTTGACTAGCATGGCAGTTGTATCAATCGAGAGAGGATGATGTATGTAAGAGTTCTTGTAAAGATGTTTTTCACAATGATGATATACTAATATAAATCTGAACTCATTTGATATTGAGGTATACTCTAAACTGTCAGTCCAAAACTATAAACTGATAGAATAGAGCAAATGAGATGTCTCCTATTATACTGTATAATAGCTTTTGAATATTTAATTTGGTCTTGAAAATGACATGAGGAATTAAACTAATTCAATTAGAAGAGATAAATTAAGGCAACATTCATGTCTGACAAACTCACAAACACTAAAAGTAATTAGTATTAAATCAACAAATTCAAGATTTCAGGCTATTTACTTAAAGCCATTCCAGACCTTTAGAATTTTTTTGCTACTCATATTCCAATTTTTTTCACTATGTACAACAACCCTCATAAATTTTTAATTAAATTAAGAGCATATGCAAAGTAAGTTTAAAAACAAGTTGATCAATTATTGACTGAGTAAACAAATTAGTCCTTGCTTTGGGTAGCTTTAATTAGTTAAGCCCTGGAATTTGGGGGAGCAAGATTTAGAAGTGTTTTGTTAAGAGAACGTTTTCTGCAAATGAAAAAGCAATTTCTCTCTCCTTCACTCTCCCTACCCCATCAGTCATGGCTCAACATATAGCAGTGACTTGCTCAAAGGGAAACACCCCATTGATCAATTTGAGTGTGGAAGAGATCCATATTCCATGAAGCAGTTGTGGAATGAAACTCTTGGGGCCAGGGGAAAGGTAAAAGATTTGTAAAGAGGTTTTTTATTCCTTCCTCTCCAATCCCCTACCCTCCATTCAGACCAGAAATTGAAGGGTAAGTTCAAGAAAGTCCTAAGCTCATATAGTACACCTTCATGACAGATATTAAAAAAAAAACAATAAATATGGTGAGACAGCAAAGGAAGGATACAGCTTTCTAGAGCCCAATATTTAGCAAAAAGTGAAGGGAGTCAGCTATAGATTCAATTGAAAGCTTCTCTAGGAATTTAAGATTCAGAATTCTGAGCAGATAACTTGGAACCCAATGGAGCAATCTGACCAGTAGAAATGCTGGTAACCCAGTGGACTCTGAGAAAAGATGTCTAGTCCCCGTAGGACTGGAGGTGTAAGCTGCCTTGGACACTTACTTTACTAACACTTTACTAACTCAGTATTACTTTACTCTGTGCCTTTTCTTCTTTTCTTCTGTATTTATGGGAAAATATGTACCATGTTAAAAATTTATTTTTTTCCAAGCTGATCTTTTAATTTTGTTCTCTTATCAACACCTTTTCTAAGAGCCAATGGTGTCTGCTAGTTAAGTGTTAATGGAAAGTATACAGGTGGGTGTTAGGATTATAGACCCATGGGTTTTCTCTTAGAATTTAAGGTAATTACTACCCTCCAAGCCCAAATATTTTTTTATGTGAATATTAAGTTTAAATTTTTATTTGATACTAAAAAGTGCATGTTACCACTGATAAAATTCCCATCAAATTTATGAAAAGCACTGTAATTTTCCCATAAAATAATCATTCATCAAAACTTAATGTGTGCATCAAAGTCATAAGATATGTTTTCAGAATTGGGGAAAACTAAGGTTACCATAATGTAGCAAATTACATTACATTTCATGAGTAAAAACAGCTACTTCTTACTTTGAATCTCATCATTTCCCCTCTATATTCAATAGGTTTTCATCAAATTCCATCACGAGTGGAAAGTGTTTAATTTTTATTAGCTCCTCAAATGAGTTACACTGGCTAGTTTATTAATATTATGAAGTTAGCCTGCAATTAAACCCATGTCTTTGATTATAACTAAAGAAACTAGTTAACTAGTAATTTTTGTACATTAGAGATATTCTCTTTCACAATCTATTTCTTAAGGATAAAAAGTAAGATAGTCAACAAATAAGATAGTAAAAACAGATTCTGACTACAAAGAAATAAAATCCAACTTTAGAAAAATACAGGAAACATTTCAAGTTAAAAATATATTCCTTTGGTTAAAAGTCATCTCCTTTATAACATTCATTTATAGTTTGATATGCTCAACTCAATTTAATCTTTTATTCTAATCTTCCAATATGCCAAACTTTTTTTGCCATATTTTAAGGAAGGGGAAGTCACTGGTTTTGTAGCAATAAAATTCTTTGATTTGCTAAAATAACCTAATTGCAATAAATTTCTTTGCTTTCATTCCAAAAATCATTTTTGCTAACATTACTCTAGAATCTGTGATACATGTAGTTTTCTTCAGATACAGTATATCCAAACTTTTTATAGAAACCAACATTTTGTGGAAGACATTCAAGGGTAATTTTGTAACAGTTCAGTTTTTTACTTAGCAGAGTAAGTGTTGACAATAACCCTCACCGAGCAAACTGTGGACCAGCCCCAAGCCAACTCGGCCTCGCCCCTTCCAGCATAACCGTGTTCTACTCCGGTCCGGTCCCGCAGCTCACCTGGCTGCGGAGCACCAAAATACGCATCCAAATCCCACTTCGCTTCCGGCTTTCCCCAAGCCCAAATATTGTAATTGGTAAAATGGCATGCATAATTTATTTATGAGGCTTTTTATCTTGTGTCACAATTCATTATTTTCCTTTGTTATGAAACCAAGACCAGTCATATTTTAAGAAGTTGTAGATAGGAGTAGAGAGCATAAGATTTAGATATGGATGGGACCTTAGGGAATCATCTAGTCCAGTCCCTTCATTTAATAGGTGAAGAAATAATTTCTTGCATTAAATCTCCTCTCCAGAAAATGTCAAAATACTATATATAGATAGGTATATAGATCTCTCTCTCTCTCTCTCTCTCTCTCAGTATATATATATATATATATATATATATATATATATACATATATGTGTATATATATTGACTACATATATAGTCAACAACATATATGAATCTGGTCATTTTTAATTAGTTTGGTGGAGAGAATCAGCAAATTGTAGTATAGAATTTCAGAGAAAAACATGGAAGAAATTGAATTGAATCAAATCACTATGATTCAGTAGAAAGTATCATGAGAATGAATATAAAAAAACTCAATATCAATGACAGATTCTGTATTATGGGGAGGCAAAGTCAGAATACAAAGGAAAAGGAAGGAATTTGTCTACACTATCCCCAATTCCCCACTAAACAACTTTCAATAACATCTCAAAATGAATTCAAGAGTGACAGAACCCACAAAAAGAGGGTGAAACAATTTTCTATTCCTGAATAATTTAGAAGAATTGCAAGAAAGCTCTGTCTCACTTGTGAAAAGGGGCAGCATGCATCCCAGTATAGACAATGTCCAGGCAAGCTGGTGGGAGGCCCGCAATCCCAGAACAGAACAGTAACTGAGACCCTGGGACCCCAGCTCAGTAGACCAGTGGCACAGTAGGCCAGCCATGAGGCTTCCAGCCCCAACACATCAGGCACAATCAGGTCCAGTGATCCTAGTGACACAAATGAGCCACCAGCTCCAGAAGTCCCTGCACAACAAATCAAAGACCAGTTCCACATCCCATTCCTGAAAGACATTTGATATAGTGCTTCCTGTAGCCAACATTTAAAAGTCACAAAATATGCTTTAAATGAGAAAAAAAAACAAACAAAAAAGCCCTACTCATCAAAAGGCCATTATGGAAACAGGGAAGATCAAAACACAAACATATGTACAAAAGTTCACTGAAGAAGACAACTTCTTAAAAAGTAGAATTGGGCAAGGGGAAGCTAAAGACTCTATGAGACACCAAGAAACAAACAAATCAGAAGATTGAAAAGATAGAAGACAATCATGGGAAAAACAATTGACTTGGAAATTGGATCCAGGAGAAATAATTTAAGAACTACTGGATTTATTTAAAGACATGATCAAAATAGAGCTTAGATAGCATTTTTCAAGAAATTACAAAGTAAAACTTCCCTAATATACTAGAACCAAAGGGTAAAATAGCAATTGAAAGAATCCACCAGTCACTCCTGAAAGAAATTCCAAATGAAACTCCAAAGAGCATTATAGACAAATTCCAGAACTCTTAGGAGAAAGTTATATACTGCAAGAAACTGGAAAGAAGCAATTCAAATATCAGAGAACTATAGTCAGGATTACACAGAATTTAGCAACTTCTACATTTAAGAATAAAAGGGTTTAGAATATGATATTCTAAATGGCAAAGGAGCTTGGATTACAACCAAGAATCATACTCAGAAAAACTAATATTTCAAGGGGGGGCAGAGGAGAAATAGACATTCAGTGAAGTAGGAGACTTATAAACATTCCTGATGAAAATAACAGAGCTAAACAAGAAAAAATTCCATTTTCAAATGAAAGACTCAAAAGGAGCATAAAAGGAAACAGAAAAGAAAACACATGTTATTTAATAAGGTTAAATTCTGTACCTCTCTGTATGGGAAGATGATGCTTGTAACTCAAATATTTTATCTCTATCAAGGCAGTTAAAAGGTATATATATGTCAACATAGGGTATGGGTGTAAGTTGATCATTATGGGATGATAAAAAATTGGAATGAGAAAGATGATTGTATTGGGAGAAGAAACAAGTAAGAGGTAGATTAGGGTAAAGTATACCACATGAAAAAGCACAGCATCCTTATTATAGTGGAGGGAAAGAAAGGAGAGGGATAAGCATCATTTGAACCTTTTATGTTCATCTTCATATATGTTCAGTTGAGCATAGAAATCTATCTTGTCCCATAGGGAAGAAGGAGAAGGGAACAATCTAAGTCCTGGGGCTGATAGAAAGGAGGGCATATTGAGAGAGGTAGTAGTTAGAAGTAAAATTGGTGAGGAGGGACAGAATGAAAGGAAAGAGGGAGAGAAAAAGTATAAATGGGAAAATGGGATGGAAATAAATTCTGTTAAATACATTCCTCTTTAAATAATTGAAAGTGTAAATTGCCCCTATGGAATTTACAATCTAGAATTTTCATATGACAGAGGCAAAATGATTGTTACAAAAAAACAAAATGCAATTTAAGAAAAGTCCTATCAATTTCCATGTGAGGTCTGAGAGTGACAAGTCATTTCTAAATTAGAGAGAGTAAGTATAGAGTTGGAAGGGAATGCACAGCTCATCTAAGTCAACACCTTCATTTTTCAGATGAGGAAACTGATGTCCAGCAGGTTAAGTGATTTGTCCAAAGTTGTACTGAAACAGTAAACCTTAGAAGTGGGATTTGAACCCAATTCTTTACATCTAAAATCAATGCTATTTCCCTCATACCACTCTTGATTAAAGAAAATCATAAAGCCTTCAAGGATAGCTCAAAATTGATTAGGAAAACAATTGGGTCATTTCAGACAGGAAAATGCAAGAAAGGTATTTGGAGAAAATAAGTTTTGAAATTTGGCAGCAACACCAAGGGAAGAACAAGGGTGTTATGCATTACTTAATTCAAAGAGTTAATAATTTGGAGATGTATGGGGGATATGAAAGAGTAGAAACAAATACTACTGAGTCAGATAATAACATTAACTCGTTCATATAGTGCTTCAACTCTTCTGTCATAGAAATCTTATGAGGCATCTTTTCAGATGACAAAACTGAGGCACAGAGATGTTAAATGACTTGTCTAATATTATATAAATAGATATGTAGAACTGTACCCCTAGCCAAAAATCTTCTGATTCCAAATAAAATAATTTTTCTAGGAAAAGGATGTCAAAGAAAATAGGATAGTGGTTAATATAACTCGACTTACTAGAATATTAGAATGAACTTACTATTGTGTCATTCTTTACACCTACAGTAACAACTTTAGTACCTTATCCTGAGTTTGCTTATATATCATTAAATCTTTTTTCTGCCCTTCAGGAAATACCTGAGTGCCACAGGAAACCACTCAAGGAATGTTAATATATAGGTACCTTGATACCAAAATTTTAGCTGAATGCTTTAAATCCACTGTTCTTACAAATGCCTCTTGCCTTTTGCTCTCCTTACAGACTGTCTTTTTTTTTTAAATCTTTGTATATCCAATATTTAATATAATGTTTACTATATAAGTACTTACTAGATATTTGCTGATTTCATTCAAACCATAGAACTTCCTATCCATTTTTTTGAGGCACTAAGTATTTTTTAAGGAGGATTTCTAGTTTATGACAAATTACCATTGCTTTTCTCAAATAAGTTGGAAAGACACAGAACCATCTAACCCTTTCAAAATTAAAAGAACACTTAATCTTCCTAGATGCTAGTTAGAACATCTGACATACTATCCATTGTCAGGTTTTACTATATTTAGATTTGAAAAATAATGAACTAATTCATTTGTTTTCCCTTTGATTCTCAATGGATATGGGACAAACCATGAAATGTACAGCATTAAATCTGCCACTGATACTGTCAGCTCTCTTTAGGATTTGTTATCAGTCCTTGTCCCATTTTCAACCATAAATAAAAGTGTAATTTTAATCTGCACTTCAAACCTAGGTGAAAGTAAGAAAATTAAACATTTTCCCCTAGCATCAGTCACTCTGTGTGTATGCTAGAGACAGGAAAAAGTACTTCTGCTGCCTCTCTTTCACAGACTTTCAAGGCTTCTGGGAAAGATCATAACAAAAAGTGTACCCTATTACAAGCACATCTGCAATATGTATAATTTACATCTGTACCTGTTCAATATTCAGATGGAATGTCTGCACTGCTTGAAAAACAGTTGTACAAAGGAGTTTTCTTGCCATTTCACCTACCATAAAAAAGGCCAAATAAATGAAGCACCCTCAAATAAAGTGAAACATTCTATTTTTTTCCAGAACTGACTTTTCAGATATTTAAAAGTGAATATTTAATAAGAATAAAGTCATATATACATATGCGTGTATATGTATATAAACATGCCATAAAGATAAATGCATATCTATTGACAAATAAGATTTTATATGTTTGCATGTATACACATCCATTGTAACTATGTAGAAATTTGTATATACATATATTTATACACACACACACACACACACACACACACACACACATATATATATTTACTTATTTATTCTTGTTTCATTCAGGGAAACAAAAGAACCAGCAAAAATGCTTGTCTTAAAAAAGTCCCACAAAATTAAGCCCCAATCTATTTTCTAGTGAGAAAGCAATTCTTTCCAATCCTGGCAATCACTGCCACACATTTTTTTTTTCTGGTGGAGATATTTCTCTTTGGGATTTAACTTTAGAAAAGCAATCAGATCCTGCTGGGTAGCTAAATGAATCAACCTGTCTAAACTATTTTTTTTTAATTCACAAGAAGATCTGCATTCCAACATCTTAGAACTATTGTAAGCATGCACATGTGTGAGTACAAATACCCACAAACATATAATTCCCAGCAGATTGTAATTGTTGATGTTAATAATACTTATCTGAAATTAAGGCCCTAAGTATTAAATGTCTGTTAAATAAAGGAAAGTGACAGGAAGCAAGGAGAAAGACCAAGGAAGGGCACAAAACAAAGAGTGCAATTTAAGCTTTAACAGGTACAAACTGCAAATGGGAAATAGGCTGTTAGCAAAATAAATTATTTCCTGCCTGCCTCTAATTTTTAACTATCTGTGTGGCAGGGGCTTCACTGCTGACATAGTTTACATATTCTTTGCATCTGCATTCATTTATTGTGACCTAGTGTTCTTGCAAGTCCTCTTCTCAAATAATTAAACACCAGAAATCCTTCTGGATAATACAAAATGCCCTGTTTTCCCAAATGATCAGTGGAACTGGGGAAGCTAAGTTGGTCCAAATGTTACATCAATTTAACAATGTGTTTATGTAGTGAGCAAGTCTTTTTGAAATCTGCCATTTCTTTTTTTTTTTTTCCCCAAACTTCTGGCTGAGTAAGCACCATACCAAATTCTAAACCGATGCAATTCCTTTGCCTTCTGCAACAAAAAAGTACATATACCTACAACCACATACTGCTTATAGAGTCAGAATATCAGAGCTAAAAGATGCTTTAAAACTTATTTTGTCCAACTCCTTCTTTGAAAGCAACTCCATCTTGTGCTTCCCATTCAGAATAGTCACACAAAGAGGCAGGTAATATTCTGGCCTTATCAGATGGTTTAATATACAAATTATAAGAAAGAACCATGAAATAACAGAGATGCCCTATCATATTTGTTTCCTTCAATATGTCCTAGACATAAGGGTACATTTTGAGCAAATTAATTTAATTAAGAAACAAAAAAAAATGGAAGCACAAATACCAGACCTGGGAAATAGAGACAATAGCTTCAAACTAAAGATTAGCATTTAGGTGTGTGCTGTGTGGACTAGACTTTAGAAATGAACCCAGGCTTTCCAGGAAAGGTCTTTTGAGGGGGAAAACGTCATAGAATTTAGATTCATAAACTATTTTAGAGATTATTACCTTTTTTTTAGATGATAAAATGGAGAATAAGAGAAATTAAGTGCTTTGCCCAAGTCAACATAAACAAAATAAATTCAATTGAACCTGTAACCTCAACAATTCAGAAGATCTTTTGTGGATGACAGTGATAAAATAGAGATTGTCTAGATGAGGTTTCCTTGAGCTCATATTACATGAGAGTAGCTTGAAGGAACTGGGGTTATCATGTCTGGAAAGGAGAAGACTCAGGAGGAAACGATAGTAAGAAAATAATTTTATTTTTTATTAAATTGACATGTTGGATATTATCTAAGACCCTACTTCATCAATTCTCAAGAGTGTCCAGGAAAAGGGGACTTAAGCAAAGGATGGAACAAGAGAGAATAAAAACCCTTGGACAAGGTTTTGGTTTGTATCATTCCTAGAAAATCTATGGGGGAAAAAGTTCTAGACTTTCACTCCAAGAAATGAGTGCTTTAAGGACTCAGAAGATAAGGCTTTATTTTCCATAGCAATTTCTATTTAGGGAGAGAAACCACTTCAGGACCACTCAATATAATTGGTGCAGAAAAATGAGAGACTTCAGCAACCTCATTTTTCTCCCCATGGAAAGGACTTGCTTCAGAATATTTTCCTCCCTAGTAAAGAAAGGCTATAAGGTTAGTGGTCAGATATGGATTACTGAAGTTCATAAGCATGAATTGACTAAATATGCAGATAGTTGGCAAAGTCTGGATTTGGGTCAGGTCGCTCTATAAATGCCAAATCAAGAAGTCAACAATCACTGACAGCTCACTATGTTCCAGAAAGTGCACTAAACATTGGGAATACAAAACTGTGAGGAAAACAAAACAAAACAAAACAAAACAAAACAAAAAAAGACAATCACTTCCCTCAAATAGTTAACATTTTAATGAGGGAAAACAATACATAAAAGAGGAAGCAGAAAAAAAGTAGAGGGAGGGACCAGGTAGGATACTGGGTAGCAGAGGTGAAGTCAAAGAATTAAGAATGACTTATCTTTAGCCATTCTTCAAAAAAGTTGCTGGAGGAATTCACCTACTCAATTCAGGAAACATTTAGTTGTTGGATTTATTTACTTATTCTCACAAGCAGAGGAGGGAGCAAGAGGGGTAGAGGGAGAAGGCAGCTGAATTATGGTGTTAAAGTCTATAGAAAGTGTTTCTAGAGCTCTGTCCAACAGAGTAAGCTGTCTTCTTAATGAATTGCTCTTTCGTGGTCTGAGATTTGTGAATTTCCTTGAAATAAAAAAGATAGAGAAGGAAGAAATGACTAGATCTTGAATATAATCTAAGTTTTGCTGGGTAGAAGAGAGGCAAGGTTTTCATATTTTCTCATCCTATATGAGAATGATTAAAAAGAGAAAGACAACATTTATGTGCAAATTCAGTGAAGGGAGATTGAATCCCAAGGTATGATATGGTTAGAGGGAACAAGAGTTAGGAAGAAAATGAACTGAATTAATATTTCTTGGAAAGGAGCATCACAGATGAAAATCATTCAGAATGGGTTATAAAATGATGGGAGGTAGGGAGATTTCTGAATGTCTAAATGGATTTCAAATGACTGCAATTAAACACAATTCCTTCATTTCTGTTAAAAAAAAGTATAAGCCATAAGAATAGAAAATCATGTGTTCTCAAATATAATCATTTTATTAGAAGGTTTTAATAATATCTAACATTTATGCAACACTTTGACTTTGTTAAGATTTTTATAATGATTGACCAATTTAATTCTCAAAACAATCCTGGAAGGCACATACTATTCTTATCCCATTTTACAACTGAGGAAACAAAGGCAGGTAGAGGATTAAATAATTTGTCAGGGTAACACAGGTAATATTTGATGTTTAATTTGAACTCACCTTCCTGACTCCAGGTCAAATGCCCTAACCACCACTGGGTCCTCTAGCTGCCTGTAAACATCTCTTTTACTAATAAAGTGATAAAATTCCCCATTAAAATAACTTTACAAAGACCATGAGAGGATGAGAAAAGTTTTTTATTGAAAAGTACTTGATGGGAGCGGCTAGGTGGCATAGTGGATAAAGCACCAGCCTTGGAGTCAGGAGTACCTGGGTTCAAATCCGGTCTCAGACACTTAATAATTACCTAGCTGTGTGGCCTTGGGCAAGCCACTTAATCCCACTTGCCTTGCAAAAAACCAAAAAAAAAAAGTACTTGATATATCAATATAAAAATTCACCACTTCACCAACACATTGTATTGATAAGGGAAGGATGAGAGTAAGGAAATGGAGAAGGATGTTTATAGTCTAATACATATAACCTTACACTATTAACTAAAATCATCTTACATGAGATCATTGAAAAAAGTAGCTTCCCCATCCTCTTTTGAATTATCAAGAAGTACATGCTGTTACACTGGAGACCAACTTGTCATTTCTTTTCTGAAGCTGCCACAAGTCAAAAACATAATCAAAGTCCGAGACAAGCTCTTTGAAACCTGCCAAACAGACACCATTTGGTGGACGAGTAAATAGGTCAAAGGTCATTTCCTAGAGTTCAAATATTTTCTGCTGGAAAAGTCAAGAATCCTAACTGAATTGTCAGTGCTTGGAATAGGTATTTCTATTTCAAGTTTTAAAATGAGCATTTATTTAAATCTGGGGTTCAAATATATCTCAGTTTATTAGCAACTTTCCTCTTCCATCAGTAATCATTTTGAACAGAAGCTCACATCATTTTGGGATATATGGATCAATCAGGTAGTTGGAGAAACAGGAGAAAGAAAGGCTGCTTTGTCTATCATTGTCTCTCTACATTTAATTAGGATTGTAGTAGCTTGAAAGAGCCCATCCTCATCAAAGCCTGGTAAAACAACACTGGGTTTCACCCAGGGAAAGATGGACATTTTATGAAGTACAAAAAGACATGGACAAAGCCAGATCCACCAAATGAAATCAGAATTTTGTTTTTCAACATGACTAATTTTAGTTTATTCTTCAATAAGTTAGATCAATATCTAAAAAAAATTGGAAGATGACATTTGTAGGACTGGCAAACAAAATGACTCATATTAAGCATAAGGAAAGCAGAGAAAAATTAGCACAAATGCTAAATCTGGTAAAAATACTCAGCATGGAAATGGATACTTAGCATGTTATTTTTCATTGTCTGTGATGTTGCCATAGATCTCATTAATTTCTGTTTAGAGAAACAAAATATATGATCCTCCCCATCACCATTCAGCATGTGTTGATAACACCTAATAAACATCTTAAGAAGAGAGAGAAGACCCATTTTTCAATACAAAGGACTAGTCAATTCCAACAAATACAATTGTAAATTAAAGGTTTGTATAGTTCTTAGAACTAACAGTTGATAATATCATTTAACATACATGGAACATATATTTTAAAGAAATACAAATCCAGCAAACTTCTAAAGCAACAAAGAAATTGAAAAAGTCATAGGATCATAGGTAAAAAGCTGGATCTCAGAAGACATTAGTTACCACATCTTGCTTTTGGACATGAGGCTTAGAGAAGAGAAGTTATTTGTTCAAGATTACACAAATAGTAAATAATTATCAGTACTGGGATTTGAAAACAGGTTTTCTAACTGAAAATTCAAGGTGTATGCATATGTGTACATCTTCATATTTGATTTTATTTGATATTTGAATTTCTAAACAAATAGCTCTGACTAGTTAGAACTCTTGGCATTTAAGTAGTTTGGTTTTTTTTCCTAAAACATATCCTCCTCCTAGAAGGATCAACATCTTTGTCTACCTGGGTTAGAAAGTTTGCTTTAAGTATTTTAACAATAGCAGATTTTAATCTATACTACGGAGTGGTAATCATAAAAAATTTGGTACTGATTAAAAAAATTATTCTTTCAACCTCTTCTTTTTATTCTATTCACAGCTCCTTTCTTGCTCTTCTAATTTGTTTATGATATAACCTTTCACAGTTATTCATTTGGAAATTAGTGAAGTATATGACATGAAATGTTGTGCTAATAAACTTCATTTCTGCCAGACTTAATTCTAGTTATTTGTTGCAGAAAATTTTTGTCAAATAGTCAACTTTTCTCCAAGTAGTTAGGGTTTGGGCATCTATTTAACAGTCTTCTACCATGTTCATTTGCTTATGGATTTTGCAGTACTGATGGATTCACTAACCAATTATTTCTTTATCTCTCTTTCACTCTATCAGCATTGCATGCCTCTTCTATTCCTCAGTCTGTCTCCACTGGGTTAGTCTATCTACTTCCAATTTCAGGGGTTCAGGTGGAGTGCACTCTTCCCTATCTGTCTTTTAGCTTAGAGTTCACCTTTTAGCTTTTTGTGCAAAAGGTAGTCCCTTCACAATTCAATCATCAGACTCAATGGGAAAAAAAAATCCTTCATCTACTTTCTTTCCAAAGGAGACAAGAATATTAACTGAGTACTAGATGTTAGAGTCTTTTCTATCTAGGGACCAAGCACTGGGGAGAACATCCAGTCAGCTAATTAGAACCCCAAGGCATTTAAACTATCTTTGAATACACTTTCTATACTATCCCTTTTAATTTGGTCTCTTGGAGCTTCTTTAGCCTCTGGTTCTCCAAATTGCAGAGGCTAATTGACAAGAATTATACCCATGAACTAAACATAGTAGTTCTAAAATTATAGGAGAGTCAATATATCTGTCCCAAATCTCTTTATGGTTGTAGGTTAAATCATTTCAAGGATTTTCTTTCAACAACAATGAGGAACATTGGTTTTTTTCTCAATTTCAGCTTTTTCCCACCAATCTCCATAATATTCTTTGGATCACTCATGTAAATGAAAAAGAGGACACAATTACATCTACAACAATAACAAAAATCACATGGAATTGTTGAAAATCATTGTCTTTGCTACAATGTATGTAACAACTATATGTTGCCCTAAACAAGCATCCCAAACTTCAGAACTTCAGAAAACCTTCTTTAGTTAGAGGGACAAATCTGACATTACTCTTTAGATGCAGTCTTGAGATGGTCCAGATATCACACTGATTTGGTCATCTACATATTTAAGCATTCTTTCATTTCAGCCAAGAATATCATTAGAGATTCTAGTAATAATTACTCCCAAAACTGTATTTGCCTAAGTTACTCTCATTACCCACACTAAATAGAAAAATAGTATACTGTAGGCTAATTATCATGGACTTGACTATGTAACTGGCTTAAAAAATTTCTTTTTGAAATATCTGCCTTGGAGGCCCAAAATGTATTTCTGCTCAAGCAAATGTATGTTACATCTGAGCATGAAGAAAAGATTTGTATATGAAAATAATGTGGCTAGTGGAGAGAAAGATTTAAGACCAAGTATTTCCAACCATAATTAGCTTGGGGTACCACCACATTTTTCTTAGTCTACCTTTGTTACACAGGTTCTAAAATTGTCAGGAAAAGTTGAATTGCCAATGGATATAGGTCACATGTCAAAGTGAGTCTTTATCTTTCAAGTTGGTCATGGGCCAGAGTGAAATGAAAATCTTGAAGAGGAGTAGGACACTTCTCTCCTCTCCATGTACACAATTACTTTCATATTATCAAGCCTAAAGCACAGAATCACATAAAACAAATCTAAACTACCTCTAATCTGAAAAATTCCACTTTAAAATATTTTAAATTGTAACAAGTAACTTTAATACACAGTGAGGAGACTGACCTGATATTCCTTTGTCTCTTCATAAATTAGTTTGAACCAGAGAGGATGTACCCTGAAAGTTCCTTGACCATGAAGAATGTAAGTGCTTAATAATATACCTCTGAATATTTGTTCCTTTAGCTCTTGCCCTTTGAACTAATTGAAAAAAAGTCAAGGGCAGGAGGTATGAGGTTGATTTTGAAGTCATTTTGTGGTAATTTAAAGTAATTGAGATTTTTTGCTATAAAGAATATATAGCTTTGATATTCCTTGTGACAGTTTTTTGAATTACACTTCCAGAATAAAAAATAAAAAATATGTGGCATGGTTGTTAATTTATAGCAATACACTTATTTCACAACCACAGACCTGCAATACAAATGAGAAACAGGAAAAAAATGCTTCTGGATGAAATGAAAAGTACTCTTGTAGGGTCCTTACTAAGTCCAGTCTCATTTATGCAGAACTGAACATCCAGACAGATTCCAACAAACCCTGTCTAAAGTTTCTTTCTATTCACCAGCCAAATGCCAACTCATCTGGAATCCTGAGCACTAAATGAAATGCCTAAAACGTGCAAGAATCTTAATTAGTAGAGCAAGGGATTAGAGAATAAATAAACTTTCTATTAATAATGAGGCAACATCTGAGTACAATGACAAATGATCACTCTGCCTGTCATGGAGATTCTTGTCAAGGGGTAAAGCTTGTCAGCACACTGCCTCCTTAGCACAAAATGCATTTGAACTCAGAAAGAGCTCTTCAGAGATGAAGAATATAAAGATGTTTTCAATATCTCCACTTTCCAGGGTCCCTGCTGTGTATGTACCACAGTAATTAGAAACTGGCTTTTAGCAAAATGCTTTGAATATTCCATTAGACTTCCTTTCTTCCTTGCTCTACTGTTTTAATATGAATGGCCTCAAAACCAATTAGGAGGATCTCTCTGGAGCATGCTCTTGGGCTGCACTGACAAATTCTTCACTTGTTTGACAACTGCCACCAGTGTGGTACTTCCTTTCACTCTCAAGGAAAAAGAGAACGACTTTAACCTATGGCCAAGCTCAAATGAAGGTGATCTATTATTTATTTCTAAACAGAGAAAGGTGAAAACCCAGCAAAAAATTTGAATTCATAAAGATACAGTGGCAGAAATGGATCTCAGATTAGGTAGAGAGTTGACATTATAAAGGGGGAAAAAAGACTAAAGGAAGGATCAAATCATATTATTGCTAGGTACTTTATTCCTTACCTTATGATTACAAAAAGGTGGAATGGAATAATAATTGAAGTCAGTAGGACATAGGCTTGTGATGTCTTTGACTCCTACTATCTGTGTTACCTTAGTTAAGTCACTTACCTCTCAATTTTCCAAGCAACTATCTAACACTAAATTAGAGGGGAAAGCTTCTTTACTGGAAGTTTTTGATATTCATGAAATCATAGATCCAGATCTGTTTGCTAGCCCATTCACCCAGTCAAAAAAATATAAAAATTTGCATATATTTTAATATATTTTTAATATATATATAATTTATTATGATATATAATATATAGTTTATATGACATATATGATATTTTAATATAGATTTAATATAGTTTCTTGACTATCATGGTTTTGTTTTTGTGTGCACAGCATTTACCACAATACCTCAGTATTCATTTTTCCTCATCATAACTCTGAAAAGTGGGTAGAATTGTTATTATCTCCATTTAATTCATGTAGGAAAAAGAGGTTCAGAAAGGCTCAAAGACTTTCCCATGAAGGCAAAGATAAAATAGATGAAGGAGGAAGCACTTGATGCAAGGTTTTTTGATTCTAAGTTCCATGAATGAAAGCTGCTTTTTTAAGAATAAGAAAAAGTACAAGGTAAAATTTTAGTAAGAAAGAAATTGGAGGTTAAGGAAATAAAGAATGATTCCAATTTTGTAGAATTTACAAGCACCAACAGGGAGTCTAGCTTCCTTAAACAGATCATAGATTAAGAAATGCCCATCCTGCTCTTGCCAAGACATCTATGTCACTATTAGATCCAGTATTTACTTATAGCTGACATTTTCCCAGTGATCTTCAGAAAGTCTATCACTGATTCTAATAATCCTCCTGGTTACACTCTCCTTTCTAATTTTTGGTGATAAGGTATTTCTCCTTGTTCTCTCATTCTCTTTCTTTTTAACTACTCCTCAGGCTCCTTTGATGGATCTTTGTATCATATCCACTTACCATGGGGTGACCCCAAATTTCTGTTCTGGGCCTTCTTTTCTTCTCTATACTATCTCACATAATGGCCTAATTAACTAATTAATGTTTAATTATCATCTATATGCAGATGATTTCCAGATCTCAATATCTAACCCTAGCTTCTCAAATAGCTATCTGTTCTTTTAACATCTAGAACTAGATGCCCCATAGACATATCAACATATCCAGAGATGAATTCATTATTTTTTCTTCTTAAATGTTCTTCTCAACTTTCCTTATTACTACAAAAAATCACCATTATTTTCCAAATTATCCAGTAATTTCAGTGTTATCCTCACTCCCATTCCCTACACATAACCAATCTGTTGTCTAATCTTGCTTGGTATTTCTACTTTCACACTATCTCTCCATGTATCCATTTCACTCTTCTTTTAAAACCATATTCCTCATTATGTCTCTCCTAGACATTACAATTTTTTTTTAATTGGTTTACTTGCCTCAAGCTTCATTGCCCACTTGGTTGCCAAAGAGATTTTTTAAAATCAGGAGCCTGACCATCACACACACACACACACACACACACACACACACACACACACACACACACACACAGACTTTCATACAGAAAAAAAAATCTTTCCTTTGTTATTTAAAGTCTTTCACAGTCTGGGCCATTCCTATGCTTCCAATTTTCTCATACTTTATTCTCTTCCATGTATGCTACAATTTTGCTACAATAGTCTACTCAATATTCTTTATTTACATAAGACATTTGATCTGCTAACTTTACATGTTTGCATAAGATGATGTTTGAAATGCCCTCTCTCTTCACCTCAGCCTCCTAGATTTCTAGGTTTCCTTCAAGACTCAGTCTCAAATTTATGAGAAAACTTTCCAAGCACCAAATATTATATCCATTTTTACTTTGGGATCTTAAAAATACCCTAGAGCTATCACAATGATGAATTTTTTTAATTTTCAGCCCTTCAAAGTTTTTATTTTAGACAGATTCTTGAACTGGTGGTTCATATCCAGCAGTCCTTTCTACTTTTCTTCCTATTCCACCTCCTGTAGGTTTTCAGAACCACCACCTTCGCTATACAGTTCTATTAGATTTCCTAATTTAAACTTAGGTTTCTTACAGATTTTGACTTTTTGAATAAATACATCATGGGGAGGGTTAATGAACTGGCAAGTCTACCACTTTTTCAATGTTCTATGGAATCAATTGAAAAAATAATTTTGTTCAGATCATTTGTCTGCACCTCTCAGATCATGATTTTCACCATTTTCTTACAATTTGACCACTCTTTTGTTTCTGGACATAAATTTCATACATTGTGCTTTTTGGTAAAATCAAGGCAAGAAAGATAGAGAAGTTACCCATTGGCAATTTTGACATAAGCACGAACTTTAGATAGGGACTGTCACTTGTTGACCATGAAGCACATCTTGTTCCAGGCAAGGTCCACTTCATAGAACTTAGTCCAACAATTTTCACCCTGAATATCTTCAGTAATTAACTTGAACAACCAAAAGAGTAACCTCATCATTCTGCAAATGAGCAAGGCTCACTCCAAGAATACAACCCTTGAGACCTTCAGAGGCAATTTTCATTCCTTAAGTCTTTGTGACCAGTGACTTGTTAATATTGTATATATTGAACATATATTGAGCTAGTCCCTTGATATCCTGTCAATCTTTCTTCAAAAATATATCAATTACTTTTTTCTCAATATTTGATGGCACCTTATTTTTGTCCAAGGCCATGATCCTGCTCTGAAAGGCACAAATTAATCCACCTTTTTTTTTGTATTTTTAGTACCTAGCGATTTACTTTTCTTCTCAGTTAGAATATGAGCTTGTTAAAGGAAGAGAAAGTGGATTTGCCTTCCTTTGTATCGCCCTGCACTTAGCACAGTGACTAGTATATAAAATGATGAAATAAAATCTTATCAACTGATTCGTTAACTGACTGACTTATCAAAGCACAATAAGGGTTTTTAACAGAAAACTGTAAAAGTTTTCTCAAGACCTCTGCAATCATGTGAATAAATATTTGTTGAATGAGATTTTGCACTTACAGTATATCAGTGCTCTTTGCTTGGTGAACTAATGAGCAAGCAAGAATAGGTGTCAGTCATTTTAATTCCTCCACTTTTTGTGAATTTATCTATTACTCCTTTAGGGCATCACTTTCTCTCCAGCCAACCTTTTTTTGCTCCCTCCCACTCACACACATTCTCCTTCTGTGAGAATGGTTTCCTTTCAAAGCAGACCACAGGCAATAGTGGATAGCTGATTTGATGCCAGCCAGTTAGCTTCCCACACCCTTTCGGACTCATTTAGATGTCCATGAGAACCCCCCAGTGAGTTTGCATTCTTTTTGCCCAAGGAAGTTATTAAAAATATATCAATAACTCTGTCCTTTGATTCCAAGCCCCTCCAGATATCTTTCTCTGACAATACAGCATGTTAAAAATCTCTCCCTCTCAGTTCATTTCCATATGCTCTCTGATTCAAGAAATTGCATTCAAGAAATGGTACATATTTTAGCAATTCCATTGATCAATAAATAAATTAATCAAACTTGCTAGATATACAAAAAAATAAACTTTCAAACACCAAAAAGGCATAAAGGTAACCTCTCTCAAAACTCTGAGGAAATCAGGTTCAAAGGGAGGCCACTCCAGGGAAAGAGAGGAAGGGGAACTGACAACTGAAGGCCATCAGTCTATATTACATGTCTGAACAGATTTTAATAGTATAGTTCCTTATCTTGACATTTGCCATACTCCATCCACACTTATTTGGCTCAGGCATACTATTCTTCATAATCCTTGATTCTCCTTTTTCCTTCTTATTGATAACACAAATCTAAAAGTTAGAAGGACCTTCCCCCTTTGACAGTCAAGGTCATCTACCTTCTACATTAGAAGGGGAACCTATTCCCAAATCACTGCTCCTCAGCATTGTACCCAAGAGGCCTATTGCGCACACACACACACACACACACACACACACACACACACACAAATATTAAATAAGATGTCATCACTTTATTAGCTCAAAAAGATGAGGGCCTAGTGGTTTTAGAAAAAAGTCATGAAGGGCACTGTTTGAACTTCAAGTAATTGTAAGCACATGTATTAGGCAATAGTGAACATAAGAACTACCCTTAAATCAATGATCTGGAATGTCGGCCTGGGCCCTCAAGTAGGCAAATATCTGAAGGAGAGGCTTCTCTGCTGAACCCATTTTTGAGTGATAGCTGAAGAATAGTGAATAAGGTATTGCATGTGGAAGAGAAAAACAAGGGTTCAAATTCTGCCTCAGAAACTTTCTAGTTATATGACTCTAAGTAAGTCATTTAACCTCTCTGTGCCTAATTTTCCTCCTAAGGAAAATGAACGTGTTGGATTCTATAATTTCATTTCTGTTTCTAAATATGTGATCCTATGATTCTGTCTTAGAAAGATAAAAGAGATTGCTTCTTTCCCCTACCACTTAGGAAATTCCTAGGTCCAAGACTAGGGCTATTAACCCAGACTTAATTTTAAAGGTGCTTTGAAAGCAATTAGGAGCTGAATTTAATGTATTTTGGGGGTTTTCCTAGAAGAAATCATGTTATTCAAATACTCTGACTCAAAGGGCTATATTTGAGGCTATTCAGATTGAAGCCAGACTGAGAGAGTACAACTACTAGACATCAAATGCACAATAGTCTCGTATTTTGAAACATAATGTATTGCAGGATAGAGTTATTTCTCCATATTCATAGAATCATTGGCCCTTGCACACAGGTCTCCTCTGATCAATTCAGCAGAAAAAATTTTTTAAATTAAATACAGTCTAGAAATCAATGAATTTCCTCTTAGAATCTCTTACTTGTTGCTTTCAGTACATGGTGATATGAGAAAGTAAGGGGTGATCCTTTCTAGAGTCATTATACTAGAGTATTTTCTCTTATAAAAGAAGTGCTGTTAACATCAATTTAGTAATTTGCCTTTAATCTTTGGACTTCTGATACTTTAATGAAAGGAATACACATTCTTGGAAAATAGTATAAATTGTTTAGAAAAGCAAGAAGAGTTTCCAGTTGATTGCTGAAAGCCTTCCTTACACATCTTCCACTAATTCAGTTTTCTTAAGCAATGGTTTAAAGTCAAGAAGGTTCTCTTGTGCTCCAATAGGATGACTGTACCTGAATATATCTGTGTATGTCCTCTATTTTTTTCCTGTAAAGATAGCAAATGAATCATGCTCTTGTACTTTGATTTTCATTTGATAGTTCTGAGTTAAGTTTGTCTTAAGTTGCCTTTTCTAAATTCCTTTGAGTGAACAAAGCTCCTTCAACAGATCTGCAATCTTGTCAATATGGATGCTTACTCCAACATTGTATATTGAAATCCATTCATAATGTATTTTATGGCCCACCATAAATTCTCTACAAAGAGTCTATCAATGTGCAGAAAGTCATCCTCTTTATCTCATAAGTGGTTACCAAAGGAAAACATGACTATTTGCCTATTATCCCCTGCTCTTGCTACATGACGGACCTTTTTTTTAGTCTGATCATATATCTCAAACATACATATATGCATACATAGATATATAAAGATATACATAGAGAAGAATATATATATATATATACACATGCAAGGGATACATATCACATATATGCATACAGAGACATACATATATATATATATATATAGAGAGAGAGAGAGAGAGAGAGAGAGAGACTTCAATCCATCTCTATTTCTGTCTCTCTATAAATCTGTATCAGCTATATCTAAAGCATCTACATCTCTACCTCTATATCTTTCTTTGCTTCTGGCATTTAATTCATTATTGATAAAACTTTATTAATTCCAAACATGTGTTTTTATATTACTATTCAAGTAACCTACAACTTTAATTTTCAAAGATTGAGATGTCACATGATTTTTTAGGGCATGAAGTCACCAGATGAGTATTAGTGCTAAAAAGATAAGACTGTTCTGAATAGTTTTGGTGACTGAATTTATAGTTCAGTCAAATTGACCTACTTCATTCTTGCTATACACAACATTTTATTTTACATGCCCTTAAGTTGTAACTCATACATAGAATAGACCCTTTCTTCTTCTCCATCTTGTAGAATCAATAGATTACTGTAAAGTTTAGATCAAAACCCACCATTAACATGAACCCTACAATGATTCCCTTAGTTACTAAGGCTCCCCACCATTGGAATTTACTTTGTTTATATGTCTTATTTTTTATTAGTGTTTATGTAATCTTCCCACAATAGATTGAAGGCTCCTTGAGAACTCAGACTTTTGATTTTTGTCTTTGTATACTTAGTGCTAGAAAGAACTTGGTCCAAAGTAATTGCTTAATTACTATGTAATTTTTAAAATACCTTTAGATTATCCCAAAGAATAAGGCAAATTTCCCCTGAGTTTTTGGAAAAGGAAATCAAAACTATCAATAGTTACATAAAAAATGCTCTAAATCACTATTGATTAAAGAAATATAACAACTCTGAAGTACCACCTCTTAACCAACAGATTGACTAACATGAAAGAAAAGGAAAATGAAAAATGCTAGAGAGAATATGGAAAACAGTGCACTTTGGAATTGAGAACTGGTCTAAACATTCTGAAGAAGAACAATTTGGAACTATGTTGAAAGGGCTATAAAGCTATTTATACCCTTTGATCCAGTAATGCCATTACTAAGTCTGTATCCCAAAAAGGACCAAAGAAAAGGGGAAAAGACTTATATGTAGAAAAATTATTTATAACAGCTTTTCATGGTATCAAAGAATTAGAAATTGAGGGGATACCCATCAATTTGGGAAAAACTTAACAATTAGTGGTATTTGATCACAAGCAATCTATTTTACTATGGAAAATGACTAGGGGAGTAATTTCAGAAAAAAGTGGGAAGATTTATTGCAACTGATGCAGAATGTAGTGAACAGAGCCAGGAAAATATTGTACACAATAACAGGTATATTGTAACATCAATCAATGATTAAAAAAATCAAAATACATTGATAAAAACAATGATCCAAAACAATTCTAAAGAGCCCATGACGAAAAATGCTACCCACCATCAAAGAAAGATCTTAGAAACTCTGATGAAGGCAGATTGAAATATTTTTTCAATTTCTTTGAGATTCTTATTTTTTATTGTTTTTCTAAAGACAAAATTATTATGATTCTCACTTTTATTGTTTTTTTGCAACAGTTAATATGAAAATATGTTTTGTATGAATTCAAATACGTGATATCATATTGCCTACTTTTTCAATGAGTGGGGAAGGTGCCAGAGGGAGGGAAAGAATTTGGAATTCAAAAACAATTTAATGAATGTTAAAAAATAAATTTATTTTTTAAAATTGATGTGCCTAGTCCTACTAGTGTTGATAAATGCTTGACTGAAAGTAATGGGGGAGGGCGGCTAGGTGGTACGGTGGATAGAGCACCAGCCCTGGAGTCAGGAGTACCTGAGCTCAAATCTGGCCTCAGACACTTAATAATGACCTAGCTGTGTGGCCTTGGGCAAGCCATTTAACCCCATTTGCCTTGCAAAAACCTAAAAAAAAATTTAAAAAAAGTAAAGGGGTCAGGAAAGGAAGGAAAGAATACCAGTAAAACAATAAAGGAAAAGAAAGATGCATAATATAGACAAGTTCGTTTAATGACCCTCTGATTATTAATATCTAGCAGGACATAAGACAGGTTATGCTCAACAAAAATGTTTCATAACTCTCACACAGGATATCTAGTGTCAAGTACAAATAGAATGAGAATTTACAATGTAGGAATTAGTCCTTCAAATGAGATTTGCTTTCTGTGTCTAGCATTGTACTGATTGCATTTTTTTCCTGGAAAATTATAGTCCCTTAAATGAAATATTCAATCACTCAAAAGACTTCAACCTAATTACCTACACAGGAAAAACCAAGTGGATGAAGACTGCTTATTTTTCAGATAGAGATATGCATTTGATAAACCATAGAACTGATCTATCAGTTCATATATCTTTGACAGACACTGTGGATAGATAGTGAATCAAGTGCAGAATTAATCAGATGAAGAGAGTTGATTGAATTGCTTTTTGAAATTGTGTAGTGCCTTTCATGTCTCCAAGCTTCTCTCTGGATCAAAAGACCCATTTTTTTACATCAGTATTCTTCTCATGGTACTGTATAACTGCAGTTCATGGAAAACCACAATCTCTAGAATAATAAATTGGTGAATCACCCAAAGGGCAATGCAGAGAATTATGGTTTGTTTAAGTGGACTGCAATCTATTACAAATGAAAAATTGGATGGGAGAAATGATACACAAGAGAGTATCAGGCAGTTATATGATTGCATCAAGAATGCAATGTAACAGATGGAGAGTACATGTGCTTCATTGGTGTCCACACAATGATGAAACATCAGGATATGGGTCAATAATATGTGAAGGATTGGGGGAGGAAGATATGAACCTGTGCCACAAAATATGAGAAATATGGATGTGTGGGAATCTGCATTGCTGGAAAAAATATTTAGATCAATGAGATCACAGGTTAATTGATGCAAATGTGTCAAAATATAATGATTTAATAAATAACTGGTTGTAGAAGGCAAATTCTAAATAGCACTAAATAGGAAAATTGATGTTCTAAAAGAGAAAAGAAAACAAAGAAAGCAACCTTCTAATCTCAATTCCAGTTCCCATGAAACCCACTTCAATCACCAATCATTACTTCATTCCATCCTTATCCCAGGTTTCTGGCTGATTAAAATAAATATATCTGAACCTCTTTTTAAATCTAACTTTCTTCATATCATGTCAATTATGCCTTAGGTATATCTCAGCCTCATTAGATCACAAAAACTTCAAAGAAAGACTATTGTTTTCTTTTTATATTTATGGGTCTTAAAACCACATACACATAATAAACACTAAATAAATGTTAGTAGAATTGAATTGATTTCTGAGAGAAATGTGCTTCTGGTTGATATGTACAGAGGAAAATTCATTACCTTTTATTAAATTTGCTATAAGAGACTTAATGACAATCCATAAACTAAGAATATAAAATTCTTTTCAACTCCAGTTGTTCCTGCTGCCCTGTTCCAACACTATATTAGCCCACTCTGGGAGGAACATGCCTGAAGCATCAAGTATGAACAAACAATGCATGAAAAAGGATAAGCAATGCATACTTCCATAGCCTCCTATTCCGTTTCTATAAGCATCAAATCTTCAGTTGGCAAGTTAATTGGCAACTGATTATGATATACAACTTTAAAAATATAGTTTATACCTTAGTGTAAACTGAAGGTTTTATTATGTTAATTTGTACTTGCTGAATGAAATCAGTTTCTCTAAAAAAATGATCTATTGTTTCAAGGATGTTCTTCCTGAGTAGACTATAACATGTCTTCTGTTTTCTATATTTAATAATAATAGCAAATATTTGTATAGCCATTTGAGAGTCACAGTGTACTCCAACTTAGTTTTTCATTCAACAAATTAGCATTAAATGTACATAAATAAGTAAATGATTATACTAGTTAGGAGACTCAATAAAAGGACAAAATCAAAGCAGTACCTTCCCCTCAAAGGACTTCCATTTCTTGCAAGAATGAAACATGTAAACAAACAAGGAAATACAACATATAAACAAAGTAAATGCAAAGGCATTTTGGAACATGAGAGACCATTAACAAGTAAGGAAATCAGAACAGATCCTGAGTCAGAGATAGCATTAAATAAAACTTGGCATTTGAAGGGAACTTTGGATTGATTCCCAAAAGGAGAGTATTCCAAGAATGAAAGATAAACTGATCAAAAATTTTGAGTTAGGTAATAAAATGATTCGACCCTATTTTGTGGTCAGTACAACTATTATTATTCATTTTTTACCATTGAAGAAATGGGTTTCAAAGAGGTTTACATGACTTTCCCACAATTATATAAATAGCAAGTGATAGAGTTTGGACTTAAATCTAATTTCCCTTACTTCAGATCCAGTGCTATACATATTATACCATGCTGCACCACAGTAAAACATATAAAAGTTGTTCAGTAATTACTACTGATATGGGATAAGACTGAATAGGTAGATTAGAATAAGAAAAAAGATTTGTTAGATATTGGAGAACCACTGAAGGTTTTGTGAGTAGAGGAATGGAAATCATAGAAATGCATTATGCAGATCATTTTAATATAATGAATCACAGAATAGAAATTACCATCCACATCCAGAGAAAGAACTATGGAGTGCATACTATTCATTTTTTTAATTTGATTTTTGTTTTTTTGTTCTCATGCTTTTCCCCTTTTGTTCTGATTCTTCTTTTACAACATAACTAATATGGAAGTACAGTTAACATATTTGTATATTTATAACCTTTATCAGCTGTCTTGGGGAGGGGGGGGAAGAGAAGGGAGAGAGGGAGAAAATATAGAACCAAAAATGTTACAAAAATTAATGTTGAGGGGCAGCTAGGTGGCACAGTGGATAAAGCACTGGCCCTGGAGTCAGGAGTACCTGGGTTCAAATCTGCTCTCAGACACTTAATAATTACCTAGCTGTGTGGCCTTGGGCAAGCCACTTAAATGCATTTGCCTTGCAAAAACCTAAAAAAATTAATGTTGAAAATTATCTTTCTTTACATGTACTTGAAGAAAAATAAAATTAAAAAAAGAATCACTGGAAAGGGAATAAATTAGAACCAGGAAGATTAGCTAGGTAGCCATTAGAATATTCTGTGCAGGAGGCAATGAAATAATGAACTAGATTTGAACAGTAGGAGTAGAGATGAGGGGACAAAGACAGGATACTTTGTAACAGTCAAAACTATGAGATTTGGTCATTGATTAAACGTATGAGAATGAGAGAAAAGAAAGACTCAAATATAATTCCAAAGTAAGAAGCCTATTATACTGGAGGAATGGTAGTGATATAAAAAAAGGAAGGAGTAGAGGTTAAGGAAAGGTAACCACCATGAAGTCATGGAAGTGAATGATATCTCTGAGAAAGTTGAAAAGTAGTAGAAATGAGTCATTGATTGTATCTTGAGGGATAAACATACTTAAGGGTTGAAAAACAAATGTATGAGTAGCCAATGCAACAGTCAGAGACTGAGTGGTCAGAGAGACAGAAGGAATACCATACAATATTGTTGCAGACAATATGATTAGTCCTGTCTCAGACAATTACATGAACTATGTCATCACGAAAAGTCCATTCTAAAAGTAATAATGATATAATGTTGCTTTTTCAAAATAACTGTTAAGGTCATAGGATATTCGCAATTAATTTTCAGATAAAAAATTTTAAATATCTATGATCAAATGGGAAAATGGTCCAAATCTTTATAAATTAGAAAAATGAAAATAAAACAACGCTGAGATACCATCTCACATATTGGCCAATATGACAAAAAATAAATAAAAGGATAAATGTTGGAGGGATGTGAGAAAACTGGGACACTGATTCATTTTTGGTGCATTACCCTTGATTCAGCATTACCACAAATAGGTCTGTATCCCAAAGAGATCATAAAAATGGGGGAAAGACCCATAAGCACAAAACTATTTATAGCAGCTCTTTTTCTAGTAACAAAAAATTGGAAATTGAGGGAATGCTCTTCAATTGGGGAATGGCTGAACAAAACATGGCACATGAATGTGATACAATACTGTAAAAAAATCATGAGCAGATGGATTTCAGAAAAAACCTTGAAAGACTTACACGAACTGATTCTGAGTGAAGTGAGCAAAACCAGGAGAAAATTGTTCACATTAACCAGAAACATTGTGTGATAATCAACTTTGATAGACAAGTTGTTCTCAGCAATACAATGATCAAGGACAATTGTGATGGGAAAATGCCATCCACAATTAGAAAAAGAACTATGAAATCTAATTTATGTTCTTTTCTTTCTCATGTTTTTGTTCTGATTCTTCTTTCACAATATGACTAATATGGAAAAAAGTTTAACTTGATTGTACATATATAACTTAAATCAGATTATTCACTATCATAGAGAAAGAAGTAGAAGGGAAGAGAAGGTAGAAAAATGTGGAACTCAAAATCTTACAGAAAACTGAATGTTAAAAACTATGTTTATATGTAATTAGAAAAAATGAAATTGTTTTTAAAAAGTCATTGATATATATATATATATATATATTATATATATATATATGGATATATCTTTATCATTCCAATAAGTAAATTCCCTTTGTCAAAAGCCATTCATCTCTAAGAAAAGCATTTAATAATTTTCCTAGTGAACTTCAGTGCTTCCCCTATTCTTTTTTCTTCCTAGCTGCTTAAATTCTCCAAGTTTCCACATTTTTCCTCCTCTTTCCCTATTTTTCTTTTCTCTAACTCTCTTTCTCAAAATGTTCTCTTTTCTCAAAAAGTCATGATAATTAGACGGAGAGATAAATCACTAAAGTGGTTAATATGATCATTTATAGCAGTTTTAGTTCCTAAAAAGGGCAGTGGTAGATAATTATCCAAATGGAACCTTAAAAAGATCAGCATCAGGGAGAAGGGAACACCTGAAATGAAGATTTTTGTGGTAAGGAGGATCTTGGATGTCACAACTTAGATGGAGCAACAGGCCCTGAATTAACAACCCTGACATTCCTCCAATTTGCATCAGTAGGCTTAATTATATCTTATTAGTCAGCCATCTGTCTCCCACAGAATCTCCTGCCACTCGTTTTCCACATTTCTGAAGCTACTACCTTTATATTAAAGTATCGTTTTTAGAAAACCCTTATTTAAGTGCAAATATGAAAAAGAACATGTTAATTCATTTGCATGGATAAATGGTGATTAGAATGAACTTATTAGATCAGCAAAGAAAGATGACCCTCTAGAAATCAGAGAGAGTGCAAATAAATATGGGGAGAGTAAGAAAGTCCTGTAAATCCTTGGAAAGATGAAAGTGAGAGCTAAAGATAAACTTTAGGTCCATGATAAAATCTAGACCTTTAATGTTTATTCTAAAGTTTAACTCTTACCGCTATAATTAATATTCTCTACACATAAAGTACTCTCTTTATCACTTTTTTCTATATTATAATTTATATTTTTCTATAATACATGTTTGGCCTTTTTGTATATCTCTAGACCTGTAATTTTATCAACATAGGGAACTCAGATTATCAAGTCATCTTTAATAGTCTTTGAGAGTTGCTTGGGTATTACATAATAAAATGATATGCCCATTGTCACATAATTCATAAGAATCAGAGGCAAAACTTGAACCCAGGTTTCCAAAAACAATTAGCTATCTAACATACTACTACATTCATATTATAAGCACACAAATTCTACATAGATCTTTACAGAGCAGTAATGCTTCAAGTTCTTTGGCTAATTAATCTTGATTTTTTTTAAAAATCATGCTATTTCACATGAATTCTGCCTTTCTTCTGGGACAAGCTTGATTTCATCACAATGATAATAAAACTTCTTTAGATAAAAGAAGCAATCATCTATCCAGTCAGCAGACAAAAACTATAATAGGCACTAGGGTTATAAATAATATGGCTGTCCTCAAGGGGCTTGAATTTTATTGGAGGAAACATTTATGTAAGTAGTGTATATAAGTAACAGAAAATACAAAGTAATTTTGATGGGGAGCCAGTAGCACCTCCGGGAGTGCAAATTCAGGAAAAAGTTAAATCAGGAGATACCTATAGAGTTGAACTTTGAAGGAAAGTTAAGGATCCTAAATGGATGAGGTAAGAAAGAAGTGCATTCCAGTCATGCAACTTGAATCTCTCTAATCTCTTAGAATCTCTTAGAACCTCTAGCTTCTTTCAAAGCTCATCACAACTGTGATTTACAACATGAAGTTTTTCCTAATAGCAATAAGAAGCAATTTGAGCTTTGTGATCAGGGAAATTATATGATCAAAAAAGGAAATAAATATAACTTTGGCAATTATGTAGAGGAAAGGCAGTTCAATATAAGGTCTTAAGCATTAATTAATTGATTAGTTAATTAATTATCTTAAATCCTATGATTGTATCTATATGCACAAACTAGTTTAATTTGATCCAGCAAATAAAGATGAATTGTTAAAAAAACTCCCTCCCCCTTTTCATTAATTGTGTAGACATAGTGTCAGTCTCTCTAACCTAGTAATTACCTAGTAACTACTTCTTTATCCCTAATGTTTCACCCACAAAATCATGGAAGGTAAAAAAGTTTAAAATCTAACTTGAATTATGGACCTTATGATACCAGAGAAACAGCATTCTTCTTTCTCTCAAGGATACAGATTTGAACTCTGTTATTCTGGGCAAGGAAAATGAGCAGGACTGCCTAAAAGTGCCATTTTGGAAATGAAGTTTGGGATAAAAAAGTAGCAAGTCAATATCCTAGAGAGAGAGTCATTGTACACATTTTTAAGTGTAGATTAAAACTAAGGGGTCAAAGTTGATGTCCAGACAAACAAGACACGTTTGCAAGGTCATATTCCTAGCTGAGTTCTGGCTCACTCTTAGTCTCTTAGATACTGCTAAAAGGTAAAGAGATCCAACTCCTTTCCTCCCCTCTGCTTCTGGTTCTACCTGAAAATGGAAGGCATTTACTCCCTTTGTCTTTGTCTTTTAAGACTGTTTATAATCTCTGAATTCATTCATGACTTTTAAAACATTTTCTCTTAATATAAAAATTATGATTGAGCATAACAGCTTTGCGATGAATATTTGTTTATTATTTTCATGGAGATAGAGAGGCGGGAGGGAAATATGCAAAAGTCAACCATGTCAGAGATTTAAATATGCCATAAACTTGAGGGATTCTCTCTAACAAAGGGCTTTGAATGGTTTTTATGAGAAAGCATTATTGTTATAATTTTGTTAATATTTTCATAAACTCCTAAAATGTTTTACATATGTGAAAGAGAGAGACTGATGATGGTGTTGGTGATGATGATGATGATGATGATGACAATGGCTACACGAATCTCATACATGCCTAAGGAAAAAAAATCAATTTTTATTTATCAAAGTTAGGCCATTTTAAATGAAAATTACTTAGAGAAATTACTACCTCCCAAGAGGAAAGAGAAGAATAGAAGTGAAAACCAAGAGAAGATTATAGTATATAGGTTACAATGTGGAGTAGAAAGGTATGTTTTAAAAGAGTGGACACTCTCACAGGTCAATCTCCTGCTTTCAACAGGGGGGAGCAAAAAGAGAATTATTGTTATTATTTTAATTTTTGAGTTCCCTTATATCACCAAACCTTGCCCTATAGTGACACCTATTGACTATAATATAATTGAGTTAATTATTAAGTCTACAACTTTTAGAGAGATTCAAATTCTCCTGGATCTATCAGATCAGATAATATCACCCTATACTATTTGCTTCCATATGCTTCAATAGTCTCTTTTGTCATTGCTGCTAAAAAGTATTCTGACTTTAAAATTTCATCAATAAAAGTTATGTGTCTTTGTTTTTTAAATAATCTGAATAGAAAGAAATCAAAATCTGTGCTCTAAAGAAAAAAGAAAACAAAATTGAAGTTCAGATTATTCCACATATGTCTCTGGAGGCTTCTTCACATAAAGATCAGCTAACAGGACTGTAGGAACAAAGAGACAGAAAAATAGTAAATTGTTCTGAAAAGTAACAATGATTCTTCCCTTTTATATATAAGGCTGCACAAATCACTATGCAACCTAACAGTTTTCTGTTAACAGATCCACAGGGTCTGATTCCTTTGACAGAAAGCATTTGAATTCATTCAGGAAATGTTTTGCACACACACACACCCCCTCACACTGACTCAGACTCCAGAATCATGGGAACCAAGCTTTATCCAAGCCTATGTCTAAGAGGTGGCGCCTGGTGTCGACTTCCATGCCACAGCTGGCTTCTAATCAAACAGATTCTTTATAGACAGCGATACCTTTAACTAACAATTAAGGGGCTGTTACAAAGTGTGGCATTCATGAGAAGGCATCAGTCTGTACTGTGTGCCAAAATAGTACAATATACTTCTTGAGAACTTCTTGAACAGTGATTTAAAAAACAGAAACATGTTCCGTAAACCCAGTTCTTCCCCCCACCATATTCCTGCTCCCCCAGCTTCCTTTTTACTCCCCCCAACTCTTGTTTCACAAAAGAGGTTAATAGTTTAAAGGAAAGAATAGAAAAGGCCACAGTTGGAACTGAAAGACCAGCAGCCAAGTGGCAACCACCATAGCAAAGATGTCTGGGAAAAAGGGAAAGTCTAGATGAGGAAATTCACAAGTGCTTTCTATTTATAAGTCAGGTGAATATGATCAAAACTGAGTTCAATTAGGGAAAAGAATCTCTGTGAAATTACTTAGTAATAATTTACTCCTCTAACCCCTTACCCCTCAAATCCTTCTATGGTGATTATTATCAAAAGCCAAGAAGACTATAAAGAGAAAACAGAATTAATTGCAAGAAACATAGTAGGACTAAAACTGTATGAAGAGAAATATGTATGGTGCTGTCAAAAGAAACTGAAATTGCTCCTTAAAAGCAAGATTCCTGAGTTATTTTTTCTTTAAGGCAATACCAGTCATTTTTAAGGAATACATAAATTAATAATAAAATAATAATAATAATAATAATAATAATAATAATAAATAGCATCTAATTTATGGCAGGCACTATAGTAAGTGCTTCACAAATATCTTACTTGATCATCACAGCAACCCTGGGAGAGAAATGCTTTAATTATCCCTATTTAATAGTTTAGGAAACTAAGGCCAACAGGGGTTAAATGACTTATCCAAGAAAATACTACAACTAAGGGTCTGAGATTAGTGCTGACTCTTAGCCCATCTCTCTAGCCACTGTGCCTTGTAGAAACATTTTAGAAATGATTTTTTTGCATAAACAACAACAACAATAATTATATCAATAGCAATTATTTATATTTTAAGGCTTACAACACTAAAAAGTATTGTCTCATTTAATACTCATAATTATACAAGACTTAATGAATGAATCATGTACTAAACAACTACTGTGGACATTGCATTGTGTTAAGGAAATAAAAGGTAGCTCTATTATTTATAGATGAGACAACTAAGACTGAGATATCAAATGACTTGACTGACTAAGGCAAGTAAGGTTGTCAGGGAGAATTTTAACTCAATTTCAGCACTCTATCTATGTGTCAACTACCTACACAAGTAAGCAAGAGTATACTTGTATTTTTACATCTGTTAAAAATTTTATTTCATCTCATTACTTCAGACATATTCCATTTTCTTAATATTTTCTTGTGTTCTCTATAAATAAGTTATGGACAACTAGATAGTGTAGTGAATAGAGTACTGACATTGGGGTCAGGAGGTTAGGAGTTTGAATCCAGACTCAGACACTCGACACTTACTAGCTATGTGATCTGGGGTAAGTCACTTAACCTTAATTGCCTCACATCCAGGGCCATCTCCAGTCATCCTGATCCATATCTGGCCCCTGGACTCAGAAAGCTCTGGGAAAAAAAAAAGTGAGTCTGGTGACAATACAAACCCACTCACTCCAATCCAATTCATGTGCTTGTAATGGCATCATCTCCCCTGATGTCAAGACCATCATCATCATTACTAGGTTATTAGTTGTTCATATCAATTTTTCAGATTTATTAAACATTTCCATGACACTACATAGGTACTGGGAATATATACTACATGAAATGGGAAGCTACTGTAAACAAGAGAATGGCTTAGCCATGTCTCTCTTCCTAACAGAACTTATTCTTTATTTAAAAATTTCCTTGTCTTTGAAACATGCCTTGCTAGTACATTTTACTTAAGCACTTTAATGAATCTATGATGTATGCCACATGGTTTAATTCTATTAAATGATGCAGACCGATACATGCTTTGGCAATCTTTTTTTTTGACTCATTCATGCTCTTTCAAAAATATTTCCCATGGGAGTCTAACATTCTGAGAACCTTCCTCTTGACCCACTTTTGCTGTCAATGGAATATACTGGTTGCCTCTCTCTACCCTTTGTTTTTGATACATGAACAGATAACTTTTTATGGTATTTCATATCTTTGATTATATCATATACACTTATTCAGTCTATAAATATGTATTAGATGCCAATAACATATCTACTACTGTACTAAATGCTGGGAATTCAAGGAAAGGCAAAAGATGTTCCTGCTTTCAAAGACCTCACAGTCTAATGGGGAGACAATAGACAAATGATTATATACAAATTGGCTAAACATTTGATAAATTTGAAATAATCAACGAAAAGGAGATTAAAAAAATCTTCAAAAGGAGGTAGAATTTAGTTGTGATTTAAAGAAGTCTGGAGGTGAAGTTGAAAAAGGAAAGAATTCCAGGCATGGTGTGTGTGTAGAGGGGGTAGCAGGGGAAATTTCTGGAGTCAGGGAATGGCAGATGTCTTATCTGAGGAGCAACAAGAAAGTCAGTATTAGTAGCTTTGCAAAGCATTGTGATATGGGATTGTGGGAGGGTTGGGTGTGGAAGGAGTAAGAATTCTGGAAAAGAAAGGAAGGGAGATTATGAAGGGCTTTGAATATCAAACAAAATTTTATATCTATTCGTGGAGATGATAGGGAGCCACAGAAGCTTGTTGACTTGTTTGGGAGGAGAGTAACAAAGTCAATCTGTGCTTTGGGAAGATCACTTTTGCTGCTGGAGAATTCATATACACAATTTATCCTTTGTAACATTCTGAAGCATATTTATAATCATCAAATATCTCTCCATTGCTTTTGGTGACTTGAAATTTTTATTTCTTAGAAAGGCATCTAGCACTTCTGGAAAAACATTGGGTTAGAAATATAGGAATATTTCCCACTAGAGAAAAACTTAAAGATGTAATCCAGTCCAGATATTTTCCCCTGTTTGATTCCAGGTCATTATTCATCTGTAGAGTCTTTTGCATGTACCAATTCTACACACTTTATAGCTACCACTTATAGTATTTTCAATAGACAATATGATTCTTATCATTTGAAATTTCTAAAATTCAAATAAAGCTGAACTATTCTGAGTAATTTAAGATTTCATTTAGGAGACTGCAATGTTCTAGGGTATGATGTAATTAGCATAATCTTATCTTCATAGAAGTATCACCATCTATGAGGATATCATTGTCTATTTGGATTCTGTGCCTTCATAACAGCGGCAAACATATTTTGGGCAAATAATTCATTTCTTTGTTTCTTATCTCATTTGATATTAATATTCAAACAAATAAAGGTGACTGCTATATCTATAATGGAATCATGATTTTGACATGTGCTGGAAAATACTTCATTGAAAGAGTTTTAATGATGTATTTTGTCCTGATAAATTTTTTATATCTAACAAAACACTGGGAAATTGAACTCTACCTTTTTCAATAAATTATATGACTGTTGAGAAGTGGTCTATTACATTAACATATTATATGAATGCATTATATAGATGATTTCAAATAGAAGAATGAGTTAAACCTTATGATAAAGAGGTTTCTCCAGCTTGTTAAAAATGAAATATTTATATATTTTTCCATATATAGGGATGACATCATTGGCAAAAATATGAAAAGTGAATAAGAATGCTTTAGGTACATGATATTCTACAATATCATATTTTATATATAGCATATTATGTAATGAATAAAATATAATTATATGTCAAAAATATGCAACCTATTATATATATATTTACATTATATATTATATAACATGTTAATATGCTGTATATTAATTCTTTACAATATTTTACATGTATTATAGATGGTATCATTGATAAAGATAAGAGAAATGAACAGATAGACTTTGGTAAATCATATTCAATAATAAAGAAATTATTTTCATTATATAGTATATACACAAATATAATTATACACCAGGATATAATTTTAATGATATTTATGGAATATTATTTATCAAAAGTTTGTCTATTCACTTCTCATATTTTCAACAATGAAGCCAATCCTAATATGTAGGAAAAACATTTTTGTAAAGATTTTATATTTGGTATACCAGAAAAAGTTCATTCCTATAAGCTTTCACTCATTTCTCTATATATTGAACCCCTTAATCTTATAGACTTACACAACTATCAAAACCTCTGCCTTTATTATTTATTGATTGTATAGTTGGGGTGGAGCCAAGACAAAAGTCAAAAACTTGCCTAAGTTCCCTGGGACTTCCCTCAGTAACAACACTAATCAAGACTGTAAATGGATTCTGGAGCAACAGAATCCATAAAAGAACAGGCTAGAGTATTTTTTTAAGGTTTTTGCAAGGCAAATTGAGTTAAGTGGCTTGCCCAAGGCCACACAGCTAGGTGTTTGAGACCGGATTTGAACCCAGGTACTCCTGACTCCAGGGCTGGTGCTTTATCCACTGTGCCACCTAACCACCTCTGAGAGTGGAGTATTTTCCAGCAAGACATGTCTCGCTAAGATGGATAGGGACCTTAGCTAAGAGCAGTTAACAGAACCCAGGACAGAGAGCTGAAACCAATGTCAGTGGGATGAGAAGGAAGCCAGTCAGAGAATCCCAGCCACAGCAGAGATCTGCAAGAGGCCCTTAGATCTTTGCTTGGCAAGTCAGTAACAAAGCAGGTCAACTGTGAGGGCTCTAACTCAGGTAACCCAGAGCCCCCGTTTAAGCCAGTGAAAAACCTGAAATCTAAGAGAAATTCAACATCTTGCAAAATGAAGCACAAAAATTGACTGAGGAAAACAAATCATTTAAAATATAATTGGTGTGCTCCTCTACCTTTGGAGAGTAGCTCACTATGGGGGAGTGGTATCCCCCATTCCTATTACCCTTCTTTACTACTTATCCCCTGACTGCCCATCTTTCTTTGGAGGGAGGCCTGCTTTGGGGGTTTGTTTCCTCAAACTCTCCCATCCTCTTCTTAATTCTATTGAAGCTCACTCTCTTAGAAGTTCTCCTGAGGGCTTAACCTGTGAATTATTTTCAGTTAGCTGTGAACTTTATGGAGTAACTTGTGAACTTTCTGCAATAACATGTGAACTTTGTATAATAATATGTGAATTTTGCATTACCTGTGAATTAAAATCTAAGTCTTTCTTACCCTCAAAAAATACAATTGGACAAATTCAAAAAGAAAATATAATGGGAAAAATAACTCCTTTCAAAGTAGAATTGACCAAATGTAAAAGGAGTTACAAAAGCTAACTAAAAAAATAATAATAATTACTTGAAAAATAGATCTGGGCAAGTAGAAGCTAATGATTCTATGAGACATCAATAATCAGTCAAGAAAAAATTTTAAAAAGAAATAAAAATAGAAGGAAATGTAAAATAAAATAGTATAGTTGACAACACAACAAAGACATAAATGATTTTTATATTATTTCAGCTGCAAGAAAGAAATAATAGTTAATCATCACTATAACTACCACCTTCTCTTAGATTCAGAAAACAGTCTCACCATTCATTTCTCAGGATGCCAATTAAAGCATCCTTTCAACATTTCACTTCAACCCAGTTCTCTCAAGCAATATTTTTTCTTAGTATTTTTCCCCTGTCCTTTCTTCAGCCATTTTCTCTAAAACAATAGCTATGCTCTCCATATCCTTCCAGATTCCTCAGAGAATAACAAACAGTTGTTCTAAATCTTCTATTGCCTTATAAAGATGCATTTATAATATCTACCGTCACTGTTGAAGACGTTATCGAAACTGATGTTTAAATAGATAGATAGATAGATAGATAGATAGATAGATAGATAGATAGATAGATAGATAGATGGATGGATAGATGGACAGACCATAGAAGAAATAAGATATGTGACTGATGGACTCTCAATCTCAATTTTTGGGTAGGAAAATAAAAGTGACAGCATAAAATTATCTCACAACTTTTCTTTCAGATATTTTAAAAACATCCTGATTCATCAGTGCTTTAAAAATTATGTTTTCTTCAGCATGGTATTCTTCTTAAATTTATTCCAGCAGCATTTCGCATTTTTATCTATGTCCATTAGTTCTAGTTCTACTTTCACATGGGGAGAATTGTGTTAGATTACAAAAGTGATGGTTCTATTCTCACTAACATATGAACTGATTTTTATTGACATCATGACAGAATTTTTCCATTTTTAATCTGTCAAGTCAGTACAATATATTTTAAATAGATCTTACCACAGATTTTTTTTATTTTGTTTTTTGCAAGACATTGGGGTTAAGTGACTTGCTCAGGGTCACACAGGTAGTTAGTATTAAGTATCCAAGGTCAAATTTGAACTCAGGACCTCCTAGCTCCAGGACTGATGCACTGCTCTAGCTATTGTGCCAACTAATTGCCACATTGCAGACTTTTTGTGAATTCAGTTTTATCTTCTACTTATCACAATATTGTTATTAGTTTCCCACTATTCTCATCTGTAAAATTGTAAAATTCTTTAAATTGACATATTTTAAGTTTCTCTAACCCTGGGCTACTCACTTCCCTTGATTTAACAAGGATTCAAATATTTTTCCTTTTATTTTTAGTTTCTTGACCTCTTCATTTTAACAAGTGCTTCATGTCAATTAAGTTTTCAAGAAAATAGTGATAATTTGTGTCAGTGTCAATGTATCCATATACTATTTTTTTTCTTATAGCAAAGGGATGTTTAATTAGACCAGGTTGTTGCTGTTTTAATTGCATATCATATTTTCTCATTTTCTTTCTTCTAATTAGGAGTTGATTTTGATCTTTGATCTAACAAGCCAATTCAACTAACTATTCACCATCAGCAGATTCAGAAATGACCCCCACGTTGGTAACTAGTCATTTTCTGTCTGACTATATCTGTTAAAATATAGCCAATTTCATTCTTTGTGATGTTATTCAGGGCCATCATATTCAATGACTCATTCTCTTCTTGAAGAAAACATATATGATGAATGGAAATGAGGCTTCTGGGTTATATACAATTCCTTGACCTCTTTTGTTGCTTGATTCTGATGTGTAGTTCCTAATGTATTTGTGACCATCCTCCCCTCTGTTCTTTAATGTTGCCAATACTTAAAACATAAGTTGATTTATTTTGGAGAATTTTATAGAATGGAATAAGGAGTAGCTGTTAGCTCAATAAGGGAAGGAATTTGGTTGATATGAAGAAATTTTTAACCTGTGAAGTTTTTTGAAGATGAAAAAAATTAAAAGACCAGAGTTAAGAGATCATTGTAACTTTGGAAACAATAATTTTAGTTGAATAATCAGATTAAAGGAAATAGTGCCATGTAAATAACTTCCTCACCAAGTTTAACTACAGAAGTAAGAGAAATAGTTGGAGGGAATGATCAAATTAAGGAAAGACCTTTTAAGAATGGTGCAGATATATACTCCTTGAGTATATTCATAGGTATCAAGTAATCATCCAATAAATAAGAAAAGAGAAATTAGGGACAGCTAGGTGGCACAGTGGATAAAGCACTGGCCCTGGAGTCAGAAGGACCTGAGTTCAAATCCAGGCTCAGACACTCAATAATTACCTAGCTGTGACCTTGGGCAAGTCACTTAACCCCATTACCTTGCCAAAAAAAGAGAAATGAAAATAGTGATAATAGACTGGGTACTCAATTAGGGGAAAAAATGTAATGGGATTAACGAAACTTATAGGAAGGGTTACCTCATCAAAGATAAGGACCATCTCTGTTATAAAAGGGAAATCCAAATCTATGTGATCACAACTCTATCTGAATATTTGAAAGGTCAGAGAACATAAGAACAAATAAATGCTTCATAATTACTATATTGTTATTTCTCCAAATTCATGAGCTCAATTAAAATTATGTGCTCCCATATGTAAATTGAAGAGGGTTATATAGCATTAATGTGCATTTTAGTATATGTTACTATCATATTAGTGTGTTTTACAAAATAGTCTAAATTAAATGACTAATTAAACATTCAAGTAGTATATGTTGTCAGATACTTGTTTTATTTAGGTTATAAATTTTCAAATATACATGGAATTAAGTACTATCTTTATATTGAGCTATCAGTGACAGTTACAACTTTTCAGAAACTCCAATAACATGTTGTCTTTATAGGCAGAATGCTATAAATACAATAATTGTTATAACAACATAAAAGAATTAGAGGCCAAAAAACTGAAAATGTTTCTAAAACTTTTTAGTATGACATTTAAGTGAATTGAATTTATTTTTAATTCAACTACTCTCAGTTCCTTTTGTCTTATTTTCCTTTATTCCCCATCACTAGAGAGATACTAATGTTTCTTTGCTTTAGTATAATCCCAAAGAAAAAGGGAGCACAATATAGTAGAAAAATACTGGATTTAATGTTAGAATTTGATTTGAGTATCAGTCCTGTCATTAACTAGTTGTGTGACCTTAGGCAAATCACTTCACTTGTCTTGATGGAATTCATTTCTCAAATATAAAATTAGAGGACTCTATTAGTCAACAAGTATTTATTAGCAGCTTACTATGTATCAAGAATGGTGTTAAATGATATAGAGAATGTCAACATAATCCCTGTCATCAAGAAACTCACATTCTAAAGGGGTATACAGTAGTTGAATGATTACTCACACAAAGATATATAGATATAGATATATACTCATTTAGAAATAATCTTGGAGAAAAGGCACTAGATTTTGGAGCAATAAAAAGATATTTTGCAGAAGATGGATTTGAGCTGAATATTGAAAAAAAGTCAGGGAAGTCAGGAGACAGGGAACAGCATTCCAGGCATGGAAAAATGCCAATGAAAAGACATGAAATTAAAAGATGTGGTATCAAGTGAAAGGAGAAAAGAAAGAATGAATAATCCCACTGAATCATGGAATATAAAAAGAGGAGTAAAATGTAAGAAGACTGGAAAGCTAGAACTTGGAACACCAAAAACTAAAAAGGATTTTTATATTTGATCTTGTAGATACTAGCGAGCCACTAAAGGATTTTAAGGGAAGGAGCAGGGGTAGGCAAGGGGAAAAAGTAATATTTTCAGACTTTGGGTACATAATTTTGATATCTGAGGGAAGAATAGATTGAAATGAGAATTACTCAAATCATATTATTGCAAAATTCCAGGCATGAGCAGCAGCAGTTGCAGAGAAGAAAAGAGTGCCTCTATGAGAGATATGGAAGTAGAATGAAGAAGACTTGTCAAAATATTTGGTATAGGAAGGTGAGAGAGATTGAGGAGTCAAGGATGACACCTAGGAAATGTAAATGATCAGGTGAATGATGATGCCCTTGACAATAATTGATGAATGTCAAGGTCTCCTCAGATCCAAATCTTAGCTCTAAGTAATAATTAAGTTAATTGCATTTTATTATTCAAAAAAGAAAAAAAATTCTATACCATAATTGAATGGGTTAATTAAAATCAAACAGGTCGATGGTCATTATAACTTGGAAAGTAAAAAGATTTCTGGGAGCCAAAACAGTGGAATAAGCAGAAAATCACCCTAACTCTCCCACAGTTACCTACAAACAGACACAAAATAGTAAGCTAAAACAATCCTGGAATAGCAAAACAAAATCATGGAATGAATGGCGGCTAGGTGGCATAGTAGAGAAAGTACTGGCCTTGGATTCAGGAGTACCTGGGCTCAAATCCGGTATCAGACACTAAATAATTACCTAGCTGTGTGGCCTCGGGCAAGCCACTTAACCCCATTTGTCTTGCCAAAAACCTAAAAAAATCATGGAATGAAATAATCTTTTAGCCCAAGAGATTTGGAAGGTATGTGGTAAAGGTCTATTTCACTTGGTAAAAGGTGACACAGTCCCAGCAAGGCAATAGTAAGCCCCAGCACAGCAAACCAGCAGAATATCTTGAATCTGAGTGTGGTGGAACATGCAAATTCCAGCACCAGAACCTCCCCTTGCCTCAGCAAAGCCAAAGGGAAAGGGTAGACTGTGAACCAAGGCAAATAGACAACCCCCAGGGGCCAAAGCTATACAAGCTTCAGCATAACCCCAGGGAAACTCAGAAGCACATCACTGGTCTCCGCATATGCCAGTCACTGGGACCCAGGCTTAGTTCAAGGTAAACTGCCAGATCCCTTTGACCTCCAGGACCCCACTCTCTCATCCTAGCACCATACATGTGTTCCCTGTGAATTTCAGGGCAACATCAGTGCTTCACCAAGTAAACAGCCAGGGCCTGCATCACCTGGCACAAGTAACCTGAGATATTTTCCTAACCACTCGAATTCAAAAGGAAAGAAAAAAAGGTGAACAGGATGAGCAAAACAGCATCAACAGTAACAGAAAATAATCTGACCATAGAAAGTTGTTATTGTGACAGGGAATATCAAGACAAAAATTATGAAGAGGACAACAATGTCAAAATACCGATTGTCAAGACCCCAAAGAAAAACAGGAAATATTCTCAAGTCCAGAAAGAACTCAAGGATGAGATCAAAAAGGAACTTAAAAATCATATAAGATAGTTAAAAGAAAAACTAGGAAAAATGATAATGATGCAAGAAAATTATGAAAAAAGAGTTGACAACTCAGAAAAAGGAAACAGCAGCTTTAAAAGTAGAATTGCCCAATTGAAAAGGAGGTACAAAAGTTCCTTAAAGTTAGAATTGAGCAAGTGGAATCTAATGACTCTGTAAGACATCAAGAATCAATCCAATAAATTCAAAGGCATGAAAAAGAAAAGAAGAAAATGTAAACTATCTCTGGAGGGGGGATGACTTTGGAAAGCTCAAAAAATTTCAAGTACTTATCAAGGAAACTGCCCTAATATCCTGGAACCAGAGGGCAAAATACTTATCAAAAGAATTCATTGATCAACTCAGGAAAGAGATCTCAAATCAAAACTCCAAAGAGCATTACAAACAAATTTCAGAACTGTTGGATCAAGAGGAAAGTATTGCAAATGGTGAGTTAGAAAAAATTCAACAATCAGGGATGCTCAATCAGGATTACACAAGACTTATCAGCTACAACTTTAAATGTCTAGAGGTCTTAGAATATATTCTGGAAGGCAAAAGAGCTAGGACTACAAACAAGAATTGCTTACCTGGCAATTAAGCATAATAATTCAAAGGGAAAAAATGATAATTCAATGAGATCAGATTTTGAATTTCATAAAGAGATCAGAACTGAACAAAAAATTTGATATCCAATCCCATGAACCAAGAGATGCCCAAAAAAAGAGAAAAAGAGAAAAGACAACAATAGGAATTCAGCGAAGCTCAACTTTTTACATTCCTACATGGGAAGATGATATTTGTTATTCTTAAAAATCATACAACTAATAATACAGCTCAAAGAAATGTACAAAGTCAAGGGTTATGAATATAAGGTAAATATTAGGGAATGACATAAAAAAACAAGAGATGAGAAATAGAAGTAGACTTGGTGCAAAAGGAAGGAAGAATTAGAATGGGATACATTGCTTCACAAGAAAAGGTGTGAAAAGTCTACTACAATAGAGGGAAAGCTGGGAAGGTATGTGATGAACATTGTTTGAACCTTTCCCATCAGTATTGCTTCAAAGAGGGAATATATATTGTTTCAAAGAGGGAATATATATATATATATATATATATATATATATATATATATATATATATATATACACACATATACATATACATAGATAAACATAAAATCAGATGAATATAGAATTATATCTTACCTGACAGAAAAGTAGGAAGGGAGGAGATTAAGTAGGGTAAAGGAGATTGACAAAAGAGAGGGGAGATGGAGGAAGTGGTAGAAAGAAACAGAGACAGAAGACAAAGAGGAGGAATGGATTAGCAATCAAAACTACTAACATGAATAGGATGAGCTCTTGCATAAAACAGAAGTAGGTAGCAAAGTGCAAAGTGAATCAAGTCAGAAGCATACATGTGTTGCTTACAAGAAACATATTTGAAATGTAGACTCATGCAGAGTAGAGATAAGGGACTGGAACAGAATCTATCATGCTTCAACTGAAGTAAAAAAAAAGCAAGGGTAGTGATCCTTATCTCAAGTAATACAAAAGCAAAAATAGATT
Source organism: Macrotis lagotis (assembly GCF_037893015.1). Lineage (NCBI taxonomy): Eukaryota > Metazoa > Chordata > Mammalia > Peramelemorphia > Peramelidae > Macrotis > Macrotis lagotis. Next base: position 161,929,354 of record NC_133666.1, on the reverse strand, counting down.
AATGAAAAGAGATAAGGAAGAAAACTACATCTTGCTAAAAGTTACCATAGACAGTGAAGTAATTTCAATACCAACTTATATGTACTAAATGGGATAGCACCCAAATTTATGTGTGTGTAAATATGTACTCATACATATGCATATATATGTATGCATTTGAATATATACACATATAGATATAGTAGATAAAAACTAAAAAGTCCATATAATAAAAAATGACAATTCTGCCTGCTAATGTACATATTCAGTGCCACAGAAATCAAACTACCAAAATCTATTTTATAGAGCTAGAAAAAAATAACAGCATATTCATCTGGAAGAACAAAAGGTCAAAAATATCAAGGGAATTAGTGGAAAAAATACAAAGGAAGGTGTCCTAGAAATACAAGATCTCATACTATATTTTGAAAAAATAATCACCAAAACTATTCAATACTAAGAAATAGAGTACATGACACACAATAGTCAGTGACCATAGCAACCAAGTGTTTGTTAAAAACCAAAGCTCCACAAACTAGGTATCTCACGCCATATACCAAGATAAAATCAAAATAGCTACATGATTGAAATAAAAAAAGGTGATACCATAAGCAAATTAGAAGAGCAAGGAATAGTCTACATTTCAGATTTATGAAGAAATAAAGAATTAATGACAAAACAAAGGGTAGATCACTTTACAAAATGTAAAATTGATCATTTCAAGACTATTATATTAAAAAGCTTTTGCACAAACAAAATCAATGTAACCAAGATTAGATGGAAAGATGAAAGATGGGGGGGTAATCTTTACAACAAAGGGTTTCAAATATAAAGAGAACTGAATCAATTTTATAAAAAAACAAATCATTCCCCAATTAAGAAATCATCAAAGGATATAAACTGAATGTTTTCAATTGAAGAAACAAAAACTATAGGTATGTGAAGAAGTACTCTAAATTGCATTTGATTAGATAAATGGAACTTAAAACAACTCTTAGCTACCACCTCACACCTATCAGATTTTCTAATATGACAAAAAGAATGGAGAATGATAAATGTTGGAGAGGATGTGGTAAAATTGGGACATTAATGCCCTATTGATGGTGCTGAGAACTGACTCATTCATTCTGTGAGCAATTTAGAACTAATACCCAAAGAGTAAACAAACAGCATATCCTTTGATACAGCAGACCTCTACTAGCATCTCAAAGAAAATATAAAAAGGAGGAAAGGACCAACATGTGCAAAAACATTTATAGTATCCCTTTTCATGGTGGAAAGCATTTGCAAATTAAGAAGATGCTCATCAATTAAATACCAAAGAATTACAAGAGGGAAAGTTAGAATTAAGAGGAATTGAGTAATGTTCCCTTTAGGAGGTAGGACATTAATTGGAACTTAAAGAAAACCAGGGAAATCAGTAGATGTAGATGATGTGTTAGAGCATGAAAGAAAGCCAAGGAAAATGTCCAGAGTTGAAAGATGGACTATTTATTCATATAAGAGCAAGGCTGTCAGTGTCATTGGATTAAAGAGTACATATTGCCTAGTACAATATAAAAAAGACAGGAAAGTTAGGAGGATGCTAATTTATGAATAGCTTTGATGACAAATAATATTTTTGATTTGCATAAAATCCTTTTTCCCCCTTTTTTCTTTTTCTTCCTTTTTTTTTGGTATTCAAAGCTCCTGTTTTTCCTGTTCCTACCTTTCTGGTCTTCTTTTGTATTCCAAAGACAGTGGGAGGTCATTGAAGTTTGCTGAGTTGGGGAGTGGAGACATGATCAGATCTGCAAAACTTTGCGAACTTGAACTTGATAGGTCTTGACTATACTTGATAAGGGGAAGTGAAAAAGAGATAGGAATACTGGATGACTTATATAGTGCAGTTGTCTTCAGAATTAGGGAAGGTAGAAGAGGGAGGATAATTTGGGGGGGGAGATAATGAGTTCTGTTTTGTATACATTGATTTAAAATGTCTATCAGATATCAAGTTTGAGATTTTTTAAGGGAGTGAGAGATATGATATTGGAGGAAAGAAAAGAAATTGGGCAGGAAAGGTAAATTGAAGAATCATCATAAAGAAGGTAATTAAATCCAAGGTTGTTGATGAGATCACCAAATAAAATAATAGAGATAGAAGAGAACCTAGGGTAGAATCCTGAGGAAAACCTACAGTTAGGATACACTTTCTGGAGGGAGAATCCAGTAAATGAGGCAGAAGGAACAGTCATATCAGTAAGAAAAAAAAAACTAACCATAGTGGTATCTCTTAAACTTAGGAAAGAAGAAAGTGAGGAAGAGAGAGAGAGAGAGAGAGAGAGAGAGAGAGAGAGAGAGACAGAGAGAGAGACAGAGAGAGAGACAGAGAGAGAGAGAGAGAGAGAGAGAAACAAAAAGATGAAGAGGGAGAGGGAGAGAGAGAGAGAGAGAGAGGGGAAAATAATGTCAAAGACTGCAAAGAAGTGAAGGAGAATGAAGATTGAGAAAAGGACGTTGAATTTGGCAACTAAGAGAGCATTAGTAACATAGAAGAAAGCACTTCTGATGCAATAAGTTTGGAAGCCAGATTATAGTTGCCTAAGAAGAGAGTGAGAGGAAAGTAAGTAGTTTTTTTTTAAGGAGTTTAACTACAAAGGAAAGAATAGAAATGGAACAATAGAGAAGATTAGATAAATAAATGGATATAGATAGACGAGAATAGGACAGTGTTATACTTATTATATGTGTACATAAATTTTCATTTTTTATCAGTTTTAACTGAGAGAACTGATGTGAAACAGAATTCCTTTTAATTTGTACTTTGCTAATTAGTAGTGATTTTGGACCACTTTTTTATAGTTTAGTTTAGTTTAGCTAACAGTTTAGCTAATAGTTCAGATTTCTTCCTTTGAGAACTTCTTTTTCATATCAATAGATCACTTATCAATTAGAGAATGGTTCTTATTCTTAAAATTTTATCTCAATTCCTTATAAATAAAAGTTATATTAGAGAAATTTGCGGCAAAAAATCTGTACTTGTTCATTGTTTCTCTTCTAATGTGAACTATATATATATATATATGCATATATATTTATGATAAAACTTCAATTTTTGTAATCAAAATTCTTCTTTTAATCATTTATGATCATCTTTATCTTTTCTGGAGTCAAGAACTCTCCTCATAGTCACATTTATTAAAACTATCTACTTTTCTGACTTATTATATGGCATATGTATGTACATATACACATAAAAACAAATGTATACATACATATATAAATATACATTATAAACACATGCACTCATATGTATATATGTATATTTGTGTATTGGTAAATATAATATTATAATATATATTGTGTAGTATTATGCTAAATCTACTTTATACCAGATTGCTTTCCAAGTTTTCCAGAAATTCTCATCAAATAATGAATCCTCAACCCAATAATTGGGATTTTAGTATCTATAGTTTCTATGTGGAGCATGGAAATTAGAGAACAATGAGAATGACTTCTAGGTTGTGAGCCTGAGGGACTATTGTCCTCTTAATTTATATTTACATAGAAAGTTCTTCAAAATTGTATTAATTTAATTCATCAATTTAATATGCTGCATGGTAGCTGTATATAGTTTTTTCATTATGCAGTTATTTTGAATTAAATTCATCTCTATTATATATATATATTAGTAATATCTAGATAAAGGATGGTGATTTATTTTATACTTTACTAAAATTATTATTTAAATTAAGTATAATTGAATCTCTAGCAGTGACAAGTGTCATGATGCCATCACAATAATCTAGCATTTCTTGAGTTCTATTAAATATTAGTTTTTCAGTCATTTCAGTGTTTAACTCTTTATTGATGCCATTTGGGGTTTCCTTGAAAAAGATGCAGGCATGGTTTTCCATTTTCTCCTCTAGTTTATTTTATAGATGAGAAAACTGGGAAAATTAGGGTTAAGTGATTTGCCCAGGGTCACATAGCTAAATGTGTCTGAGATCATATTAGAACTCAGGAAGATCACTCTTCCTGACTCCAGGTCCAACTCTCTATTCACTGTGCCACCTAGCTATCCCAAAAAACAGTATCTCCTTCAAGCTGGAGGATATCGTGACATTAATATTGACCTTACTGGAAGTATGTAGAATGTTCATCCATTATAAATAATGCTAGCTCTTGGTTTTAAATCAATATCATTTATCATATTAAGGAAATATCCAATTTTCATGTTATTTTTTTACTTTATTTTAACATTAATGCATGTTGCATTTTATCAAAATATTTTCTTTTATCTATCTATATAATTTTATGAATTTCTTGCTTTTTTATTAGCATGGTCTATGATATTTACAATTTTCCTGAATCAAGTCAAATATAGATTCCCATTAGAAAACCAAAATAATCATAGTGCATAATATTTATCATATTTTCTTTAGACTTTGAATATTTTTGTCAACATTTGGCACTGTAATTCACTAACGATATTGGTCCTTTTTCTTCCTAAAGTCTTTAGCTAAAGAATCAGATACAAACAACAAAATGAAGATTACCTTCTTTTTATTTTTTAGGAATTAAGAGATCTTTCAAACTATAGGTAGTTTTTAGAATGTAGTCATACATGAAATACTCTACCAGTCAAAAACAATAAATTAGTTATCTGGAAAATAATTTTCCAAAAGGCTCTAAACTAGAAAACATGTCACCATACCAACAGAATTGTATATGTCATATGCCTCTGGCCAACCAAATGGTATCTAGATTTAAAATAATGGCATTGATAATGTCAACAATTATGAAGCAACAGAAACAGAGACAGAAAAACTATTGCATTTCAGTTTTCTTCCAAAAATTTGCAGTGATATTTAGAGTACATGATTCATAAAGCACATCTGATATCTACAAGGTAGCATTTGGATTCCTTTGGAATCACCTGAGAACCATTCCATTGGTCTAATATATTCCTTCTATGTATACTTCACTTTCATCTGCAAATAAATTTATTCTAACCAGAAGTATTCCAGTAAATAATGAACAAACAGCTCTCAAAAATGTATGTATAATACACTTTTAAGTTAACCTGCATTATTATATATTTTCCAATCATTCTGCCTCTAGACAATGAAAGGCAATATTTTCATAGTATTGGCTGATTTCTAAGATGTAATTGAAAGGGAGGAAAATTTAACAAGTTCAAGCTGACTCCAGGAATGCCTCTGACCTAACCTTCTCACCACCTTTTCCTTTGATAATCAGGTATAGCTTCTCTCTGTCAATTCCAGTCCATTTATATGCATCCTTAATCACATTGTCTCCTGTTTTCTCTTGCAAAATACATCTTTAATCAGTCAACATTTTCATCGAATTTTAATCTCTCCCTATGTACCAGTCTAGTTGTCTTCCTTCCTAAGTTCTTTCAAATCTACCCATCTCCCCCTTCCTTAAAAACCTTCACTAGACCACATCATCCCCTCAAACTATCATCCCATATCTTTTATCTCCTCCCAGACTCCAAGGAAAAAAAATTATCTTTGTCCACTTCATATCTTCTCACTCAGTCCTTGATCCTTTGGAATATTATTCCAACTTTTATCACTCAAATGAAACTGCTCTCTTCAAAGGTAACAACACTCTCTTAAATGGAAAATCTAATGGGCTTTTTTCAATTTCTTCATTCCTGACTTAATTGCCATATTTTCTTCTCTTCCCAGAAATTCTCCCCTCTCATGATATTGCCAGTTCTCCTCCTACCTGTATGATCTCTCCCATTTGCCTTTTGTATTTCATCATAACACAACTCCAAATTGCAGATGTTTACCAAGGTTCTGACCTAGACCCTCTTCTCTGTTTTCACTCTCTTGATGCCTTCATCATTTCCTCTCAACTAACTATATATTCTATTCTGATGACTCAAAGATATCTAGTAGTCTTTCAAATTCAACATGGCAAAAACTTGAATTCATTATTATATGCCTTTCTTTTTACTCACACAGCTACAATCTTATTTCTAACTATCATCACCCCTCACCTAATTATTGCAATAGCCTTCTAGTTCATCTTCCTGCCTTATATTCCTCCCTATGTCTTAAGTATTGCTACCAGAGTGATTTTCCTTAAGTAGAGATTTGACAATGCCCCTTCACAATTCAATAAACACCAGTGACTCTCAATGATTTTTAGAACAACATATAAATGGCTCTCTTTAGCTTTTAAATCCTTCACTACTTGTTTCCAAATTATCTTCTCAACTTCATTGACATTACTCCACCTCTCACACTATATAAGACAGTCAAGCTAAATTTTTCTGTATTCCTGACAAGTGACATCTCTATGCCTTTATATTGACTATCCTCCAACTGTCTCACAGAATCACACTCTTTTTTAATGAAACATATCAAACATCATCCTCTAAATGAATAAGTGCCCTTGTCCCCAGTCTAGATTATACTTAACTACATAGTATTTATATGTATTCTCTTTACATTTTTCAGATATATTTATTTGTGTGCTCCTCTCCCTCCTTGAAATGTAAAGTCCTTGAGAGAAGAGATTATTTCATTCTCTGTAATTGTTTCCGACTCCCTATTACAGTCCCTGACACCTAGTCAACTCTTAAATACCTGTTCATTGGTGTTAAAAAAATATAAATTTTCCCTCCGTGAATAAATTAGAATGGCTTTGATTTTTTATACTTATAATCCAGTCATATTTATTCAGTTCTGGACCCAGATTAATATTCATTAATTATACCTATTCATAATATCTGTCCAAATGATTAACTCAAAAAACTTCAAGGTCTTATTATTTTATTGATGTAAGACCTCCTTTTGCTGGCAAGGATCACTGACACAGACAGTGATTTTTTCTGCAAGATTCCTAAGCTTCTGTTCTTTAGTCCTTGATATTTGCTTGAGATAGTTATGTTAAAATTAGAGCAAAAAGAATGAACCAAAGAAAAAAACACTAAAAAGCTGATAAAAATAACATCATAAAATATAGAAAAGATAAAATTTGACAAGTATATTATCTCCTTAAAGAACTAGAATATCAGTAAGAAATTGTGTTATTACATTTCATGAACATGAAAAAAACTGATCAATCTTCCCAGATGGCTTCAAGAGGAAAATAAATGTGTGCATGTATGTATACACACAATGCATATATGTGTGTGTGTGTGTGTGTGTGTGTGTGTGTGTGTGTGTGTGTGTAAAATTTTCTTTGACAGAATAGAATGAGGTTGGGGGTGGGTTGTCATTAAAAAAAGATGGGGTAAAGATAAAAAGTAAATTAATTCTCACAGAAAGTTTAATTGTGATATTCCCCATATATTAAATATACAATTGTACTTGAAAATTTTGTTCATAGGAAATACTCAGTTGCACATTTGTTTCTCATTCCTATTTTCCAAAATAGTCTAAAGAGCAACCAAGCTGACCTAGGCCAACAGTGCCATCTGGTTGTGCCTGATAAAAGTCTTTGACTGGTCCTATTCCTCTTTTTATTCCCCACTATCTCATAAATTCAATATCTTAGTGATACATATATATCAATCAAAATAAAACTCAAAAATTATTTTTAATAAATGTAATAAAAATAAATACTGTCAAACTTCAAACCTTTTTAAAATACTATAATGTGCTCCTTAAAATCTTTATTAAAGTCTTTCAAAACTTTTCTGTTAGATTGACAGTGAAAAATGAAGTGTTAAGCTTGCTATAAAAATTGAGCAGATAGAGATGGAGCCAAGGTGGCAGAGTAGACCTGAATTCTCTCCCAAATCCTTCCAAATACTTTAAATAATGATTCTAAACAAATTCTAGAATGGCAGAAGCCATAATAAAAACAGAGTAAACAATTTTCCAGCCAAAGACAAATTAGAGGGTTGGTAGGAAAATCTGTTGCAATAGAATGAGAAAAGAGCACAGTCAAATTCAGGCTACACTAGCACAGATTAGACCCCAGCAAACCAGGAGCAGACCTTGAGGATAATTGAATCAGCAGTGATGACAGCTGCTTCTGGAGCTCTTAGCCCACAAACAGTAAGAGGGTCAAACAGCTAGCTAGAAGGAGATTATCCAGTTATCTTTGCTAACACTAAGACAAGACTCTATTGCTTTGCCCATGCTAGGATTTTGGGTGGCAATCCCAGGGCAAGGAGGAGCACTAGTACACTAGAGCTTGGGACCACAGTGGCATAGGGTCCCTCCTCATAGTCTAAGGCAGAAAAGAGTGCTTGTGGGCATTCATAGACCAGAGAACAGACCAGGAAAGTAGTAAATGCACCTCTTCTTAGATCATATCACCTTGGAAGAACTGGAAAAATGGTCCCTAGAAATATTTCTACAAATAGCTGCACAAAACCCCAGCAACTTGGGACAGTGTGTCCCCCACCTTAGAAGCAAAGACCACTTTAACAGATTTTAAAACATCAAGTAATAGATATAGAAAATGAACAAACAACAGGAAACAAAAATCTGACCTTAGAAAATAACTATGATAACAAGAAAGATCTAAAGACACTCAGAAGATAACAAAGTCAAAATATCCAAAAGTCTCCAAGAAAAATATGAATTGGAGCTTTTCCTTAAAAAACTTTGAATGAAGCCTCTAAATCAGATTCCAAAGTGGCAGAACCCACCAAAAAACAGTGAAACAACTCTTCAGTGAGATATCTTAGGGTCTGTCACATTGAGAAAGGGGGGTATAGCCCATTATAGGAAGGAGAGCTAGGAAGTCATCAAGAAGCTTTTAGCCACAATTGCAACACAGGTCTCAGTGCACCTCTGCCAGCAGTGAGAGTCCCAACCCCAGCTCAGAGCACAAGATTATGAGCCTTGGGAATCTGGTACAACCTTGAACTATCCTAGCATAGGGAGCAAACTGGGAATACTAGAAAAACCACACAGAAAACCAGGGAGCAGAACCCTGACCTGCAGAAAAAACATTTGGGGTTATATACCCTATACTACAGGAACAGAGTTCAACGGACAAAATGACCACAGAAAAAGTGCCTATCATCGACAACTATCCTAATAGGGATGATTAAAAATGTCATCTCAGAAAGTGAAAGCAGTGACAAAATACTTACATGTAAAATCTCAAAGGGGTTGATGAATTGTATCAATTCCAAAAAGGCCTCTTGGAAGAATTCACAAGACATTTTAAAAACAAAAGACAAAAGGAAGAAGAAAAATGGAGAAAAGAAATTAGAGTCATGCAGGGGAAAGTTAAAAAATTAACTAAAAAGACAATAAATTAAAAAATAAATTTGAAAATTAATCAAATGGGAAAGGAAACAGAAAAAGCTAACTTAAGAAAATAAAACCTTAAAAAATTATGAATTAGACAAATAGAAATGAATGATTCTGTGAGTCACCAAGATTCCTGCAAACAAAACCAAAGGCAGAAATATTAGAAAAAAATGTAAAATATCTCTTAGGAGAAATGACTGATCTGGAAAATAGATCCAGGAGAGATAATTTATGAATTACTGTGAAATATCTCACTGAAAAAAAACAACTGACCTGGGAAATAGATTCAGAAGAGATAAGTAAAAAATTATTAGACTACCTAAAAGCCATGTTCAAAAAGAGTCCAGATTTCATCTTTTGAGAAATTATCAAGGAAACTTCCCTGATATTTTGGAACCAGAGGGCAAAATAGAAATTGAAATAAACTACCAATCATTTACTGAAAATGTATCTCAAAATGACAACTTCCAGGAATATTATAGTCAAATTCCAGAAATCTCAAGTCAAGAAGAAAATATTACAAACAGCCAGAAAGAAACAATTCAAATATCATGGTCTCACAATCAGGATAGAGCAATTTGAACCTATGACCAAAGGGATATAAAATCATGTATTCCTTTAAATCTAACAATACTACAGTTAGATCTATATCTCAAAAGAGATAAAATACAAAAAGGAAAAGATCCTATAAATATTTATAGTAGCTCTTTTCCGGAGTCAAGGAAATGGAAATAGCAGGGATGTCAATCAGATGAGGGATGGCTGAACAAATTGTGGCATGTGATCATGATGGAATACTATTCCATTCTAAGAAATAATGAACAGGTGGAAAAACTTGTATGAGCTGATGGAAAGTGAAATACATTGTGTCAAAGTAATAGCAATATTGTAAGATGATCAGCACTGAATAACCTATCTATTCTCAGCAATACAAAGACCCAAGATAACTCTAAAGGACTTAAGATGAAAAATGCTAACCATTCTTTTTATTTTTACTTTTTTATTTTTTTAAAGAAAGGTTTTATTTATTTTGAGTTTTACAATTTTTCCCCCATTCTTGCTTCCCTCCCCCTCACAGAAGGCATTCTGTTGGTGTTTACATTGGTTCCATGTTATACCTTGATCTCAGTTGAATGTGATGACAGAGAAATTATATCCTTAAGGAAGAAAAATAAATTATAAGATAATTAAATTACATAATAATATAATGCTCCCCCCCCTAATTTGATGGTAATAGTCTTTGGTCTTTGTTCTTTCTCTGAATATAGATGGTATTCTCCATTGCAGATAGCTCAAGATTGTCCCTGGTTGTTGCACTGAAAGGATAAGCAAGTCCATCATGTTTGATCGTCACCCTCATGTTGCTGTTAGGGTGTGGAATGTTTTTCTGGCTCTACTCATCTCACTCAGCATCAGTTCATGCAAATTTTTCCAGGCTTCCCTGAATTCCCATACCTCCTGGTTTCTAATAGAACAATAGTGTCCCATGACATATACCACAGTTTGTTAATCCATTCCCCAATTGAAGGACATTCACTTAATTTCCAATTTTTTGCCACCACAAAAGGGATGCTATTAATATTTTTGTACAAGTGATGTGATGTTTTTGCCCTTTTTTAAAATCATCTCTTCAGGGTATAGACCCAGTAGTGGTATTGCTGGGTCAAAGGGTATGCACATTTTTGTTGCCCTTTGGGCATAATCCCAGATTACTCTCCAGAAAGGCTGGATGAGTTCACAGCTCCACCAGCAATGTATTAGTGTCCCAGATTTCCCACATCCCTTCCAATATTGATCACTGCCCTTTCTAGTCATATTGGCCTGTTTGAGAGATGTGAGGTGGTATCTCAGAGATGCTTTAATTTGCATTTCTCTAATTAGTAATGATTTGGAGCAATTTTTCATATGACTATGGATTTCTTTGATTTCTTCAGCTCTAAATTGCCTTTGAATATCCTTTGACCATTTGTCAATTGGGAAATGGCCTGGTTTTTTTTTTTTGAAAATTTGACTCAGTGCTCTGTATATTTTAGAAATGAGTCCTTTGTCAGAAAAGCAAAAATTGCTTCCTAATTTACTACATTTCTTTTGGTCTTGGTTACAATGAAACCACTGTCTGTGCAAAAGCTTTTTAATCTAATGTAGTCAAAATTATCTAGTTTGTTTTGAATGATGTTCTCTATCTCTTCCTTGGTCATAAACTGTTTCTCTTTGCATTGATCTGACAGGTAAACTACTCCTTGATCTTCTAGTTTGCTTATAATATTGTTTTTTTGGTCTAAATCCTGTATCCATTTGGATCTTATCTTGGTATAGGGTGTGAGGTGTTGGTCTAATCTAAGTTTCTTCCATACTAACTTCCAATTTTCCCAACAGTTTTTATCAAAGAGAGAGTTTTTATCCCAATAGTTGGACTCTTTGGGTTTAATCAAACAGCAGATTACTATAATCATTTCTTGCTATTGCACCTAGTCTATTCCACTGATCCATGACTCTATTTCTTAGCCAATACCAGACAGTTTTGAGGATTGATGCTTTATGATATGATTTTAGATTTGGTAAGGCTAAGCCACCTTCTTTTGCACTTTTTTCATTGAATCCCTGGAAATTTTTGAAATTTTATTTCTCCATTTAAATTTACTTACAACTTGTTCTAACTCATTAAGTAGTTTAGCACCCTATCAATCAAAATTACAAAAACTTATTTTAATGAGTTAGAAAAAGTTGTAAGTAAATTTAAATGGAGAAATAAAATTTCAAAAATTTCCAGGGATTCAATGAAAAAAGTGCAAAAGAAGGTGGCTTAGCCTTACCAAATCTAAAATCATATCATAAAGCATCAATCCTAACCATTCTTAAAGAAAGAACTGATGATGTCTAAATACAGATTGAAGCATACTTTATTATTGTCTATATTTTTCTTGAGGTTCCTTTTTGGGGGAGTCTATGTTTTCACTCACAACATTACTATTATAGAAATGTTTTGCAAGACTATATTGAAATACTTGCTTTCTCAATGGGCAGTTGAGAGGGGAGGGAAGAAGGGAGAGAATTTGGAACTGTTTTGAAAATGACATTAAAAATTTTTTTACATGTAACTGGGGTAAAACAAAAAGCTATTTTTATTGATCAACACAATGTTTTTCCTTTATGAAGGGTGAATATGGAATTTCTCTTATGGAATTAAAGAAATTGTTAATATTATAATAGCATTGTTTTCCATTTTTCATAGACTCTTGCTACCAGAAAACATCATGCCTTTGAGGTCTATTAAAAGGCTAAATTGCTCAAAGTACTCTGATAGATTTATTGAAAATAGAAAATATTAGTGGGCATGAGCCATATCTCCAATTCAATGAATATAATTATAGAAGATGTAATCATCTTTATTAAATCAATCAATTAATAAAAAAATATAAGCAAGGTGTGTGAGTAAAACCATCTTCATCAAATCTATCAGAGGTTAAAATTCAGTGTGAACAAATGCTATATATTATTAAGTGACTGGACACAGTCCAGTTTCACATATTCTTAGAAAATTCTATGATTTGTGTAGAAGAGGAAGGTGATTCAACAGACTGCTATTTCTTTTTAATAAAAAGATTAAGGTTCTACTAAGTTTAAACATCCTGTAAGACATCCAAATCTACTATCAACTAATTGCTTGAACCTGATGATTCAGACAGCAAGCAATAATGAAGTTCAAAAGAACAAGGGAAGAGATCAGCAAGGCTTGAGGCCCTCATTTGAAATAATCTTTCATCTTCAACCTTGTTCAAGATATTAAAATTCACAAATCTTAACTGAATTTTTAGCTTTTAGACTTGAAGCATGGAATTTAATGTGAGAGGTATCAAAATAAATTCAATGAATGAAAGATATTGACAAGCAAAAAATAGCAATAGTATTTTTGACATATCTGGTGAAATATAGAAGTGACTATTTTGATTAGAACTAAAAATTCAAATATATCAAATAGGAGAAGGAAAATTAACACATTAAAAATAAAGCCACTGACCTCAAAAGGAAATAATGTAAATAAAGAAAACTTTAGTAAATCAATCATTAAAACTATATTCTTAGGACTAGTATATTAAGTTTAGTAATGAAAATTGGTAAGACAATATTCTTTATCTTAGTGATCTATTCATTTTCCATGAGTTTAATTATTATTTCCATATTCAGAACTCTGAGATCAATATACATAATACCTTTCTCTCCTGAGTTCATCTTACCCTAGCAACTATTGAATGTGAATCTCTCAACACATATCAAAAGAATAACCCATTAACATTCTCCCAGAAATTCATCCATCTTTCTAATTTTCTTCTATCAAGGGAATCATAATAGTTACAGAAATCCAGGTTTAGAGTCATCTTTCATTATTCCCTCTCCCTCATTCTATTTGGTCAAGCAAGACATGTTCATTTTACCTCTACAGCATCTCTTGCAATCCTCTCCTTCTGTCTGTTTCTTCATACAATCACCACCATATTTTATACCATCCTCTTTTTTTTATTTTTATTTTTGCTAGGCAATGGGGTTAAGTGGCTTGCCCAAGGCCACACAGCTAGGTAATTATTAAGTGTCTGAGACCGGATTTGAACCCAGGTACTCCTGACTCCAGGGCCAGTGCTTTATCCACTACACCACCTAGCCTCCCTACCATCCTCTTTTAGATAACTTATCACAATAGCTTCTTTGCCTCCAGTTTCTCCATTTCCTGATTTCCAACCATGTGATATTCCTAAATATAGGGGCTGGTTATGTTTTTCCTTATTCAATAAATTCCAGTTATTTTATATTGTCTAAGATGAAATATGATTTTTTTTGCATTCATGATTCTTCACCCCATCATTCTAGCCTCTTTCTAAACTTATTGCAAATTATTCTTTGACACACTATTCATCCAGTCCAGTTGCTCTTTCTTATAAACATTCCTCTCACATGAGATTCCAGTCTCTAAGCCTTGGTGTAGGGTGTCCTAGATGTTTATAAAAAATTCTAGCCTTATGCTCCATCTCTCAGAAATCATCTCAAGCACTTTTTCTTACACCAAGCTTTTCTTGATCCCCCACTCCACCTCCCACCAGCTACTAGCACTTTGTATTTAGTAAATGTTTAAAGTAGCTTTAAAATGTATATACATGCTTACAGTATATATGCAGTTTTTTCTAAAGACAAAAATCAAAAAGGGAATATTGTGAGTGGTGAAGGAGATGGAGTGATAAAAAATATATCGTTAAGAAAAGTTGAAGGATATTAAAAATAGCTGCTTGGAAATCATTTTTTAAAGTCACTAAAAACTTTTTGCAAAACTACATGGCCGAAAATTACAAAGAAATTGTCCATGATATTCTCAAAATCTACAAAGTTATGGGATGTCATTTACAATCCATTTCTTGGATTATTAACATTTGGACCTTTTCCCAGAAAACCAAGGTGTTATCATTGATGAGTACAGGGAATACTTCCTTGAAGAAATTTCTATAATACAGAAGTGATACCAAGAAAAGTAGAGCCCAAGAAAACTGATTAATGACTGATGGACCCTAAAAATTCTTGTTGATTGACTGTATAGTCCACAGATGAAATGCAAGTTATGAGTAAATACATTTTTGGTAAATTAAATGTGCACAATTCTGGCCAGACATTTTTTTTACTATAGAACTATGATTCCAATAGAAGGATAGATAGATAGATAGATAGATAGATAGATAGATAGATAGATAGATAGATAGATAGACAGACAGATAGATATAGATATACAGATATATAAATACATACATATATTTATATATACATCCATACATATATATAAAATACAATTTTAAAGTCGTACTTGAAATTAAGATGTTAAAGTGTTATGACATACTGAAAAACTAAAAGTAACCATGGTAACAACAGCAAATGTGGAAAAAGAACCCTCAAAATTAAATAGTATATTCTAGTCCCTTAATCAGAAATTGAAAACAGAAATCAGTATGTTACAGAAACACAAATGACCAAATGCCATAAAGAAGCAAATAAAAACTCAATATCAGTCAACTTGAAACTTGAAAAGCAAAGGAATTTAAGGAGAGAAAAGATTTCTGAAGAAGGCAGATATGTATGTATGTAAAGTTTTTGTTTGTATTATCAAAAGAAATCTAACGCAATTTAAATTAATATTGGCTCAAACATGTAAAAGAAAGCTTGGGTTACATGAACTGGTTAAGTCAAAGAGATAGCTGAAAATCTAGTTTCTCTGAAAAAAACTAAAAGTTTATGTGACCAGATAAGATGACAATTTTGACTCAAACACTTAACAGAGGAGCATGGATTATAAACTAAGTACTTTGTCTCTGATACAAATCTAATCCCATCTTAATTAGTAGATTATATGATTTATTACCAAGACATGAAAACACTAATTATTTCTCACCCTCCCCCAAATAGCAATCAACTATTTTTGTATAGCCTATACAAAGTATTCAATTTATGTATTGATAAAAAAACTATAAAAAATTACCAAAAATCAATATATATTAGATGAAGAACTCATGAGATGCAACTCTAAAATATCAGGGATGAAAAGAGCAAGTGTGAATTGATTTGGTGATTGTGAAAAGGTCATCTGAAAGCACCATAACAATGACAGTCCTCTTATTGAGTATTATAAAGTCCCTATATCAGTTTTCCACCTATGGCTTATATTGAAAAGGTATATACTTCTTGTTGTTCAGTCCTTTCAGTATGTCCAACTGTTCATGACTCCATTTGGAGATTTTCTTGGCAAAGATCCTGCAGTGGTTTCCAATTTGCTTCTCCAGCTCATTCTATAGCTGAGGAAACTGAGGAAAATAGGCTAAAATGACTTGTCCGGGGTCAAGTTATTAAGTATCTGCGGGCAGAATTGAATTCAGGAAGATTAGGTTTCCTGACTTTAGACCCAACACTCTATCCATTTGAACACTTAGCTGCCCCTTATAACTGACATTCTATATCTATAGCTAATCTATCTCTATCTACATCTATATCTATCCATACAGAGATATAGTTAGAAATATACCATATATATGTATATATACATATGACACATGTGAAATAAAAATCTACATAAAATATTGAGAATACTAAAGTTTTCTATACCCATATGAAAAAACATTCTCTATTTAAAATGCACTGCTAACACAATATTATCAAGGACAATTTATATAAACAAGATCATTTTCCGGAGAGATGACTTAAATAAACCATGACTTCACCTCTTATTAAAATTATTATCATCATTCCTGGTTAGAATTGAATTTTCAAGATAAGAGGGAACTATCTCAAGAATTATATTTTGTTTGATCATTTCATATATATGTATAATATCAAGTGTCAAGACTCCTGCTGAGAAACATATTAACATATTAATCTCAGAGGAGTTGAGTGCTTTGATCAGGATTACATATGTTAAGAATAAGAGGTGATATTTGATTCAGGTTCTTCAAGTGACCCCAAAGGGAATGACCTGAAGCATAGCTAGTGAAAGGAACCTTCAATAAACTATCAATGATGGGGAACTAAACGCAAACAGTGGTGTAAAAGATATATTCAGAACTGTGAATGACTAGAAGAGGAGGTGGACTAGTCATATAATGAAAAAGAAAAAGAAAACAAAAAAATATGTTGAGCAGATGACTAATGTGAATCAGCCAAAGAACTAAAAATAGGCCTCCCACAGGTTGGGTAATTCTCCACATGAGATTTACAGCAGAGCAAAGATGAGATGAGAAGATATGGATGTATACTGG
Organism: Macrotis lagotis; assembly: GCF_037893015.1. Taxonomy (NCBI): domain Eukaryota; kingdom Metazoa; phylum Chordata; class Mammalia; order Peramelemorphia; family Peramelidae; genus Macrotis; species Macrotis lagotis. The sequence continues at coordinate 161,912,358 of NC_133666.1, read as the reverse complement.
TTGAGGAAACATTCCTTTGTGATTAGCAGAATTTAGAAGCAACAGGGCTAATTCATCAAGATGCAAGTTAAATAGACAAAGAGCATGTTCATCTTTACTGTTAATTTATTTGGTGTCTTCTTTTGTTCTTGATGGTTCTGAACTATCCATGAGCATTCCTGTTAATACAGTCAATATTAGTGTGACTTTGTATCTAATTTTATCATTTACTATCTTAACTTACTTATCAATTAAGTATATCACATACAGTCTGGTGTGAAAGATTATTGTCTAGCAATGAGTTTATATTATACAAATGCACAGTGACTTTTAGCATATAACCACAATATAATTCATATTCACTAAGAATTGGATGTAACTGTGTAAATATTTTATCTCAGAATTTCTATTCTTTTTTTTCATGACACGAAATAAATTTGCTTTTAGGACAAACATATAGATGAACTAAGATAAAGTAAATAGTATCTATCACAAACACTGCAATAAAATATTCATTTAACATAAATAGAGAATCCTTTGCAGTGAATTCAATGACAATCCTATTGGGTAGTTAGGTGGCACAATGTATGGCACTGGCCTTGGAGTCAGGAGGACAAGAATCACTGACTTGTCACTTGTGTGACTTTGGGCAAGTCACTCAACCCTGATTGACTCACATCCAAGCCATCTCCAGTTATCCTGATTCCTATCTGGCCATTGAACCCAGATGTCTCTGGAGGAGAAAGTGAGGCTGATGACTTAACACAGAACCCCCCTCACTCAAATCAAATTTATGTGCTTCTCATTACATTACATGTCATGGTCTTCTTCAAGGACAAACATCATCATTTTCATGAACATATTTAAATAGATAGGTCATATAAATAAATTGTGGGTGTATACTTAATGCAAGAAACTATCATAAGCTTTATTGATAATTACTCAGTGAAAAGCATACTTGGAAATAATTTTTATAAACCCATTCATACTCAAATTGATATTTTTTCAGTCTCCAAATTCTGATTCCGTTGGTAATCTTTACATAATATGCATTCTCTTTTTCTTATACAGAAATTGCTGAAAGTTCAAAACTGTGCCATTTAGCTATACCCAGCAAATTAGAATCCCCCTTAATTTTTATGGGCACTATGATTTTTTAAACACTTAAAATTTTAGGTTTTTGCAAGGCAATGGGTTAAATGACTTGCCCAAGGCCACACAGCTAGGTAATTATTAAGTGTCTGAGGCCGGATTTCAACTCAGGGACTCCTGACTCCAGGGTTGGTACCTAGCTGGACCTGCACTTAAATTTTCAAAATAGATTAGGTGGTTTTCCTACACTATTTCTTACTCTCCTTAATCACTTTGCCTTAGTTTAAGGGTAACCAATTTGTAGGAATCCACTTGCAGATTTGTCCAAACGATTCAAACTAATTTACATTATCTTAGCTTCCATATGATCAGATCACATTCTAATTATTCTTTTCCTTCATCATAGACTCAATACTATTCATTCTTGTTCCTCATAAACATGCCATTGATCTCTTTAGCCTCCATAGATCTCAATAAATGATGGCCCTTTAGGTCTAAAAGAAGCTTGAGGTTATTAAAGAAATTTGGATATTTTCCCAAAATAAATGTGCAAATGAACCATTGGTCTCATTTATTTGGTTGTTCCCTCTAGCAATGAATATTGAAAAGTATCCATGACTAACCAACCTGAATGCTTTTTGTCTATATCATTCCCTAAATTTGTCATAGCAAATCTACCTCATGTTCCTTGCTTTCTCTAACATAAGAAAATATTAATAGAGCACTCTGGCTCTCCAAGTCATCTCTTTCCTTCACTGTATGACCAGGTCATCATTCCATCATTTCATACATTTTTCTGATGGTAGCATTTGTATCTGATTTTCTTTAGGGTAGATAGAATTCTGGGTCTGGAGTCAGAAAGAACTGAGTTCTAAATGCAGCCATGGACACTTATTAGATATGTGAACCTCAGTGAGTCACTTAATCTCTGTCTATCTCAGTTTTCTCATCTGTATAATATAGATAATAATAGCACCAACCTTCCAGGGTTGTTGGGAGAATCAAAAGAGATAACTGGAAAGTGTTTAGCATAAACATCATAGCACAATGTCTGACAGAACTATATAAATGTTTGCTATTATTATTGTTTCCTTAGTGACTCTAGTTGTGACTTGCTCACACTCACTATGCACCTTGCCATTGCAATCTGTATTATATTCATTTAACCCTTCAAAAATAGTATATTCCATAACAGTTGCAATATAGCAACACTGATATAATATTACTATTTAAAAGATGACCCTTTATTTCTAAAAGAAGTTTGTGGTTCTTAAAGGGATGTGGATATTCCCCAAAGTAATCTTAATCATTCTCCTCTTCCTGTTCAAGTCTTGGCACAACTCATCCTTTTCTGTTACAGATGGGTATATTGAAAGAAAACTTCTATAGGTTGTCCTCTGTAATTCTCACTGTCCCTGTCAGTTACTACCCTATATTTCTACTGTTTTTCAGTTAGAGTCTTTGAAAAATCCATCCATACTTATTGTTTTTGCTTTTGCTATTCTCACTGTATTTTAAATTTTCTGGTATAAGGTTTCAAATATCCTCACTAAATTATTTGTTAGCAAGATTGTTTTAATTGCTAATTCTAGTGATCACTTCTCAATCTGTTTTTTTTTTACTTCTTTTAAACTTTTTATACTGGTGACAATCTTTTCCTCTATGTATGTGTGTAAAAAGACAGAGAAATTGACAGAAAGAGAGATGCAGAGATACTGAGGGAAAAAAAAACAAAAGAAACAAAAAGTTCCTTTTAGCTGTCTTACTGATCTTTCAAGGTTTCCTTTGTTCATTCTTCAGTTATGTCATGTTCACTAACTGTGAGTATACTCAAACCTCTGTCTTAAGTATTCTTCTCTTTTTTATCCACCTTCTCCCACTTGGTAATATTATTTGTTCCCATGGATTCAATTTCCATCCCTATGCCAATGACTCTAAGAAATGTATATTAAGATCAAGCCTGTCCCTGATTTTCAAGGTCATATTGCCATTAGTAATAATTTCAAATGGGAAATCCCAAGGACATCACAATTTTACTTTACCAAAGTGTGACTCATTATATTTACTCTCAAAACTACTCACCTTCCTTATTGCTTTTGAAGACTATATAGACCCAGGCCCATAATCTCAACTAATCAGTTTTATTCATCCCTTATTTTCAAATATGTATCAAACTTTGTCATTTCTATACACAAATATCTCTCACATCCATCTCCTTATCAATCATAAATCATAGTCATCATCTTTGTTGAGGCCTTTATCACTTCTTGACTATACTTATGAAGTCACTTTCTATTTGATTTCCCTACCTCACCACTCTATTTTCCACACAACCACACAAGTGATTTCTACTAAAGTTAGAGTTTGACCATTAGTTTGACCAACTAATCTCTTTGGGACTCAGTTTTCCTTTTGAAAAAAAGTGATAGACTACATGATCTTCAATTTATCATCTTAATCTAACATTTTGTTATCAAAGGATAAAGTATCTACATTTTGAAAAATTCCTCATCAGAAACAAAATCTCCAATCAATATGCCATGGAAAAGACTTTAAGTAGGAGAAGATGAATAACAATGAAAATATGAAATAAAACAATTCAAAATCCCTACTGGTTTCTTATTATGCCTAGGATCAAATACAATCTGTTTGATATTTAATTGCCTTGACAACCTGGCCCCAATCTATTCTTTCCAGCATCATAGAACATTACTCCCCATCCTGCACTCTATGAAAAAAGCATATTGAGCTTCTATCTATTCCTATACAAGATAGTGCATCATCCATCTCCATTAATCACCTCTCATTTTCCTGGAATATACCATTTACTCAACTCCAAATAATTCAATTTCTCTGTTCCTTTAATTTGCATCTCAAATTCCCTTCTTCTACAAGAAAACTTTCCTGATTCCATCAACCTTTTGTACCCTCCCTCCCAAATTATCTTATATTTAACTATTTGTATAGATCACTATTTTAACTATATATTTATAATCTATAATTATTTATATATATATACATATATACACTTTTGTTTTCCCAATTAGAATGTAAGTTTCAGATTATTTCATTCTTTATATGCACATGCCCACCACTTGTCAAATGATAAGCATTTAATAAATAATTGTTGATTGATTGATTGATTTTCAATGAAAAAATAACAGAATATTGGAGCAAATTCCTGAGTCATCAAGATTTCACACTAGTATTTAATATTCTGTTTGAATTAAAAAATAATTTCTTTTAATTCATAACTCTTCTCCCTCATGTTTAAGTAAAATACGGAGGGGAAGAAAGATAATATTTAAAGTGGAAAAGTAATAATGTCCAAAGAGATTTCTTATCAAAAGAAATGCATACAAGATTTTTAGAATCCTTAGATTGGATATATTTCATCCAAAATTTATCTAAATTTTAGAGGCACAGGAAAAATCAGTTTCTACAAATGTAGTATTTTAAGGCTGAGTTACTTCAGAGGAATTTTGGGCTAAACTTAATTCTGTTACTTGAGTCATCTTGAGCAAGTCATCTTATCTCTCTGGGACTCAGTTTTCCTATTGAAAAAAAGTGATGGACTACATGATCTTCAATTTATCTTCTTAATCTAACATTTTGTTATCAAAGGATAAAGTATCTACATTTTGAAAAATTCCTAATCAGAAACAAAATCTCCAATCAATATGCCATGAAAAAGACTATAAGTAGAAGAAAATGAATAAAAATGAAAATATGAAATAAAACAAAACTAAACAAAACACTCATCATAGCCCAGGGACTTCTAGAAGAAATTTTTTTTTTTTACCACAAGTCTTTAAAAGCAAGTTGCTGTAAAGAGAATAGTGTTTATGATGGAAAAAAGAATGAAGCTCTAGGCTGATAGCCCTATAATGCTCTGTGGCATTGTATCTCTAACCAAAGCTTCAACATTTTAACATTTACATGAATTGTATGTCCTTCAGAAATAATAATGATTACCACATATATCATTTATTATGTACTAGGCACAGATCTAAGCATTAACAATTATTATCTGATTTGATCTTTACAGTAACCCTAGGAGGTAAGTGCTATTATTAGACTCATTTTACACATAAAAAATTAAAACAACTTGCCCAAACTCACATAACTAAAAAGTGCCTGATGCTGATTCTGAATTCAGATCTTTCTAGCTCCAGGTCCAGGCTTTTATCTTTTGTGCCACTTAACTGACCTTTGCTGTTAAAAAGTTGTACTTTAAAGATCAGAGAGACTTAAGTAGGTATGAAACCTTTTCTGAATAATACCAAGGATCAGTGTTCTTTTGGCTTCCTGCTGTAGTCTTAAGAAAGGTAAATTATATATTCAATTTCTCAGAATTGTGATAGAATGTGTTTTTGAGCTTGAAACTGTTAGCCAAAGTAATAGACTAGAAGCAAGGTCATGGAGTAATGACATGATAGATAATTATTGAAGAAGAAAAGGGTAGAAATGGACCAACATTTAAGAGGGTAGGCTTCCAAAGGCGATTGGTTAGATGGAAAGCTAAAAACATAGAAGTATTTGTATCCCTTTAACTTATCTACTTCAATTTAGAGAGCATGGGTCTAATTTTGTTGTTTCCTGTCTTCAGTTGTAGCAAGATATTGGAGACAAGTTGCTGCTTGTAGAAGATCCCCAGCATTTATTTATCTAAGACTATAGGAATAAAAAACAGGACTATCCCAGGGAGAAAAATAATCTATTCTTCCATCTCAAGAAAGAGAGAGAGAGAGAGAGAGAGAGAGAGAGAGAGAGAGAGAGAGACAATAGAAATCTCATCAGTTGTGAGTTTGTGAATGTGAGTGATGATGATGAGTTACAGGGACTGAGAAACTAGTTGTCTTAGTTTGCTGAGAATGAACAAGGTGGTGCTTTTTTTCTCCACTTTTCCTCTACTGCTGCCCCCTTACAGGGAGAATCAGTTCCCATTCTAAAGAATATCTCTGCACTTTAAAGTTAAATTTATATTTCTGATTAATTTTCTTCCAAATCCAGCTTGGGTAAAGTTGTGATCATGGATGCTTTTGATTTGCAAGTTTCATTAATGTGATTGAAGTGTTGCAAGAGAGATTGGGACAGTGAGGCATGTCATGGAACAAGAGAGGAAGAGCAAATGAGAAAATGAAACCTCATTGTCTAAATTGTCAAGAGATCATCTCAGATGGGAGTTCTAGAGATATGTAAGAGAAATTTTCAGGGTAGGAAACTATCACAATTGATGTAGTCATGGAGGACGCAGAATATAGTCACAAAATATAAAGTAAGAATTAAAGAATTTTCCCACAACCTCCTAACATTCTTTGAATAAAATCCTTAATCACTCTGAAAGAATGACAGGACTTTGGCTATTGAATTGAGGTTACTGACACCATTCAGTCAACTCATATTTACTAAGCACCAGTGTTAAACAAACAGTCCCTGCTCTCACAGAATCTAATGGGGAGACAACATAGGAGCAACTATGTACAAAGGCAATTAGATGGAGCAGTGGATAGAATACCAGCCCTGAAAGTGAACTCAGGCAAGTCACTTAATTTTGATTGTCTGGCATCTAGGACTATATCTTGTCGACCTGATCCATATTTGGCTACTAAACCCAGATGGCTCTAGAAGAGAAAATGTGACTAGTGACTTAGCATAGCATCATCCCCTCACTGAAATCCAATTCACTTGCTTATCATGACATCACCTTCCTGATATCATGGTCTTCGAGAATGAAGGACAAACATCATCATCATAATCATCATCATCAACTATGTGTAAACAAAACATTTAGGGGGAAATGGGGGGTAGTCTAAGAATAAGGAAGACTGGAAAAAGTTTCTTGTAGATAAGAATTTAGTAGAGACTTAAAACAAAACAGAGAAGCTAAGAAGTGGAGATGGGGGGGGGGGGGGGAGAATGTTGCAGGCAAGAAAAACAACCAGTGAAGATGCTGATAAGAAATAAGGGAGATGGAGTATCATGTCTGAAGAACAACAGAGAAACCAATTTCACTGTATCACAGGGTACATAGAGGAATATAAGGTATAAGAAGATTGAAATGCTAGGAAGGGACCATTCTAAATGGGTTTAAAATCCAAAATGAGGATTTTATTTTTGATTCTGAAAGTAAGAAGGGACCACTGGAATTTATTTAATGGGGGGAATGATATGGGCAGATCTGTGCTTTTGGAGGATCAATTTGCCAGTTAAATGGAGGATGAATTTGAGTGGGAAAAGATTTGAGGCAAGAAGATCAGCCAGTATGGTATGGTGACAAAATCAGAAGAAAGAAAAAGGTAATTTAGAAGAGATTCATTTCCAGTTAAGATAGCAACATGAAAATTAGTAGAGATGCCTGTTTTTCCCCACACACATCCCTACAAATATCTAAAGGAGAAAAATAAAGATTCCATGTAGCAAAAACAAATAAAAAAGCATGCACTTCCACTCCCCCCCACCCCAATCCAAACCTGTACCCCCAAAAAGAACCACAAGTCAGAAGATGCTGGAAGAGAGGACACAAAAGAGAAGCCAGATTGAACTCTGGTAGCAAATCTAAAACCTACCGGAGCTTGCAAAAGAATCACTTCAAAGAAACTATGTCAAATCCAGGAGTCAAGTTCTAATTCCTGGCACATCATACAAAAGTAGGAAATAGTCTGCCCACAAAGGTTGATCAGGACCTTGAGAAATAGTGTCAGAAAGCCTTTTAAAGAAAAAGTTTATGTAATAATAGTTACCAATGCGGATTACAATACATCCATGCCTGCTCATCATGTCTCCTAAATAACAGGGGAGTAGGCATGTGTCTTATTTGAAAGCCATGCACTACCCAACATTTAAGGGCATCTGCCCCCATAAATTATCTGGGGTGGGGGAGGAGAGACCACAGGGGGGGATGAGATTTTTCTAATAGTACACAAAATGCTTCTGCTTTGTATTATTGAGAGTTATAAGGGATCAAAACCTAACACAGAGGGAAGGAAATGGATTGCTGGTAAAGCCAGAATTAAGAGATAGTGTAAATGTGCTTGTGTTGGAAAAAGACTGATGATTAGTGAAAGAAGAGAGGACTAAATGTATCCCTTATTCTCAAATTCCTGGTCACACAAGAGTCTGTGTAGTATCTTAATGAGATTACCCCCATTTTAGAGTCCTCTTAACCACTACTCCAAGATTTACTCCAGACTTAATGATATGTAAATATAATTATTTATTTTCCAACTTGCATTGGGAAATACTAAAGAGAATCGATTTTTTAAAAACAATAATAAACATTTATTAAGTTCTTACTCTGGGGCCGCTAGGTGGCACAGTAGATAGAGCACTGGCCTTGGAGTCAGGAGTACCTGAGTTCAAATCTGACCTCAGATACTTAATTACCTAGCTGTGTGGTTTGGGGCAAGCCACTTAACCCCATTGCCTTGAAAAATCTAAAAAAAAAAAGTTCTTACTCCATGAAGTACAAAGTAGGAAGTATTGGAGAAGAATAATGCTTGGTATCTGCCCTCAAGGATATTTTAGTCCATTAGGGATATAAGACATTCTAAAGCTATAATACACAGCATTGCATGACAGCTATAACCGAAGTCATTCACATAATAAATATTCATCAATTTATCAATAAATTTTCATCTGAGTTTTGAAAATTAGCAGTTCTTGTAAGATCACTTTTTTGGAATTCTTTTTCTCACAGTTCAGGGTCAGTCTCCCTCCTTTTTTTGCCAGTTACATGTAATCCACTGTATTTTGAATATCTAAGTTTGCTAAATGAGAAGGTGCAAATGTATAAAGATGCTTGCATATATGCGAGCAAATATAAACAGAGTCTATTATTTCTCTTTAGATAGAATTAGTTGCCTCATGCCTTCAATTAGTTTAATTAGTACCTGCCAAGCCTAATTGATTTTTATATTTAACATATTTCCCAGATCTTCTTTTAACCTTTAACAACACATTGCCTCTTTGTTCTTCTATGTTCTCTCTTTCAAGAAATGTCCACTCTTACATCTTTGACCATAATTGCTATGGAGATGATTCTTAAGTTTTTATTATGAGCCTCAACTCCTCTGGTAGGACTGATTGACTCAGATTTATATTTCCACATAGCTCCTCTACATTCCAACCAGAATGTCATGTTTGGATCTTAGAATCACAATGTCGAAAATAACTAATCAATTTTTTTTCCTAATCAATGCCCTGCCACTAACCCCAATACAAAAACAAAAGCAAATAAATCATGAACCATCATTTATTCTTGCTCTTGATTTCTGTAATTATGTTAAGGATATCCATCATTCTTCCAGGGTCTTAAAACTTCAGAAATCTCTGATTTTTGCCTCACACTCCAGTCTTATTAATTCTACCTCCTCAATATCTCTAATGTCTGACCTCTCTTCTCTATTACTAATAATACCATATTTTTAAGTCAAGTGTCAGGAATGCATAATGGATAGAGTAGCAAGCCCTGGAGTTAGAAATATTTGAGCTCAAATTTCTTTCTTTGACACATAATGATTCTTTCAGTCTGGGCAAGTGGCTTAGCAGCCTTCCCTCCTTCTTTCCTTCTTTCCTTCTTCCCTCCCTCCCTCCCTTCCTTCCTTCCTTCCTTCCTTCCTTCCTTCCTTCCTTCCTTCCTTCCTTCCTTCCTTCCTTCCTTCCTTCCTTCTTTTTGCCTGTCTTTTCTCCTGCTGGGTAGATTGGGGAAATGACCCATTTTTTAAAAATTTCAATTCTGAACATAAGTATAAAAAAAGATTAGTTCTATTCACATACTAAAACAAAGAGAATTCTATATTTTAACCACAAATTCCCATCCTATACTGCTCCCTTTAAAATATACCTGCAATTATACATACAACTATATGTATTTATAACACAATAATGATATAAAATGAAATGTAATATATAATTATGCATATTATTATAAAATATATTATATGATTATATGCTTGACTTTGGAAATTCCCTTGGTTATATACTACTTATTGAGTATTCTTGTGTCCTGTTTTGTGCCTTAAAGGAAAAAAGTAATGTGTTTTTGTTTGTTTGATAGTTGCTAAATCTTCCTCCCTCAAACTTTATTTCTCAAATTGAAATTGAAGGAAAGAAAGAAAAGAAAAAATTCTTTTAAATAAATAGTAAATAGTTTGATCTTTCAGTAGCCACTTCCTTCTTTCTTCCAGAATCACCTTTCTGAATATGAATTAGGCATTAATAAACATTGGCAAAAGCAAATTGATCATTACACTCTACATAAAATCACAGACTCAAAGTGGGAAGAAAGGGGGCGTGTTCATTCCCCCTATTATTATCTTTCTCCTGAGACTTTGGAAGCCTCTACCCCAACCTAGACATCAATATGATTTCAATTGAAAATTTAATGTAAAGATTAGAAATTTAAGGACTCATTTTCACCTTTAAAAATGTTATTTTGGTAGAGAATACTGTGTGATTCTTTATGAGTAGAATAATTTGGGAGACCATATTAACAATTCATCAACAACCATATACTTAAAGACTACTAACTCCCAGGTTCCTGGGATCCAAAGTCAAAGAATCAAACAATTCAAATTCTCAAGTTCCTTATACCTCCTAGGAAAAGTAATGTTTTCTTGACTTCTAAGTTTTCCCTTATATAAGCTTTTTCAGCTTCAACTTGAAAAATGACCTATATTCTTTCATAATTCTTTTTAGAACTTTCACAGAAATTTCAGGCAATATAACTCATTATAGGATACTGCAAGAGACAGAAACAAATTATGCAAGTTAACTATAATTTCTCAATTCCACCTTTCTTTTCTAGGTCACTACCTATAATTGCACCTCAAAATAACCATCCCAGTTAAATTAATTCAAGAACTAGAGAAGAAATTAAATGTATTGTATTTGTACCCTAAAGGTCAGTGCCAAATTTTATTTCCTTTCTCAAACATAATTCATTTAGGCTAAGAAACAAGCACAACTCAAAAATTTTAGTTATAACTCCCTATAAGATGTTTAAAGAAAAATACATAAATCAAACAGTTCAATGCCACTGACACTGCCCTTACCACTGCCTCATCAAAGCCAAAACAAAACAAAACAAAAACACTACCGCTCTCTTGTGGCATCAGAGTATTATTTGGTTTAGTGAGAAATTTTAAAGTCAAAGAAAGTTATATTTAATCATAATGCTACTTTACTATTTGAGACTGAGCAAACAGCTTCTCTTAAGATTCCTCATCCGTTGAATGAAGGCTTTGGAGTAGATGATTTCTAAGATCATTTCGGATTCTGAGTGGTCTACAGATTTTTGATAGTTTGTTCTTTTATGTTAGCTTATCACTAATGTGATTTTGAAATTTCATCTCTTAATTTCTTTCAAGACTTAGTTTCAATGTCAGCTTTCCACATAACATTTTTCCTGATCCCCCCAATAACTAGTACCTTCTCCCCAAAATTTTGTATTTATTTGTATGTGGGAGTGTAGGCAACATCTGCTCTCCCTTGGATATTGTTGATATTGTTACTGTCTTTAAGATCCAAATGGGGGGCAGCTAGGTGGCAGCTAGGTGGCGTAGTGGATAAAGCACCGGCCTTGGAGTCAGGAGTACCTGGGTTCAAATCTGGTCTCAGACACTTAATAATTACCTAGCTGTGTGGCCTTGGGCAAGCCATTTAGCCCAATTTGCCTTGAAAAAAAAACCTAAAAAAAATCCAAATGGATAAGTAAGGGAAATACAATTGCTGTCAAGTAGGAGATATAATTTTTATAAATCTCTTGCAATGAAGTACTTCTCTCTCTGAAGTCAGGGAGAATATAGAGTATTTGTGCTTTATTTGGTAATCTGAATTCTATGAGGAATCTATTTGAGGTTGGAAAGAAAATGGGAGAAGAAATCATAACATTCTATAGCTATAAATATTATAAAAAGTATTTGACTAATATTTTGTGAAGAATTGGAAGTTTACACCGAAGAAAACAAAAATTATAATAGCTTATTTCTTCAAAAACTTAATTTAATTCATGTAAGTGAGAAAGATCAAGACTTCTTGAGATATTTTAATCAATGAAAATGTCTTTGCATATAGTTGGAAAATAAATAATTATTATAAATATATATTTTATTTATTTTTCCAACTATATGATATATAGTTAACTAACTACTCTTGGGAAAGGAGGTTTCTTCAATTTAGTTAGTCAATGATATTTAATGGAAGAGGGGTTTAAGTCAAAGAATTAATTCATGAAAAAGAGTTTGGGTCCTTCTGGCTAAGATGGCAGAGAGAAGCTAGGAACTGTGCTAAGGTCTCCTGCCTTTCCCTGAGAATTAATATGAATCAAGTCTCATAACAGAATTCAAATCCACAAAATCCAGAAGGAACAAAAGAGATGAACATTTACCAACAAGGTCTGTCTCAGGGGAATGTGGTTGAGCCAGGGGCAGAGAGAAGAAGGCCAGAGCAAGGATGTTGGGGTGAGACCCCATACTACCCTCTGAGCAGCCTTGAAAGCCTTAACTTTGTGAGCAGGCAAGACTGCAGCATAGTGGACGGGGGAGCTCCAGCAGGGCAGCTAGACAGCAATCTGGTCAGTTCCATTGGCCTGGAAGACTAGGGCCGTGAACCCCTTATTTTCAGCAGAATATTCCATGTTTTCAGTTGAGACTCCCTGTGAGAAAAAGGCATTCTTCCCAGAAAAAAATACAGTAACAACCTCCCTACCTCCCCTCCCCACACCCCACCCAGGCTTAGGTGTGGGCAGCAGATTTCTCTCAGTACTGAGATAAACTAAATAGCCCAAATACCCAACCCACATTGTTCAAGGATAATTCAGACCATGATGCTCCCCCCACCCCACCACAAGCCTAGGGAGTAGACCAGAAATCAAGCTCACAGACACTCCAGAGAAAACCTCTAGCACCCCCTACTGGCTGACACCCATGCAAAGCCTCTAGAATTTTGAAAACCAAAGGTCTATGAACCAGCCCCACCACCATCACCACAAGATCCTAGGAAAATGAAGAGAGGCATAACTCTTTCTATGACAGCAATATGGTGCTGATACCTAAACCAGGAAGAGTCAAAACAGAGAAAGAAAATTATAGACCTATCTCCCTAATGAATATAAACGTAAAAGTCTTGAATAAAATTTTAGCAAAGCCACTACAGCAAGTTGTCACTAGGATAATACACTATGACCAAGCAAGATTTATTCCAGGAATGCAGGGATGGTTCAATATTAGCAAAACTGTTATTATACTTAATTGTATCAATAACAAAACTATCAGAAATCATATGATTACTTCTATAGATGCTGAAAATGCTTTTGACAAAATATAGCACCCATTCCTACTAAAAACACTAGAGAACACAGGAATAAATGGATTGTTCCTTAGACTGATTAGCAATATCTATCTGAAACCATCAACAAGCATTATATGCAATGTGAATAGGAGACATTCTCAATAAGATCAGGGGTGAAACAAGAATGCCCATTATCGCCACTACTATTCCATATCATATTAGAAATGTTAGCCTCAGGGGTGGCTAGATGGCATAGTGGATAAAGCACCAGCCTTGGAGTCAGGAGTACCTGGGTTCAAATCCAGTCTCAGACACTTAATAATTACCTAGCTGTGTGGCCTTGGGCAAGCCACTTAACCCCATTTGTCTTGCAAAAACCTAAAAAAAAAAAAAAACAATGTTAGCCTCAGCAATAAGGGAAGAAAAAGAAATTGAAGGAATTAAAATTGGGAAGGAAGAATCCAAACTCTCATTTTTTTTTGCAGATGACATGATGGTATACTTAGGGAATACTAAAAAAAATCTAAAAAACTACTAGAAACAATGAACAAGTTTAGCAAAGTTCACAAGATATAAAATAATCCCTCATAAATCCTCAGTATATATATATATATATATATATATATATATATATATATATATATATATATATATATATATATGTTACCAGGAACATACAACAGCAAGAGCTAGAAAGAGAAATCCCAATGAAATACTTGGGAGTCTATCTGCCAAGACAGTCTCAGAAACTCTATGAAAGCAACTACAAAACACTTCTCATACAAATAAAATAGTATTTAAATAACTGGACAAATATCAACTGCTCATGGATAGGCTGAGCTAATATAATAAAACTGACAATTCTACCTAAATCAAATTATTTATTTAGTGCCCTGCCGATCAAAATTCCAAAAAAAATTACTTTTATGAGGTAGAAAAAAATTGTAAGTAAATTAATATGGAGAAATAAAAAGTCAAGAATTTCCAAGGAATTTAATGAAAAAAAGTGAAAAAGAAGGTGGCTTAGCCTTACCAGATCTAAAGTTATATTATAAAACATCAGTCATCAAAACTGTCTGGTATTGGTTAAGAAATAGAGTGGTGGATCAGTGGAATAGAATAGGTACAAAAGAGATAGCAGGGAATGATTATAGTAATCTGCTGTTTGATAAACCCAAAGAGTCCAGCTTCTGGGATAAATATTCCCTCTGCAATTAAATCTGTTGGGAAAACTGGAGGTTTGTATAGCAGAAACTTGAATTGGACCAACATCTCACATCCTATATCAAGATAAGATCAAAGTGGGTAAAGGATTTAGACATAAAAGACAATATTATAAGCCAACTAAGAGATCAAGGAATAGTTTACCTGTCAGATTTATGGAAAGAGAAACAGTTTATGACCAAGGAAGAGATAGAGAACATCATTCAAAACAAACTAGATAATTTTGACTACATTAGATTAAAAAGCTTTTACACAGACAAAACTACTGTAACCAAGATCAAAATAAATGTAGTAAATTGGGAAACAATTTTTACAACTAGTATTTCTGACAAAGGACTCATTTCTAAAATATAAAGAGAACTGAGTAAAATTTATTAAATAAACAAGCCATTTTCCAATTGACAAATGGTCAAAGGATATGCAGAGGCAATTTACAGATGAGGAAATCAAAGCAATCCATAGTCCTCTGAAATCTTGCTCTAAATCTTTACTGATTAGAGAAATGCAAATAAAAGCATCTCTCAGATAGCACCTCATGCCTCTCAGACTAGCCAATATGACCAGAAAGGACAATGATAAATGTTGGAAGGGATGTGAAATCTGGGACACTAATGCATTTTTGGTGGAGCTGTGGACTCCTCCAACTTTTCAGGAGAGAAATTTGGAATTACATCCAAAGTTAATTAAAAATGTGCATACCCTTTCATCCAGCAATACCATTACTGGGTCTATACCCTGAAGAGATCAAGAAAAAAGGGTAAAAACATCATTTGTACAAAAACATTC
Organism: Macrotis lagotis; assembly: GCF_037893015.1. Lineage (NCBI taxonomy): Eukaryota > Metazoa > Chordata > Mammalia > Peramelemorphia > Peramelidae > Macrotis > Macrotis lagotis. The sequence goes on along the minus strand of NC_133666.1, from coordinate 161,896,986 downwards.
ATAGCAACCCAGTTTGTGGTGGCAAAGTATTGGAAATCAAGTAAATGTCCTTCAAATTGCCTTCTGTAGGGGCTGGTGAGGAGAGAAGTGAGATTAGGGGAATAATCGTAAAATTCAAAAAATAAATACATTTTTTTAAAAAAGACTTTGGAATGTTATTAATTAACAAAGAAATATCCATGGATTCCTTGACAGGTCAGGATAAGATTCAAAAGAGGAACAAAGAAAAATTAGGCTTTAAAGGGTGGAGACAACAGAGTTAGTTATGGGTTGAGAAGTATGCATATAGTCATGTAATCAAGATTCAGGCATAGATAATTTTCATAAGACTTATTGGTGGAAAAATTAATGCCTTAATACCACCTGCTATTATTTTATCATCTCAATTAAATTTCATTTTATTACCTTTATCCCATCATTGCAGTTTGTCAAGATCTCTTTGCATCCTAATTCTCTTAGAACAAGTTAGTTTAGATTTCAACAAAATTTTTCACAATGTTGCACATATTCCTGCAGAGTACTCTTGGCTTTCAGTTTAAATGACAGTATGGTTGAATAACTTGTTGAATAACTTGGACTCAAATAGTAGTTATTTCTAGAGACCAAAAATTTTTCTTTCAAGCTGATATGATCTAAAGACAGGTGTTTACTACTCTCCTGTATTTCGTCTAATCTATGAGTGACCACAAGTAGCCTGCGCTGGAACTGTAAGAAATATTCGGAGTCCTCAGTGCCATTGTGCCACTGCTCCTCCTCTCCCTGGTACTGTGACCCAGAACTGCAACCCAAATCAAAATATGACCCAGGCAACAAAAGTCCTGCCCCTGTAAACCCCTTCTGACCCTCTTACCACTCTGGACTGTGAATTCCAGAGGCAACTATCACCATTGTTGATTCAGTGGTTCCTAAGACCTGCTTCTGGCTTGCTGGGGAGGAGTCTATGGTGCAGAGACAATGGTGGGACTCCATTCCCTTTCACCTCAGTGTGACAGACCTTTCTTTCTGACCTTCTAAGTTGGAAAATTGTTTTACTACATTTTTTTGTGGATTCTGCCATTCTAGAATTTATTTAGAGTCATTATTAAGAGATATTTGGAGGAATTTGAGGAAGCACTTGAGTAATTCTGTGCCTACACTTTGCCATCTTGGCTCCACCTCTTTTTTAATTTTCTTAGGAAGACTCTGAAGATTACCTGGCAAGATATGATATGGGACTCTGATGTGACTAATGTCATGAACCACATCCATATAAGACAGTAAACTTGGTAAATGTCATATGTGTTCTCATTACTCCAATGATCAGCCATTGCCTCATCTTTGTCACTCTCCATGGGCCACCTTCTTCCCTGAGATACAACAATATTGAAGAATATGTACAAACTTAGTTGATAAATCAATGACAAGATCTGAGAGGATTGACTTCAATTTTAATGAAGTTCTACTGTGGGTAAAGTGCACAAACAGCATCATATGCCACTGAGAAATCTATCATGAAAGGAAGAGTCAATCAATTTGGCAAACTTCGTTATTATCCTCTTTTATTAGAAATTGCCACAGAAACCACAACCTTGATCAGTTCAACAACAAAGCAAGATCTTCAACCAGAAAAAAATATGACTTTCTAAAGACTGAGATAAAGGTTAGCATTTTTAGAAAAAAATTAATAAAGGTGTAAATGTTTCAACATAATGATATTGTACACTTAGTATATAGTGTTGTATAAATATAACTTTTATATGCACCAGGAAACAACAAAAAAAATCTGACTTGATTTATTGAGATTCTAAGTAGTCTGGAACTGAACCTGTAATATCTCTGAGATTAGCCTATATCAGAGAAGAAAAGTAATGGAACCTCAGAAAGGATAAAATATTTCAAACTCATCAACCCTAGAAATAAAATATAAAAGCCACTAGATATTTTATAACTCTTAACTTTTCCAAAGTAAGAAGTGAATAGTTTAACATTCTTTTACTATCATACTTTGCCTATATTTTTTTGACCACTTTCTCAGCTTCTCCCACTAAGTTGCTGGGAATTTGGTGGCAATTTAGATTTGTCAGACATTAGGCAGGATTGAAAACAAAAAAAAAAGATGATTCAGCTGTCTTGTTTTAAAAACATCTGAATACCTACATCTTCTTATCTTCTATTATTCTGAAAAAAAAATCTGTTTCATGGGGCAATCATTATACAAATCACACTTTTACTCAGAATGAATACAGGTCAGAATGAATACATATTCTCACTGACACAGAGACATTTTGAAGAATGTGTCAAAATGAAGTCATAATTAAAAGTAATTGATGTCTTACAAGTGTGGTTGTCACTGGCTTTATTTCTGGACTTAAAATTTGAAAGAACTGCTGAAACTTTTCTAGTTTTAGATTTAGTAGTATAATATTAATAAGGATATGGTTTCCACTAATTTGTGGTAAAATTTTATTCCATCTGGTTTAGAATGTAAACTGTTTAAGAGTAGTTATTCTTTCATTCTTTGTTCTGCTGTCTCCAGAGGTTAAAACATTTCTAACACATGGTGCAGTTTAATGAATACTTGATTGGCAATCAATTGATAGATTTTCTCACAAATTCAGAGAATTAAAGTCAAAATAAATTTTGTAGAATTGTCCATTAATTTGATTAGAGAAATTAATTTTTAAATGTATTTCTTTGTAAAGAAGAAGGAAATGTGTTTAAATTGTTAAAATGAAGAAGGAAATAAAGTAAAATGGGATATGCATAAGGTTTAGAACAGACATACCTCAGTTCAAATCCCAGGGGTCTTCTCCTGATATCTAAGCATCAGTTTCCATATCTGGGAGAATCTAGATGATTTCAGGGATTTTTTTCATACTTCAAATTCTATGAACCGTTTAGTGATAAACATTGTCTTTTTTAATAGCAGTTAATAGTAACAGCTAGCATCTATATAGACATTGTGTTAAGCACTTTACATTTTTCATCTCATTTGAATCTTACAACCCTGGGATGTAGGTACTACTGTTATCTCCATTTTCCAAATTGACTTCCTAGGGTCATAAAACTCGTAAATGTCTGAAGACAGATTTGAATATATCTTTTTGACTCCAGGCACAGTGCTCTTTCCAATGTGCCACCTAACCAAATTTTCATCATTCTACATCCATTCACAAGGGATCCTTCACATAAAACCAAATACAACCAGATTTTCTCTCCTGAACCTCCTCTTCAGAGGTATTAATATGCCTCTTCAAAATCAACTTTCCAATTAGTGATTGGAATAATTCTGCTTGTTAAACGATCAGATTAGAGTTGTCTTTTTAGGGGTCTTGTGGGCAGTTTGTACTTTTTCCATTTACCAATGCTATACATTATTCATTTCTTTACTATTGATTCCATTTTAAAGTTGTCATGTTGAAAGACTGTTCTTTCTTTCTCTGTGATTATCACACCACATCCTCTATGGTTCTACTGTTTTTTTGTTTAAGAACATGCCAGTTGACCCCATATCAAATATAAAGTGTAATTAATGCCTATTCAGCTTGAAGATATGTTATGACCTTTTCATCTATCAGAATATTCATTGAAATGATTAGTATTATATTTCTTTTACATGTGAGGTAGCAGTGCCATTGCCTAACAGAGTGTAAGCTATTAAAGAACAAGAACTTAACTACATAGGGAATTGTGAAGTCAACGTAGTCAAGTAAACAAGTACTTATTAATTATTTAATACAGAAAGGACTAAGGGCTAGAAATATTACATGCTAAGGTTTAGAAATACAATGAAAGGCAAAAATAACCCTGGTCCTCAAGGAGTTCACAATCTATTGAGGGAGACAACAAGCAAATAATTTCATATTTAAAAGACGTATCTAGTCTTGAGATAATAGAGAATAAAGGCATTGACATTGAGGAAGACCAGGAAAGACCTCTTGGAGATGGTGGGGTTTTTAATCTGAAACTTGAAGGAAGCCAGGAAAGCCAATAAGAAAAGGTGAGGAGAGAGAGAATTTCAATCAGGAGCAACAGTCAGTTAAAATATATAGAATTGGGAGGTGGAGTCAGGATAAATTTGAGGAAGAAGTGTGAATAGGTGATTAAAGACAGGTGAGATTTTTTTAGGATTAATTTAAACTTTATTTCTAAATCTAAAGCAACATCTATAGAATCATAGAGGCACTGAATTGAAAGGAAGCTCAGAAGTCACCCCATTCAAACCAAATTTGATCAACATCTCTATAACGTTGTACAACAATCCTGATATAAAGTTATCAAGTTTTTGCTTGAAAGTTTTCTATGAGATAGAGCCCTCTACCACCTAAGAGAACCCATCCCATTATTCAATAGATTTTTTTTTTTCATTTCATGTCAGGTTTTTTTTTCCTGACATCATGTCTAAATCTGTTTTTTCTTCAACTCTGCCCATTACTATTAGGTCTTCCTTTTTGAAGACAAGCAGAAATTAAATCCTGTGTTGCTATTACATGAAAACATAGTAAGTGTTCATGTCCACCTAGGTCTTTTTCCTTCTTCAGGCTAAATATATCCAATATATTCAATTGATCCTCATATGGTATGATCTCAGGGTGCCTTATTATCCTGATTTCCCTCCTCTGGATGCACACTACCTTAGTGATGTCACTTCTAAAATGGTTTTCAGAAACATAATTCTTGAGATGTTTTTCTTATGATCTAAGATTAGAGTGCTTTTGTGTGCTTTCGAACACTATTGACATATATTAAAGTTTCATTCCACTAAAAACTTGATCTTCTTTTTCAAGGGACTTTTATCTAATCATGCCTTCCCAGTCTTTTTTTTTTAAATCGGATATATATATATATATATATATATATATATATATATATATATATATATATATATAATCTGATTTAAATTTATTATATATATATATATACTTTTAAAATTTCTTTGTTTTAGATCCAGCCCTATGTTCTATCCTGCAAAGAGTTGCTTGAATATTGATTCTTTTCTCTAAGGGTGAATAATTTGGGACAAAATAATAAGGGAAATCACTATAAATTTAAACATCAAGAGGGTGTTGACCATATTTGCTCTAGTGATTATGGGTTCCATCCAAAAACAGAGATTGTTCGGGAGTAACCAACAAACTCTCAATAGTTAAGAGTTAGTTCCCTCTATTTCTAAACCTCTGCTCATTTTGTGGGTAGTGTTGTAGATCTCATTAATTGAGTGTGATGTATCTTGGAACCTCTACCAATGGGAAAACATGACATTTCTCTCTTTTTGTTGTATTTTAATAGAATTTAATCACATGAGTATGTTAGAATAATGAATCTGAACACATTAACATGACATATACTATTCCCTAATCTTGATCATAAAAGCAAGAGGAATAATTTTCATTTAATAATCAACACATGAATCAGGGATCCACAATTCCTTCTAGATAGAGGAAAAGAAAAAATAGTCAACAGACATACCCTAAATTCAAGACTTCCCATAGTGAATAGCTTCTCATTAGCCTCTCACACCAATGCAAAAGATTTAAGGGACTTCAGGGATCATCTAGACTAAATCATATATTAAAGGGATCCCATTATGTTATAATGTTTTGGGGATATTTTTCCCCAATATCAAGCCTAAATTTGCTTCTTTGCAGCTTCTACCATTAATCCAGTTCTACTCTCTTGGACCAAACAGCAAATTTAATCACTCTTCCAAATAGTAGCCCTTTAAGGACATTAAGACAATTATCATGTCTTTCCTCTAGTTCCAAATTTCCTGTCTTCCCACTAAATATCCTTATGGTATGTATTCAAGATCCTAAACAATCAGGTCTCCATCCCCTGACTATTCTGACACTAAACAGTATCCAATTCAATTTCAAGATTATTCCAATAAAATTTAATGAAAGTAGAGTACAGTGGAATGATCCCTCCCCTTTTGCTAAAGGCTGTGTCCCACTTAACAAAGCCCAAGCACAATAGTTTTTTTTTTTTTTTACTACTATACCATGCTGCAGGCTCATACTGATGAACTTGTTGTTCACTGAAACAGCCTAAATCTATTTCAAAATGACTCCTGCCTAACCATTCCTTTTTTATTTCATAGCTGTAAAGTTAATTGTTTTTGTACCTTAGTGAAAAATGAATGCTGATCCCTAGTGAATTTCATATAATTAGATTCAACTTAGCTTGTCAAGATCTTTTGGGATCTGATTCTGTCACCTAATGTATGTTCTCTCTCCCAGCTTGCTATCATCTATAAAACTTATGAGTTTGGTAGTTAGGCTTACATTCAACACATTGTGTAAAAGATCAAATAAATATCTAAAGTGCTTCACTGTAGGCTTCCCAATATAGTGAATCATTAAAAAAAATTCTCTGAATCTGAATGTCTAATCAATTCTGAATCCATATTATTATAATATTCATATATTAAATCTAATCCATGTCTTCATTTTCTATACAGTAACAATATTTGATACTCCATCAATAACTAAAATCTTCATTAAGTATATCTAGAGCATTCCCTCTTCTACTAGTTTAATAATCCTATCTGAAAAAGAAATGAAGATTAAAATGGCATGACCTGTGTTTCATGAAGCTTTGTTGGAACTTTTCAATTATCTCTTCCTTAAATATATGTCTACCAATGATCTCTTTAATTATCTGTTATGAAATTTATCCAGGTATTCAGGTCAAGCTCACTGAACTATAGTTTGCAGGTGCTGTTCTCTTCCCTTTTAGGAAAAAAATCCCTATACAAATACTCAAAGATTGTTCCACTTACACCAAAAACTCCTGAATTATGAACTATCTCTTTTATTTTTCTTTTGTTTACTATAGTATAAATTTTCTATGCTGATTAGAGGCCTGGCATTAATTAAAATCTATAGGACTCATTGTCCATTACTTTTGTCTCATTCATAGTGTGGAAATAAAATTTATTTCAAGTGGAAAGCCAAGGAATGAAGAATGAGATCCCTATAGCTACCACAATTCCAAAAATGGTACCTCATGGGGCATACAAAAATTTCTTTTAATTGAAACCAACTTCTCTATTCTTTGTTTTCTTTTCTATCTTTTCTTGACCATTAAAGCTTGGTGAGCCTACCCATACTCAGGATCTTCTGGGTCTGACTCTGAGAAAGGAAGAAAAGGCATATTTCAGTATTCTTCTTGGCTCTCATTTGAAAAGATTAAAAAGAAAATTATCCATTCAACAAGCAATTCAACTTATATACATATATATATATATATATATATTTATATATATATACAACGTTCATGATACAATGGGAATTAGAAATGTCCCCCTCCCAAATGATAGAGTCCCTGTCTTGTAGGAATTTATACATATCTGGGGATAGTAGAATCTGAAAAGTACCCAGACAAAAATAAAACCTAAGAGGAAGTGAAACAAATCAGGGAAAAGCACAAAGTTTTCCAGAAAAATTTGAGGAGGGAACAAACATTTTAATTTAGAGAAATCAAGTATAAGTCTCTGATCCCTCTCAGTTTATATATGTTCTTATGAGTAGACAAGATGATTAACACATGGTAAACTTTTGTTACATACAATATGTAATTATGTCCTATTCTACTTGCTGTCATTGACAAATATAATTAATCAGACATCATCTCTAATATGATTCTGATATTCTTTGATTGCCTATTTTTTAATAATACAATAAACCTAATTCATGTCATAATGAATTCAGAATGACATTAGGAGGTCTGATTTTACAGTCTTTCCTTCAAAGAAGATGATTCACAAAAGGAAAATGCATTAATAAGCATTAGCTACTTGGGCAGACATCAATTTTATTTTGTCATTCACTACTTAAAAGCAATTTGAAAGAATTGTTACTAGTTTTGTTCAAATGATACACTAGTGCAATTAAAAAGAGAAATTTGTCTTTCAGCTGTGCCTTTGCTATCACTACTAATGCACTGAGTCATTAACTTCAATAGCCCAAATGGGTTCTCACTATCCCATTCAACTTAATTAGTGTACAAGATAATATTTAAGAGCACACTTTGCACTGTAGCTAATAATAGATAATAGCTCTTAAAATAAAGGAGCAAATGTCTTACTTTTCAAAGGATACATGGAGAAAAATTACATGACACTGCTGAAAAACATATAAGATAATGCCTACAAACCTAATTGAGGAATATCATCTTCCTTATAAAATTAAGCACAATCTCATATCTGCATGAGTCATTGCCAATAGGTCTTTTGAATGTTAAAAATAGTATTATTACCCTTTTTTAAGATTCAAAAGGCAAACTCACCTTTTGTGCGCCACCACTTTTTACAAAAATTACATTAAAAGTTTGGGTGTCTCAGTCCCTTCCACGCAAGAAACAACATTGGGTTAAAACAAAAAAGTCCCTGTTTTCAAGGAGTTAATGACTGTGGAGGAATACAACACATGAATAGGTACAAATTAAAAGATTAAACAAGGCAGGAGAGAGAACTATTTACTCTGGGGACCAGGAAAAACTATTCAGAAGGCAAAGCCTAGATTGAACCTTGAAGGAAACATAGATGATAACGATGACAAACAAATCAGGTATGAAAATAACATGCTAAACAGCTGGGACAAAGGTAAAGAAATGGGGAATAAAATTCCAGGTTGTAAAATTACTAAGTGAACTAGTTTGGTTGGAATGCAGAGAGTGGGAAGAAGAATAATATACAATGTCAGAAGGAGTTTACTGGAACTAAACTGAAGGGTCTGCTGCACTTTGCTAATGGAAGCACCAAATGTATTCAACAGAGGAAGAACATGAATAGCTCCTTAACAGACTTTTCGAAGTTAATATTTAAACCCCCAAAAAGTAAGACAACATGCTTTTTTGATAAAATATTAATGAGTTCTCATAATTTTAGCTATTTCAGGTATATTCCAATATATTTATTTTATTGATATTTTATTCTTCCAAATACATGCTATGAAAGCTTTTCTACATCCAGCCATGTGCACATGTATATTTTAAGTTACAAAATTTCTTTCTACCCTCCCTTCCCAAATCCCTCCCCTCAGTGGCAAATAGTCAGGTTAATATTGCACACACACACATTTGTGTTAAACAAATTTACAGATTAGTCATTTAGTATTTGGAGGAATTAGTATTAAGGGAAAGAAATATATGAGATTTTTTTTAAGTAAATGTAATTTTCATCAGATTCTGAGGGTTTTTTAAATTTATTTTTGTTTTGTCTTATTTTGTTTTGTTTTTCTTCCTCTGGATGGAGATAACTGTCCATAGCCAGTCTGATACAATTGTCCTAGCTCTCTGGACTGCTAAGAGGCGTGTTTCCATTAAGGCTGATCATCTTACAATATTGTTAATGTATGCATTGTTTTCTTGGTTCTGCTTCCTTTGCTTAAGATCCTGTAATTCATTCTTTAGTACTCTAGAGTTTAACCATTAATGGTTTCTTATAAGACAATAGTATTCCATAATATTCATAAATCATGACTTATTTAACATTCCCCAATTGATGGGCATCCCCTCAATTTCCAATTCTTTAACCACTACAAAATGAGCTGCTATGAACACTTTGGAACATGTGGGACTTTTCCCATTTTTTACAATTTCTTCTGGATATTGATCTAGAATTGGAATTTCTGTGTCAAAGGGAATTAACATTTTTATTGCTCTTTGGGTATAGTTTCATATGCTCTCCAGAATGGTTGAATCTGTTCACAACTCCATCAGCAATGATCAATGTCCCAATCCTCCTACAATCTCTCCAACATTGATCATTTTCCCTTTTAGTCATATTAGCCAATCTGATAGGCGTAAGGTGATGCCTCACAGTTGTTATAATTTGCATTTCTCTAATCAATAATGGTTTGGAGCATTTTTTCATATGATTATATATAAATAACTTCAATTTTATTTTCATTTGAAAACTATCTATTCATATCCACTGACCATTCATTTACTGGGGAATGACTTGTAACCTTGTAAATGTGATGCAGTTGTCTATATATTTTAGAAATGAGACCTTTATCAGAACTCCTACTTGTAAAAACTGTTTCCCAGATTTCTGCTTTCCTTCTAATTTTGGCAGCATAGTGCAAAAACTTTTTAATTTAATATAGTCAAAACCATCCATTTCTGGAGTTGGTAATGTATTCTATTCTTGTTTGGTTATAAATTTGTCCCGTTTCCATAGATCAGATATATAGAATATTTCTTGGTTTATTAATCTATCTATAGTGTTGCTCTTTCTGTCTTAATCCTGTACCCATTTTGATCTTATTTTGGTTTAGAATGTGAGTTGTGGGTCTATGCCTAGTTTTTGCCATACTAATTTCCAGTTTTCCCCCAAATTTTTGTCAAATAGTGAGTTCTTATCCCAGAAGCTCATGTCTTTGGTTTTATCAAACAGTAGATGACTGTAGTCATTTACCACTTTTTCTTTTGAATCTATCCTAAACCACTGATCTATTACTCTGTTTCTTAATCAATACCAGTCAGTTTTGATGACTGCTGCTGTATAGTATAGTTTTAGATCAGTTTTTTCATCAGCTCCCTTGCTATTCTTGACTTTTTGATACTCCAAATGAATTTTCTTACTATTTTTTCAGGCTCAGTAAAATAATGATTTGGTAGTTTGATTTGTATGGCACTGAATAAGTAATTTAAATTGGGTAGAATTGTCATTTTTATTATATTAGCTTGACATAACCATGAGCAATTGACATTTTCCAATTTACTTAGATCTAACTTTACTTGGATGAGAAGTGCTTTATTAACTGTGTTCATACAGTTTCTGAGTTTGTCTTGGGTGGTAAATTCCTAAGTATTTAGTGTTGTCTACAGATACTTTAAATGTAATCTCTCTTTCTATCTCTTGCTCTTGGACTTTGTTATTCATATTTAGAAATGCTGATGAGTTGGATGTGTTTATTTTATATCCTGCTACTTTACTGTATTTGTTAACTGTCTTTCAAGTAGTTTTTTTAAGATGATTTTCTTGGGTTCCCTAAGTATACCATCATATCATCTGTAAAGAGTGAAATCTTTGCTTCCTCATTGCCAATTCTGATTCCTTCAATTTTCTCTTTTTCCTCTTATTGCTAAAGTTAACATTTCTAGTACTATATTGAATAGTAATGGTGATAATGGGCATCCTTGTTTCACCCCAACCTTATAGGAAATGCTCTGAGTTTATCCCCATTAAATCTGATATAGCTATTTTTAATCAATACTGAAATCACTTTTATGATATGAAAAGAATTTTATTAAATAGTTGTGTCTCAGGTTATGGTTAAGGAAAAATATACCATCAATATTATCTACATCTCTCTTCATCTCAAAAAAAGCCCTAGGCTAATTGACTATAAAATAGAATTGACCATAGTGTCTAAAAGTTTTGCCAGGGAAAATTTCCCAGTTTCTACCACAAAAAAAGTTAGAGGAAAGGGGCAAAGAACTGCAGTATAAAGATAAGGGTAGAGTTGACCTGGTTAATCAAGGGGTCAAGAAGAGAGAAAAGTGTAGCTAGGGCAAGGGTAATGAATGGTGAAAAAATGACAGGAAGTTATAATGAAGATAAAGAATAGATTTGGGGGAAGAAAGTTAAAGGAAGAGGTGAGATGATAGCAGATGTGATCTGATAAGGTCATTTCTGAATTCATGAACATGGAGTGTAGATAGCCATCTCCATATTGGAGAAAAGTTAAGAAACTGGAAGGTTAGCATGGTTCAGAAAGCATCAACATATTTTCTGAAGTCCTCTTTGTTTGAGAGCAGGTGTTGGGAAGATAGAAATACCAGTCATTGAACTCATTGAGGAAGCAAGGATAGTATTCTAGAAGTCTATAGACAATAACCATTAGAATCTTGAATGAGTAATAAGTATAAATTAAATGAACCTCAAATAAGAAGATTTTACTAAATGATAGTAGTAAAGGAAGAAAATAGATATGGTGGTGAAGAGTAAGGAGTAATACCAATTCCACCACTTTAACCAATGAGTTGGGGTGAGGGAGCTGTAGAGGGGCATATGAGTTATAGTACAAATAGAGCTGGAAAGAGAATCCAGTGAAAGAAGTTGGAGGGAGTGAGAAAGGAAAAATTTTAAGATGAAAATTAGTTTGTTGCTTCTGGAACATGTATTCTAGAAAACAGAGGGGAAGGATTAAACAGCTTAAGAGTGAGACATTAGTGCCATTCTGTTGAAGGTAAAGAGAATAAATGCAGGGACTGGTGGAGGAAGGGGAGGAGATAGAGAACAGAATTTAAAGAATGGCAGCCTGGGATACAGCCTGTTTTTTAATGTGTGTGTGTGTGTGTGTATGCACACATGTATACAGACATGTACAGATGTGTACATATATGAACAAGAGTCACTCGCAGTACAAAAATAGTCAAGAGAAGGAAATTCTTGAAGAAATAGCAATAGAATACAGCTTTATCCTCACCTAAATCCTCTTATTCTGGGGTTTTGTTGTGTCTAGGCACTGATTAATGAAATCACATGATATTTAGATAAACTTTATTCAACAGAAGGAAAGAAAACACAGGATTCCATAGAATGTCAAATATTGCCTTGACTCTCCCCAATATGACTTTTCTTCCTACCATCACATAGTTCGGTGTGAGCAATTATATACTTTTGCTTTTTCCTCTCTCTCCCTTTTCTAAATTTCTTGACTTCCTAAAGGGCCAGGTGAGATGGAAATAATAGTGCAGTCTCCTTATATCTCACCCTAATCATTCCTGGTAACCTTGGCAGGACTAAAGAATTCTTAGAGAGGCTTCAATACAGGTAGTTCTGCTAATACACCTATTTTGAAAATGTAAATTTGTTCCAACATGACTGATATATTAGTAGATATTTTGAGCATAACGCAAATTTTGATTTTTACTTCTGTGAGATTTCCAGAGAAACAATGAAATAGCAAAGAAAATTGTACCACTTCATAGTAATTCACCAGCTGCAAATCTTTCAATGCCCACTTCCAAAAGCAAAATTCAGGTCTTTACCAAGGTAAAGTGCCATATTTATTGTTTCTTATAATGCAGTAGAAGCTATGAGGGAAGGACAGATGTTTCAAATCAACTCCAACATCTAAGCCCAACTCGCTCAAGGTTGCATTATTGTAACATTTACATATTTATTAGCTATTTAATATGTGTAAAACTGTGCTATGTTTTTTATTAGGTTCCTCTTTTTTATTATTTCTCACTGACAAGTTATTGAATGTTATGCCCATAAGCCTTTTCCCCATAAACTCAGTGATTTTTATTACATGATTTTAAATAGCAGGATGTTTTTTAGGGATGTAATATGTTATATTATGGCAGAAATGGCTGTATTTGCAGGAATTATTATGAGGATCAATTGTATTAACACATGCAAAGTGTTTTACAAAACTTAAAGGGCTATTAAATGCTAGCTATTAATATTTATGTTAATTATAATTGTTGTTGCTACTTGTTTCCATCTCTGTCTCCTCATGCCCTTCCTTCTGATACCTGACCCAACCCAACAAACCTAATCTACTCCCTGAATGACTGCACAGAGAAAACAAAGCACTATCTATTGATGGTTTACTTACATGAATATCTACATACAAACACCCTCCATCTTGTGGAAATGTCATCAATTTGTACATATTCAGGGACCTTTTCAAAGTGCTTCCTCAGGAAGCAGTCTTCTAAAAGAGAATATTAGAAAAGGCTCTGTTAAGACTGCAAAATCAGAGGACTGTGCACTTATTTAGTAACAACTACGGCCTGGATGGAGAGATAAGGTACTAGGTGCTGGCCTTGTGTGCATTCTTTATTAGTAAGTAGATAAAATGCAATTTTTAGCTCCGTGAGTTTTAAGCTGATAAAAAAATTCCAGTTTCTTTTAGAAAGCTGTACATGTTTCATAGGTTGTTGCAAAATTAAGCAGCTCTTGAAGTGAGACAGCATAAAAGGCCAAGGTTAAAAAAGGTAAACCATTTCTAGCCTTAGTTATGGTATTTTAACTTTAGACACACCAACTCTATGGGTCTCTTGGTGTTATTCTAGACTATAATAAAGATAAATCCCTAAAATAAGCAAGAGTTTCTAGGTGACCTTACCATGGTATACCACTGACTTTGCAGGTATTTTCACTGCATTACATAATTGGCAGGAAAACAGATTATAAATGCAAGCCGTTACAACTGTAAGCAAAATCCATGGGAAAGGCTGTTAACTCTGAGACAAATGGCTGAAAGAGTCCACTACATCCCTGAGGTCTTTATGTTCCTTTTGCTAGTCAAAACTTTAACATGAGCAGTAAATCAAAAACCTTACTTTCCAGGGACCTCTTTCCTCAGTCCTTTAAATAGTATCTTAGGATGCCTGTGTGCATTAAAATCTATTAAAAAATACTCTTCTAAAAAGTCTAATCCTTTTGAAAAGAAATTGCTTCATTCTAGAAATAAGACCAATGCATCTACATTAATGAAGATAAAACAACACACATCAATGACACACAGCTATCCATATGCTCAAAAAAGAATTCTTAAAAAGACTTTTGGTTATGCTACTTTTAAGCCAACAGTGACTTATTTCCCAAATATTTGGATACCCACAGCCTAATAATGTGCTTATCTCAAGAGATTAAGGGCACATTGCAAGACTGATTCTAAATTATCAGTCTCTCTAATTTTAGCATAAGGGAAAGGAAAATCTCCTACAGACAGATTTTCTAAGGCATTCCCAGGTTTCTGCTCTAAAATAATTGATGAGGAATTAGGTAACTGAAAATGATTTATAAATTAAAATACTCACAGAATAAATTCATCATGAGTATATATAAATTGAAGGCACAAGTCCCAAAAGGGCCCAAGTTCTTGGATTTTTCTTCCGTAGCTTCTTGGATGACTTATCATCTTCAATTTGTCTATTAACTTAATGTATCCTCCAAATTATGGCCATGAATTCTATCTTCCTTTCCTTCTATACTTACTCCTTAAAAACTCCTTGCATGGTTGCCTCTATCATATGAGTGGATAGTAATTCCAGAGGTAAATACAAAGCTCTGAAATAGCTGGTTCTATAAAGTCTGAGTAATTTAAATCCAGAAATTACCTTGGATAAAATCTACTCCAACATCTTTATTTGAAAGGGTAAAACAGCATTTGCATTTGGAGATTGAAAGACTTGGCTTTGAATATTGTCTTTGACAAGTTTATGACCCTGAGCAAATCACTTGACTGTTGAACCTCAGTATCTTTATCTGTAAAAATGAGGGTGATATAAGCACCAACCTAACAGGGCTATAGAGAAAAGGAAATCAAATTTGGATATGTAAAGCACCTGGCAAAACTTTAATTAAAACATAAATGTATACTAGTAATGTTTTATGTTTGAGAGATCTGAGTTTATAGGACCAGGAGAGTCATTTAACCAAGGACACAAAAGAATAAGGAGTAATAAAATGTGAATTTAGGAAAATATAATTTCTCAAATTCCTCTTAAATCTATGATCTTGTGACAGTGACAGATCTGAGATTCAAACCAAAAGTTTTCTGATGACAAATCTGGCACATTTCCCACAATATGATACTCAGTTTTGTCAGTCTATAGATGTCATGTAAACCTACCTCCACAACACTAGAAACTGAGTCATCCACAATGGAAGTTGGGTCACTAGTTTAATAGTCAAGGGACTTATATTCTTGTTCTATCTTTCCTACTGACTTCCCTTGGGAGAAACACTTCATTTCTTTAGGTGTGAATCAATTAATAAACCTTTATTAAGCAACTATTTTGTGCTAGACACTGTGTTACATGTTGGAGGGATACAAAAATAAGGGCAAGAGACAGTTGATGCCCTCAAGGAAATCATAATCTAATTGGTAGAAAATCAAAGCATTAAACTAGGTACTCTTCAAGGTCCATTCTGGACAGTTCATGAGTCTGTGTCTAAAATACAGCTCATTCAATAATATCTCTACTTAGTATCTTATAATATTAATAACCCCATTTTAAATATGAGGGTCAATTGATTAAGATATAGGAATGAAGTTTTAGGCCTAGAGTTAGAAAGAGCTAAATTGTCTGACCTTGAGCAGATCACAACCTATTTGCTTCAGTTTTCTCATCTGTAAAATGGAAACAATACTACTTCTCAGGGTTGTAGTGAGGATCAAATAAGATATTCATAAAGTGTTTGACCAAAAGGCTGATTCATAGGAAATAGTACACAAATATTAGCCATTGTTATCATTATTATTATTATTATTATGTAATTTTATTATTATATCAACAATGGAGTATTTATTCTAATGTCAGCATTCTTTCATCATCCTTTCATTTCTTTAGACACTCCTAGGTTTTCTGGGTTTAAATGCTCCCACCAATGGCCCAGTTGTCAAAATTATATATCTTATTTTTTAATTTATTGTTATTAAAGATTTTATTTGAGTTTTACAATTTTCCCCCAATATTACTTCCCTGCCCCCCCCCACAGAAAGCAATCTGTCAATCTTTATTTTGTTTACATACTGTACCTTGATCCAAACTGGGTGTGATGAGAGAGAAATCATATCCTTAAAGAAGAGACAAGAAGTCTAAGAGGTAACAAGATCAGACAATAAGATATCTGGTTTTTTCCAAATTAAAGGGAATAGTCCTTGCACTTTGTTCAAACTCCACAGCTCTTTATCTGGATACAGATGGCACTCTCCTTTGCAGACAGCACAAAATTTTTCCCAATTGTTGCATTGATGGAAAGAGCAAGTGCTTCAAGGTTGATCATCACCCTATGTTGCTGTTAGGATATACAGTGTTTTTTTGGTTCTGCTCATCTCACTCAGCATCAGTTCATGTACATCCCTCAAGGCTTCCCTGAAATCCTGTCCCTCTTGGTTTCTAATAGAACAATAATGTTCCATGACATACATATACCACAATTTGCTAAGCCATTCCCCAATTGAAGGACATTTGCTTGATTTCCAATTCTTTGACACCACAAACAGGGCTGCTATAAATATTTTTGTACAAGTGATGTTTTTACCCTTTTTCATCATCTCTTCAGGATATAAACCCAGTAGTGGTATTGCTGGGTCAAAGGGTATGCACATTTTTGTTGCGCTTTGGGCATAGTTCCAAATAGCTCTCCAGAAGGGTTGGATGAGTTCACAGCTCCACCAACAGTGTAGTAGTGTCCCAGATTTCCCACAACCCTTCCAACAATGATCATTATCCTTTCATATTGGCCAATTTGAGAGGTGTTAGGTGGTACCTCAGAGAAGCTTTAATTTGCCTTTCTTTAATAATTAATTAGAGCAATTTTTCATATGACTATGGATTGCTTTGATCTCCTCATCTGTAAACTGCCTTTGCATTATCCTTTGACCATTTGTCAATTGGGGAATGGCTTTTTGTTTTAAAAATATGACTCAGTTCTCTGTATATTTTAGAAATGAGTCCTTTGTCAGAAACATTATTTGGAAAGATTGTTTCCCAATTTACTACTTTTCTTTTGATATTGGTTACATTGGTTTTATCTGTGCAAAAGCTTTTTAATTTAATGTAATCGAAATCATCTAATTGGTTTTTGGTGATGTCCTCCAACTCTTCCTTAGTCATAAACTGCTCCCCTTTCCATAGATCTGACAGGTAAACTAGTCCTTGATCTTCTAATTTGCTTATAGTATTTTTTTTATGTCTAAGTCCTGTAACCATTTGGATCTTATCTTAAATTATATATCTTATTGTTGAGTACTCCTTGGAAATGAATAATGCCTGTTTTATATACTACTCATATTAAAATCCCTATGCCTTATGTAATCCATTATCAAGACTTTCATTTATTCCTCAGTAAGGTTTTATCCCCATTTCCATAACCCTTGTTCCCGCTACCTTGTAGCTGAATCACTTCAGTAATCCCTTTTCAAATCTTCCTTCTGGATAGTTATGTGGATTACACAAACACAAAAATTATTGTCTTCAAGCATCATGCTAATCTTTTTCTCCATTCCACCACTACCCCATTAACACAGTCCAAATGAATTTTTCAATTACTTTCCACAACAAATAAAAAATTTGGAATGGCATGCTTACCAAAAGTAATCACCAACATTGTTTTGCTACACTATCAGGAAATTTTTACATTAACACCACTTGAGTTAAGGAATTGAAATCAATAATTTAATTATCAAGGACTTATGAATTGCTTACCACGCAATAGTCATGAAATATTCTCTCCTCACAAGGAATATTTCAGGAAAGACAACATGTAAATATAAAATTTCATACAGAATAAATGCAAATTAAATACGAGACAGTCATGGGAGAAAAGACAAAAGAGAAAGAAGTTTACATCAAATGGCCTCATTGTTTTACAGTAAATTAAAAGACAAAAGACCTGATTGATAGTATTGGGAAGTATAGTGTGAGAGATTTGAAAAGAAGGTTTGAAATTCTTTCTGTAGGTAGTAAGATAAGAAATCAATTAAGGAAAAATAAAAGAACTACTACATCAAGGCTGTCAGTTCTTTATTCTTTCAACTTTCTCCCAATTTCATCACTTTTAGTGTGACTTCCCTCTCTGATTCCTGGATTTCTTCACATGATTATATCTTCTCATTAATTACGCTACTTCACTCAAGGGGTGTGCTGATAATTTTTCATAACTAGCTCTCCAGAAAAAACATTAAAATGTACAGATGATGTACTTTTGGCTTTAATCTACATTAACTTTTTTCCTATCACTTTATTAAATCTAAAACAATCAAAAAACTATGAATTAAGTTCTGATTTGTAGTATTTGTCAATTTCTGAGTTATAAATTTTAACAATTAAAATTTAACAGTTGGTTCTCTTGAACTAATAACTCTAGCACCCCTTTTTTGTACTCTCCACCCTCATTTAAGACATATTCTAGTTCCATAGCCATATTCTAGTTTATGATCTCATCCCTTTAGGAGGTCCCTTGTATTATTTAGATTTCTAATTCATTTTAACTCATAATTGTGCTATTGTGTATAAGTATCTGAGATCATGGATTTTTTTAACTACCTCCTTTCTTGGATTTTGACTTTTACATAGATTCAAATATTTTTTCTTGTGTTGTATTGACATTGAATCTACTCAGTTTGATACCTAGCATGGTAAATGTATGTAATTATTTGTCTTCCTTTTAAGTTTAAAATCCTTCTAAATATATTTGTAATACTCTAGCTCTTATTAAATGCATACTACCCATGAAAAGGATCCTATCATGCCTATATTTTAATTATTGAAAAAAAAGGAAATAAGTATACATATAATAATTCCCTCATTTTGTTAAATGAGGGAAGGGAAATAACATAAAGCTTAAGATATTTATATATTTAGGGACCACATCTTGGCAATTCCTTGTACTTTTTTTTCTTTTGAGATACTAAATATTGATGTTCATCCTTCATTTCAAAAAGGACCAACATGAATTGAATATATGAATTGGATTTAATTAAGGTAGAGTCAAATGAAGTTAACAGATTCTCTCTCTTTCAGAGTCATCAAGGTCCAGTGTAAAACAAAAGTCAAGACAAGTGACAATAAGTCTTCAAATAACTGGGATAAAATCCCTCTAACTCACCAATAGGTTTGTGGCCTGTTAGTTACACTCAAATTGATTTAACCCATATGCCTATTTTACCAGCTATATGTTTCAGCTTCTTGGAGCTACAAATGAGAGTTGGAGGACAGATGAACACCAAAAGTGGATTAACAACCTTAACAGATTCATCAAGCCTTTACACCAGAGGTACTAGTCCCCCTGGACAACCATGTAGCCCAAAACATAACTGATGTGCAGATAACAACTAATTACCAATAACAACAAAAAAAATCTGAGGCTCACTTTTTAAAATACAACCTGCAGAAAATCTTGAAGAAGCTTATTTTTTGAGTGTTTCTGATGATGGGGGAAAAATCATTCCTAGGCTGACAGTATTTTTAAGATTGGGTGAAATGATGTTCAATACTTGAAAGAAATACTCATTTCTGTTAGATTTTAAAACAGTTGTTCAATTAGTTTGAAGTCGGAGTCTGAGTCTAAGAGGTTATTTGGCATTGCCAGCTCTGATGATTACTAAAAAAGTCAAGCTAAGAAAATATGAGAAATTTCCAAGGAACTGGTCTCTATCTTGTTAAAAAACATATAAACACTCTCAAAATTTAATATACAGTATCAAGTTAGGCTAAATCTAGATGACAAATAACAGTTAAGTGTTATGTGTGGTTAAGGGAAGTAGGTAGATGAACAAAAAGAATCTATCTTCTTTCATTTTGAATTTTCTTTCTCTTAAAACTACAATCAGAATGAAACCATGACTCCAAGGTAGGACATTGGCTGATTGACCTTTGTGGATCAGCTAAGGGACAAGTTAATAAATACTGACACACTGATGTCTCTGCTGGAACATATCATGACAGGTAAGGATGCCTGAAATCAGCCAATGCCAGTATTAAGTTCAAATCATCCCCTGTCAGAGATGGAAAAAACAGAACTCTTGAGTAAGTAGGCAGTGTGCTAGAAAAACAGAGTCCCAAGTGAGAATGCTATGCAGGCTTATATTTTTAGTCTTAGTTTCCAAAAAAATATTAGAAATGCCTGAGCAAGCAAAAGCTTACTTCTAATGAGCAACTAAATGCTTTTGCCATTTGGTTGTTTACCAGTTTCACCTTGTTGCAGGTAAAAGGCCTGGAAAGCCGAGTCTCTGACACAAATTTCAGCAGTCCCATCTTCAATGGCTCTGATTGTTATTATTTAAATAGGGCAAATTTAAATAATTTATTTTAATGTAAACATTGCATACTTAGTTTGAAGTATTTTTGTAAACCCTTCAAATTAAAATGGCTTGGTAATTTTCTTTATTTAAAATGTTTTCTATTTAGTTTTGTTTATATTTTTTTCTCTACAGTTAAATTATAGGTTTCCTTAGAGAAGAAAAAGTTTTATACTGATTTGTATCCACCATATTAAGGACTTGAGATTAATAAGTGGTTTTATTGATGCTTATAGTTTAGAGCTGCACAAAAGTAGAGAACAACTGAAATCAGATCACTACTTAGGCACAATGAACCCAGATGTTTTTAGAAGGGGGAACATTTTTTAGTAAATTAGTCAGCCTTGTCTGAGACAGTTGGCTTAATATAGCTTACCTTCCCATTATTTCTACTGCAACAAATTTAAAAGAAAGCCCCCTCCCCAAAGGGTGAAGCTTAGGGGATAGGGTATAATGGAAAATCTATTGAATATACAGTAAGAACCAACCTTCCCTTTTATGCCAAAACCATTATTAGAATAACTAATGGGTAGCAAGTGATCTATTGTTTTATTTTTTTGTTTGTTTTTAAACTGAATTTCTCTTTCTTTCCAAGTCACAAAGTAGGGAAGCCACTTAATTTCAGTGCTCACTTTCAGTGCTAACTGGTCCCATAACTTTAACTTCTAAGTTTTTTCAAATCTGCAGGGTTTGTCCCTCTTTTGTAGCCTAATAGGCTTCTGCTTGCAGAGGCTTACCATATGGGTGCCATATTTAGTGCAGTCATCTAATTGGCAGACAAATAATTTAGTTCAAAACTCCTTAAAGTCAGTGATCTACCAACCTCATTCTCACCCAAAATAAGTATTACAAGTGTTTTCCACCATGTCTGGTTGAGAATAATTTAAAGCATTTTAAGGTTGTATGTCTCTGCTTCCTACTTCAGGTGAAGAAAGAACATATTTTTTGCGAGTCTTCATTAAAATTTGGTGCTCCAATTTAATAAGACAAAAGATAAATTGAATCACAATAACTTTAGAGATGACCCATAAAGGAGTTCTGGGAAGTAAATATTAATCTTATTTTTATCATAATTATATTACTGATTAAATATTATCATCCACTTTCATTTTGAAAAGTGGATACAGTTGGTCAAAAAGCATTTATTCATCTGACCCAGTTTATTCTATGCCAGAAGTTGTACTGAAGTGACTCAATCAGAGTCAAAATGCAAGACAATAAATCAATGTTTCTCAGGTCAATCTTTATGCTATTACCAATTATTTTTATAACATTTTGATAAAAATCAACTTCTTGAGTACTCAATCTCCCCTCTCAAATTCTCTCCAAATACCTTCTTTTATAGCCTGCACTCTCTAGATCCTGTAAATTACTATTTAAACTGAAAATTAAACAATAGGGAAGAAGAAATTTAAAATAGGCATCCAATAGTTTTGGTTGTTATTTGAATTACTCATGCGACATGCCATTCTCAATGCTCCCTTTGTTGAATTGTCTGAAATTGAAGTGAATTGATTATATTTATTTATGTAGCATATACATACATATATATATATATATATATATAAAAATTCGTTATTACCCGTTATAGACTTTAAAGTTCATAGCAACAGGATCATGCCTCAGTTTTGCTGTTGTCTTTCAGAGTTTGCCTTGCAACAAGGCATTAAATATTTTTAAATTAATAATGTTTTTAGAAGAGTATAAGATAATCAACAAAATCATTAAACAACACTTTAGAGTATACTCTAGAATTACAAAACATACAGGAAAAAATGGAACTAGCCTTCAAGAAGCTTGCTAATAAAAAAAAGGAAGATAGGCAAGATAAGAATATACACAACACATTTTTCAAATGGCCTTAAAGAAGTCTTTTAATTTGGCTGAGATTAAATTACTTAATTAGTTGATCAATTAAATTTGGGTGAGACCAAATTTGGTCATTCCCAGATTTCCTATTTCCTAATGAACAGACCATCTCAGGAACAAAAGGACTATATGAAGTTCTATACATAATTCTAGAAAGATGAAAATTAAATTAAATAAAGACTTTCCTAGGTCAATGATGCTGTTGGGTATAATACCATCTGCCCTCACATAAAAATGGAGTTGTTTGGATTACATGCTACCAAACACAGCACATGAAAAATCAAAATATTCTATGTGGTTTCTCCAAAGTTATTCTGACAAAGTTTAAAAAATCAGATCTCAAGAAAAACGGAGAGATAGAGAAACAGACCTACATCTATATGCATGCATATATACATATATATATATATATATATATACTAGATTTAAGAAAGTGATGCAAAAGTTAATTATTGATGCTGTGTCCATCATTTTCAATTACATCTCACTTTTTGAGGCCCCCCCTCATTTGAGTCCCCAAGGTTATGGTGACAAATGTTTACTCCCAAGAAAGGGAAAGAGACAAAGAGAGAGACAGGTATGGATACATACATATATACATACATACTTGTTTACATGTAAACATATCCCATTATATTTATGCATGAACACACATGTATAGTGTATATATATATATATACACACACACACACATCTATGCATGACATGAATTTAAATTTAATTTCTATTTTTAGCATCTCTGGGGGCAGCTAAGTGGTACAATAGTTAAAGTTCTAGGTCTGGAGTCAGGAAGACTCATTTTCCTGAATTTGGATCTGCTTCAGATATTCACTCTGGTAAGTCACTTTACCCTGTTTGCCTCACTTTCATGATCTTTGACCTGAACTGGAAGAGGAAATGGCAAACTACTTCGATACCTTTGCCAAGAAAACCTCAAATGGGCTCTCAGAGTAAGTTGTGACTGAAAATGACTGAATAATTTCAATAATTAACTTCTTCATCCATGTTTTAAATCTAGACAATCAACAAAAATCATATTGAAAATTTTAAAGTTATTTCACATTAGCTGGTTCAAGTTGGTTCAAACATGCTTGTGATTCCTAAGGAAATTTTCAAAGAAATAGAGATCATTAAAGATAAGAATAATTTTTTCCAGAGGCAAAAGTTAAAAACTTCATTGACTTTAAAAAAAAAACATCTTTTTTGTTTCCATTATTTTGGATATCTTTCCATCTATGCATATATATTGTCCCCTCTTTTTCTTCATTCTATCCACCAAAATGCTTCATGCCAGAAATGAACCATTTCCTGAAATGGAAATCTTGAAGAAGTGTACCCTTAGAAAGAAAAGTATATGCTAGAGAGGTTGAAGCAGATGCACTGGTTAGCTGATAAGACAATATTCTCTTGCCAAGAATCTACAAGTCCTTAGAAAACCAAAATATCATATTTATTCAGAGGGAAGGTGTTTGTTTAATTTTCCAGCTGACCTCTCAAATAAACTTCTGGAAATGGAATGGGTAGAGAGATGTGATGAATAGGTCTAATAAATGAAAAGCACAAGTAAGAAAAAAACCACAAAGAGTTACAATCTCATCAACCTCCCAGCTTAGTCCAATCAAGGGAAAAAATCAATCAGCTAGTGTTAGTGTTCGATCAGTGTTTTCTTGCTACCACCATTATTTCTATAGCTAAGCCAGGATCCAAAGAGTTAGGCTTTGTGTTTCTCACTTGTGTTCTTCTTCTATTAGTTTAAATATATACCTGTCAACATAAATTTACAGCAGGACACTTCGTCTACCACATACACCATACATTCAAGGACACAAAGTTAGGAACTTGAAACATTTAAATTGCCTTATCACTCTCTAATAGATTTGTTTTGCTTATGTTGAAGAATAAATAACCAGTACCCCCACTAGAAATCATTTTTATTACAATTTATGATTCCTTTTCGTTTATTTGCTTCTTCCCCAGTTCTTCAATCATGCTAATCTATTAATGACCTCTTTGTATATCAATCAATAACAGTAATTATTTACATTCATTTGGAACCCTGAAGAAAACGTGGCTAAGTTTCAGCGCATACTTTATAGCAGTTTGACTGGAATGATATATTCATTAAATGATATATATATATATATATACATTAAAGTTTCTTTTTGGCTTTTTTTTTAAGAAATCTAAAGAGAGGGGTGGCTAGGTGGCGTAGTGGATAAAGCACCGGTCTTGGGAGTCAGGAGTACCTGGGTTCAAATCCAGTCTCGGACAATAATTACCTAGCTGTGTGGCCTTGAGCAAACCACTTAACCCCATTGGCCTTGTAAAAACCTGAATAAAAAAGAAATCTAAAGAGTACACTTATTATTACAGGATAGGGGACAGCAGAAACCCTCTGGAGCTCAGCTTCCTCATGTATAAAACAAGAAGTTGAACTAGATGGTTTTCAGAATCTTAATCCTATGAATAGATTTATAAGTTCATCATATCATTAGGTTACAGAAAATCAATTGCTTTGTTGTCAGGTGCTCCTTCTGAGTTTGCTTCTTTTTATTTAAGGATGTGTCAGAAAGTTATGCTGATGCTTATAATGTATAGTTAGACAATTGACTAGTTTCTGTCTATGTATTCAACAAAGTAAATTTCTCCTTTGGTCTTTCTACAATGACAGTTGATAAAATTCAAGCTATTAACAAAGATTAAGGAACTTGTCCAGTTGACACTGAAAGTTGGTAGGAAAGCAAAAATGACCACAAGATTTTAGAATATAGGAAAAAGTCTCAAAAGTAGTATTAAGTGTGAGAGCTAAGATCTGGATCCTAATCTCCTGAGATAGAAATCTTGTTCCACTATACCAAGCTCTTTGGCTAACTGGTTATCACAATGGAAGAAAAATGGGGAGGAAAAGGCATTATATAGAACCTACTATGTACCAGACATTGATCATAATGAATTTCCCTTCATATATATTGGAAAACTTTGAAGAGGCAAAAACAAAAGCATCTACTACAATCACAAAATAGCACAACATCCACATTCAGAGCAAATCTGGAGATTGGATATAGTTTGCAATTTTGCCACCTCTATCCATCTTTATGGAATGAACAATATTGTTCTCCTTTTCTGTTAAGGATCCAACTAGAGAAATATATCGATGTGAACACTCATGACATATGGATAGGGTTTAGTTCTACAGTCACTTTCAAGAGACTATCAGTCAAGATGTCTGAAGCAAAAGAAAATCTTATTTGACCTAACAATCTAAAAAATAGCTAGTGATATATAGGGGGTAAACTAATAACAGCCAATCTTTACCTTGTTTACCTCATCTCCAGTGAATGGAAAATAGAGAGGTCACTCAATTCACAAATAAATATTCCCTGATCTTCTAATATATATATATATATATATATATATATATATATACCGCAATTCTTAAAGGAGCTTTGAAGCCTAAATATATATATATATATATATATATATATATATATATATATTATATATATATTATATATAATATATATATAAAACATAATCATCGCCATCAAAGAACTTAAATTCTTCTTTGGAATTAAACTTTACTCATATGAATCATATAACAAATGTAAGACAGTGATACCTCAGGGTTGATGTGTGTGTGATTCAGACTAAAAAATGTTATAATTGTTCTGAGAAGAGGGGAAAGGATAGATTAATGTAGGCCAAAGTAGTCAAGAAAGACTTCATGGAGAGGGTGAAACTTAAACTACTCCTGGACATATGGGAAATATTTGTATTTGCAGTATTGGTGAGTGGGGGCACATTCCAGAAGGGAAAACAGCATGAGCCAAACCAATCTGCCTGCTAAAACCTTTCCCTGAATGGATAGAGTTTATTTTCCTCATGCATTTCAAAGATTTATCTAAGAGCCAGCTTCATATACTATAGCTCCCTCACAATGTGGCCCTCTTGGCCATATGAGACCGTTTCAAGAAAAATATAATCAGGCTACATAACACAACAAAGCTATAAATTAGAATGAAAATATAAAATAAAAGAAATGGTATAAAGCAAAGGCTTTTGTGTGTATGTAGGGGGGGGAGTTTATATAAATGATACTGAAGGGTATTGAGTAGTTCACTCTGTTTCACAAAAGGAGAGGAGCTATTTTAACAGACAGCAGAGTAAGCAAAATAGCATTTACCAACATTTGAGCAAACACAGGGTAGGTAATAATTTCCTTGTGTGGATGACTGTAGTGTTAACTGAGCAGTCTAAAGCAATCTCATTTACTTTTATGGTTAAGTATTCAAGAGAAATCTCCCCCCCCCCCCCCCAGATCTGAATGTTTGCAAGGCTGAAGGGAAGACAGCTTAGCTCAGAAAACAATTTACAGTGATGTGTAAAGTAGTTACATTTTCTGACAACTCTGCCTGCTCCATTATACCACATATTAATAGCTTTTAGTGGCATTTAATGTATAATAGTCCAGATCCAATCACCACACTTCAGCTAGAATATAGCTAGTGCTATCTCAACAAAAAGAATCCAAGTATGAAGTTGATGGCAAACTCAGGTCATTGTCCTAGAGTCCATTTTAGCATCACGTTGTTGTCAGTGAGAAGGGCAATACTGACAGGTAGGAATGGTATCATCTTGAGCTATTCCATTTTGTTTTAATATCTATCTACTTTTAAATTCATAAGGAAACAAAACTATTTAGTCTTTGCTGTTTTTCTCCTTTCTTCTTCTTTGTGATAAGGAAAAATGCAATGCAATTTGGTTAAGGAAGAGAGTTGGAGAGAGGATTTAAAAGAAAAAAATAAAAATTACAAGGTGAAGTGATAATGAGACACTGGAATGTAAAATTCCTGTAACATTTCTTCAATACTTCATGCATGCATATGTGCCTTATTTTCCCCATTCTATTGAACAGGCAGATCTTAGTAAATAATATTGACTGAATATTGACTACACCTGCTTACTTCGTTTTCTTTACATTAGCTAAACACAAAGACAGTCAAATAGTGAAGTGGATAGCACCTCAAAACTAGTCACAAATGAGGCAGCTAGGTGGCACAGTGGCTAGAGCACTGGCCCTGGATTCAGGAGGACCTGAGTTCAAATCCAGTCTCAGATATTTACTAATTACCTAACTGTGTGGCCTTGGGCAAGTCACTTAACCCCATTGTTTTGCAAAAACAAAACAAAAAAAAAACTAGTTCTGAGTTCAAATTTGACCTTAGACACTCTGTAGCTGTGTGACCCTGGGTAAGTCCCTTAACCTCTTCTGACTTGGTTTTCTGGTCTGTAAAATAGGGATAATAAAAGCACCAAATTCCCAGAATTGTTGTGAGGATCAAATGAGATATTTGTAAACTACTAAGCACAATCCTATCTCATCATAGGAGTTTAATAAATGCTTGCTCCTCTTACAAGATAAGCAGTATAAACACCAAACTTAATGCAATTCAAGTCAATGTTAATTTGCCTTCTTTTTTTAGGCTCATATTTTCTTTATAAATGGGACACATATCATGAGCATTTAATGTTGAAATTTAAGAACCAACCATCCATTATCTAACTGTAATCTGAGCATAAATTTACTAAAGAAGGGAAAGATCTAAAAAAAGTTCCAGATTTTCCATATTCACATATACAAATTCTCACAGGGTTTTCAGATTGTTTCTCAATTGACCTTCTTGATTCCTAGTTGCTTTGGCAATAGGAAAATAATTTGGCCATTCAAGGAAGAATTTGTGGCTGACCTCAAAAGGCAGGAGTTTTTTCACAATGACAAAGGGAAGAGACAGACCTAAAACCTGAAGAAAAGAAAGGCCTTTTTTAATCACCTCAATTTTACATATGCTATTACAGACAGAGCTCTCTGGAGCCTTGAGAACATTGGGCACTGAGCTTAGGCAACTCTCAAGGTACCACATGGTCGTTTGTTAACCTTGTAGAGAACATGACATCTGATTCTTCTTTAGCAGAGGTAACAGATCGCTGCTCTTAGCATAAAGTGGCCCCGGAAGACTTGAAACTATTTTAAGCACAGCCCCATCCATGTCCCAGAAAACATTCTGAATGTTAGCAAATGCTTGTGCTAAGTAATTATTCAAAACAGTCAGCCGAGGACATTAGTTCAAAATAGTTTAACATTTTCAAGTATTTAAAGTTACCCTTTTAAAAATAAAATAGCAAGAAGATAAATCGAGAATCGGAATCCTTGACCTCATCTTCATTATCAGTTTTAAACAGGTGTTTGTTTCAATAATTTCCCTCAGCAAAGATGTTAACTTATTTAGGAAAGGCAAATATCAACATCCCAGAGGCAGCTTGAAAGTAACCCACAGTGACTGGATAAATTTGAGAGCTCAAAATCTTCATCCTGCTGTGTCTTTGGGAAAAAGAAAACATTTCTGACCACCTTTATAATAACACTATCCCCAAGGTGAAAAGTACCTTGTGTAACCCTATTGCCCTTAAGAATTAATTTTGTGTAGATACAGGCATGGGAATAAGTATTAGATTTCAGCATAGAAAAAGGTAAAGGAATAGGTTTAGATAAGGGCTTAAGCATAGATTTAGACAAAGATGTAGGTAGAGGTATAAATATAGGTTTAGATATTCATATAGGCATAGATATAAGTATGAGAGAAGAGGTAATAGTATAAGTAAAGGTATGGGTATAGGTATGGAGCACATATACCTATGTATGTAGATATAGAGATATGTATACATATATAATGTATGATGCATGTAAAATGTATATAACTATGGCATTCTCACAAAGAATTGGGCAGTCTCTTGAACAAAGACTACTTTATTGTTCTGTCTATATCCCTAGGATCTAGCACAATGACTGCATAGAGCAATAAATATATGTTGATTTTGATTGAAAAAGGAACATATGAAAGTACTTGAAGAGCTGTTATATAAGAGAGATTAAATTTGACCTTCTTATCACTTCAATCACCAGCACCTCAGAAATTGAAGGTCATCTAACCTGGTTCCTATGCAAATTGTGAATCCTGTCCCCAACATCTCCAGCAATTGATCATCCAAACTCTACTTGGAGATCTCCAGCCATGAGGGATTACCCCTGAGGCAATTTATTCCACATTGGGAGAGGTCTTACAATAAGAAAAATTTTCCTTATGCTGTATGAAAACTATTTTACTTTTATTATCTACACATAAATACAATCTTTGCCTTGTGGGTCCAAGGAGAGCAAATCTTATCCCTCTTCCATGTAATTCCTCTTCTTCAACCAACCAATTCAGTAAGCATTAATTAAGCACCTTTTCTTTGTCAGGGATTATGCTGTAAGGAAAGAAGAAGGAAAGAAAGAATGGAAGAAAGAAAGCAAGGAAGGAAGCAAAGAAGAAAAGAATGAGAATGAAAGGAGAAAAAGAAAGAAAAACAGAGAAAAAGAGAAGAGAAAAGAAACAGTATTTGCCCAAAGAGTTTGCACTATTAGGGGAGAGCAAATATACATATTTATGCATGCAGATATGAGTATGCATATGCAAATG
The DNA here is from genome assembly GCF_037893015.1 of Macrotis lagotis. NCBI lineage: Eukaryota > Metazoa > Chordata > Mammalia > Peramelemorphia > Peramelidae > Macrotis > Macrotis lagotis. The sequence goes on along the minus strand of NC_133666.1, from coordinate 161,866,841 downwards.
TGTGTATTTATAAAAATATAGATCTTCCACAAAAGCAAAACCAATCATCTTGCTTGGATAATATAAACTTTTATACCTCATGGAACTTCATTCTGGGAGATTTATGATGTATAAGGGAAATACTTGGAGAGATTGTTTAACAACTAAGACTTGTTCTGGGCAGGTAGATGGTCAATGGATAGGATAGTGGGCCTCAAATCAGGAAGACCTAAGTTTAAATACAATCTCAGAAATTTGCTAACTGTGTGACCCTGGGCAAGTCTTTTAACTGCCTCAATCCACTATAGAATGGAAAACCACTCCAATATCTTTCTTAAGAAAACCACATAGATAATATTAGAATACTATGGTCTACAAGGCCACAAAAAGTTGGACATAAATGAGCAAATAAACAACAATAACTGATTATAATTGCTAGTCATGTGACAAAGGGTAGGCTCTCTCATTGACTTCAGAGTCATTCAAAAAGGCCTGTCAGCATTAGCCATGGCCTCTTTTTCCTTTTCCTTGGGAGTTCTTGATTAGTCTTTCCCTCAAAGCATCTGGTCAGAGTTCATACATAAAAGAAAAGACCTGAGGAACTTCTCCTGAGGTCATGAGGTCCTGAGAAACAAATCCTTCATGCTTAATCTTTTGGTCTTCTTTTCTGTACTATATAAAGGAAGTGAAGTCCCTAACATTGAGGGTTTTGGAAGAATGGAAAGGCAAGTTACATAAATGAAGGAACTGAATTCAGGTTAGATTGTATAAACAATACAGCATGCATGTTCCAAAGGAAGGAGTGACCTTCAGACTCCAATCCAAGGAAATGATCCCCAAGGCAGTTTTGCTGCATTTGGAAAGAAGTTCTTGTAGAAATTGAGTTAAATCATAAGCCTAATCCTCCCCCACTTTCCACTGATCAAAATGATGTAGGGGAGGTTATATCCTGGGTCAATATTTGCATCTATGATCTTTCTATATTTCCAAAGTAAAAATCTTTCTGTAAAATCCAATGATGCTAAGTGGTTAAGTGTAATGGGGATGCTAGATATAGGCCCCTAAAAAAGAAGGGAAGCATAGTTCATAGGAGGATGAGGCAAAAGCAGAAGAGAATGAGAAGTTCTAACCCTTTAGGGTTAGCACCTAAGTAGCCTGACTGAGAGAAAGAGCAAGAATGAATATGCTAAACATAACATTTATATTTGACATATGTGTATATTTATTATATAAGCTTGTTTGCATAAAACCAATTATGTGTATTATGTTTATATATATATATATATATATATGTTTGTATGTGTATATTTATACATACACATATGCCTTTTCACTAGATTTTTCCCCTAAACCTGGAATGCTTTCTTAGATTTCCAGTCTTCCTTCAAGATTCAACTCAAAACTCCTCTCCCATTAGTATCTTATCTCTGTCATTATTTTCTATGATAGATTGGATGGATGGATGATAGATAGATGATGTATTGGATGGAAGGATGAAATGGATGGGATGGATGGAGATGGATGGATGAATGGAGATTTTGTATATTTCTATTTCTCTTCATATTGTCTAACCCATGAGATTTGGAGTTCTCCAGGACAGGTAATATGTTGTTGTCTTTTTTGGTATACCCAGAACTTAGCACAATGTCTACCTAACACATAGTACTTAATAAATGTTTATTGACTAATTAATTGATATGTATATAGATACAACAATATATAAAAATCTTTGATTACTTTGTTTCCTTAAAAATTCAGATGAAGTGATGAAGTGCCACCTTCTACATAATGACTTTTTTGATTCAACACTTTTCCTCTTCCTTCACCCCTCACCTCCAAACTCTACCCCCAGCACTAGTTTGATCTGTCCTGGAAGGAAAAAAAAAAATTTCTAAAAGGCAGAAGTGAGGAAGTACAGAGGTGAGGATGAAGTAATTCAGAAACAGAGAACAATTAAAAAAAGGTACAGAGATTGGAGATGGAGTCCCATGTGTGAGAAACTATATTATAAAACAGGAAAGATAGGTCATAAACATGCTGCAAAAAAACTTTAAAGGCCAAACAGAGGATTTTGTATTTAACCTACAAGCAACGGGGGGGGGGGGGAGCACTGGAGTTAACTGAGTAGGAAAATGATATAGATATATCTGTGCTTAAGGAAAATGACTTGGCAGTTCTGTGGAAGATGGATTGGAGTGAGCAGAAATAAGTTAGAGTCAGATAGGAACTATTGCAATAGCTCAACTTAGAACTAGTGAAGATCTGAATTAAAGTAGTGATTTGGAAGATGCTGTCAAAACAGAAATGACAAAATTTGGTAACTATTTAGTTTTATGAGGTTAAGGAGAGAAGTGAAGCAAATATAATGCTGAGATTGCAAATTTGAGTGACTAAGAAAGAGGTTCTGTCATCGGAATGGAACAACATTCAGAAAAGGGATGGATACAGGACAAAAGATAATGAATTAATTCTATTAAGGATAAATTGAATGTGAGGAACATCCTGTTTGATAGGCAGATAGTGATTGGGACTAATGCTCAGAAGAGAAATATAACCTTAATCTAAAGATTTGTAGTTAGATGTGTGTGTGTGTGTGTGTGTGTGTGTGTGTGTGTGTGTGTGTGTGTGTAAAATAAACAAGGGGAAGCTTCAGACAGGCCACCAAGAAAAAAGAAGAAAGGACCAGAACAAAGTCTCCCAATACAATATAAAGAGAAAAGGTGATATGGACAAATAACCTGCAAAGGAGACAGTAAGGAAAGGTCAAACAGGTAGGAAGAAGAGACTGAGAAGAGGAAACAAGCATTTATGAAGAGCCTACTATGTTTAAAGCACCATGCTAAGCACTTTGCATATATTTCACTTAATTTTCACCAAAAAAAATCACAACAAAACAAAATAAACCAAAAAATATATAAGTTTGGTGCTTTTATTATCCTCATTAACGATTGAGTAAACTGAAGCAAACAAGTTACCTAATTTGCCCAGGGTCACATAGCTAGCAAATATCTGGGACTGAATTGGAATTCAGGTTCAAAGACAATTAAAAAATACTGTCACAAAAACACAAATAATGAAGAGTGTCCAAGACAAGAAGGTGTATTCAAATGCTGAGGAGATAATCAAGAAAGGGGAAAAAAAATTACTAAAAGACAGCAGTTTTGGCAAGTAAAAAAACTGGTAACTTTGGAGACAGCATTTTCAGTTGAGAGATGAGGGTAAAAGACATTGCCAAGGACTGAATAGTGAGTAAAAAGAAAAGAGGAGACACTGAGTATAGGCAGCTCTTCCTGGAAATTTTGCCAAAAAAAAAAAAAAGAAATAGAGTTATAGGGCAAAAACCTATGGAGATGATAGAATCTAGTAAGCTGCATTGGGGGGGAGGGGGAATTATTTTTTTAGGATAGGCTTGAGCATTGTTTTAGGGAGCAAGAAAGGAACCAGGACAAAGAGGATACATTGAATATTAATAAAAAGTGATATTAGCTGTGAGTTAAACTATTGAAGACTATAGAAGCACATGGGGTCAAGGGCTACATCTTTTCAAAAACAGGATTAAAATAGAAAAGTTTGGAGATGATGTGAAGTATTTTGAATGACCTCAGCAAAAGGAATTTATTTTCTCAGTAATATGAAACAAGGTTTTCATCTGAGGGTGGCAAAGCAAGAATCATGGGATGCTTGTGAAAAGAAGTGAAGGCTTGGAACACCTTTGAGAAGTGAGATAGGGAATCAGTTAGAGAGGAATAAATGAATTGCTTCACAGCAATGATGGCTCAGTTGAGAAGAGATAACTTTAATTTATAGTAGACTCAGCTCAGTTACATAACTTTCTCCAGTGCCATTCATCAAACATGAATAGGAACAGAGGACACAATTGATTGGATACATGGGGTAATAAAAAATGAGGAGTAAAAGATAACCCTAAGGTTGGGAGCATGGACAAATGAACATCCTTAATGTTTTTAACAGACCCTTGAATAGTACAGCTTACATAAACCTTACCATATAGGTTCTTCTATTCTGAATGTAAGCTAATTTGTCATTGTCTCTTCTAAAATGTAATATCTACAATTAAATAGAATACTTTCATTGCGGTCTGACAAAGGACTATGACCTTTCTTGTTATGATTACTATTATGCAACCTGGGCAGGTAGTTTAGGTATCAGTGAATAGTGTCAGACTTAGAGTCAAGAAGATTTATCTTCCTGAGTTCAAATTTGGTGTCAAATATTTAATAGCTGTGTGACCCTGGGCAAGTCACTTAATCCAGTTTGACTTAGTTTCCTTATTTATAAAATGAACTGGAGAAGAATACTCCAGTATCTTTGACAAGAAAACCTCATATGGGGTCATGAAGCATCAAATATGATTGAAACAAATGAATAACACTACAAAATATAGGGAATTATGAGGCTTAACTTATTTTATTTTGTTGGTTTAGGGTTTTTGGTATTTTTGTTTCTACATTACAGTGTTGACTCAAATTGAGTTGGCAAACTACTAAAATCCATATATTCAAAAATATAATGTCCTGGGCAAGAAAATGATGTTACAAATGATTTAGCTTTGCTAATATTTGAGGGACCTTTGGCAACCTATTAAATATTTTGATTCAAATTTATCTATAAGATGAGAATGTTTAATGATCTCATCTCTATGGTCCCTGTTGAACTGTAAAATTCTAGGAAACTATTATCATTAGGAAAGCTAACATTTCTGTCTGCCAGCTTCATCCTTGAAGTCATTTTCAATGTTAGACATAAATCTGATCCTTTAAATTTTTCTTGATTTGATTTTTTGGCATTAACCTAAATCCCATGTATCTTTTTCAACTTTGCTACCTATGTTCAGTATTTCATAGAAATCTAGCTAACTATAAGAAATATGAACTCTTTCAACTTAAATAGAAAACTGTTGTAAAAGGCCAAACAATAGGTGTAGTGCTGCTAACCCTCAAGAAACAAGGATAGAAGTTTTGAAAAATATCTTCTTTTGATCTGACTAAAGGTTATCGATTTCTGATTGGTTCCCTCACTGAGGGATAGAACCAGTCTTCAGTCATTTCAGTTGTGTCCATTCTTTGTGAACTCATTTGGGGTATTCTTGTCAAAGATACTACAGTAGCTTTGATGGGGGGAAGGGTTCCAATAAATGAGCCACCTCCCCAGCTTTCAGATCTGCTCTAATTGTCTTCTGTGGATCCTTGCCAGATATGGAAAATTCCAACTATGACTTAATTACTGACTCTGCAGTTTTTACCTCTGCTTTTGTCCAAAGCCTTCTGGCTTCCCATTAGCAGTGCCCATTACTTGGGATTATCTGTTCTCTTTTTACCCTATGTGAGAGTATGCCTAGAGACTTAATCATTTATTATCAACACTTGGGACCTTCTGTGATATCTATAAGCTGTCTTTTTTTTCCCCAAGGCAATGGGGTTAAGTGGCTTGCCCAAGGCCACACAGCTAGATAATTATTAATTGTCTGAGGCCGGATTTGAACTCAGGTACTCCTGACTCCAGGGCCGGTGCTCTACCCACTGAACCACCTAGCCACCCTTTATAAGCTGTCCTTAACAAGCACATTTATAACTTAATAATATGTTCTGTCCTTTCTAACTGTCCTTTGGTGGCATCAACTTCTGACATCCAGAACCACTTCAAATAAACTTGGTTATTTATCTCAGATCATTTTTTCCTCTCTTCATTCTTCTCTCCCTATATAAATAACAATATATCAGATCCCTCTTTGCTAGAGTATCTCCCAACTCTTAGCCCACTATACCATCACAGTTTCCAATAAAATGCCCAATTACAAAGGAGAGATCCCACATCACTTGAATTCTTTCTCAGCATCCAATATAGAACCCCAATATTATAGGTCTGTGAACTCCAACTTTTTACCATAATTTTTCAGCTCATATTTTCTAGATGAGGAGATTGAGAAAAACAGGGTTTAGTGACATGCCCAGAATCATACATCTAATGTCTAAATCCAGATTTTTAACTCAGGAAAATGTGTCTTCCTTACTCCAAATCCAGTATATTATCCATTGTGTCACCTAGTTGGCCCAAGACTAGTAGCAATTCTCAAGGAAGAAAGGAAAGGCTTTTTTAGCACCACATTTAATATTGTAACTGTAAAAATACCCATGGTTTCATTGTTGTGCCATAGGTCACAGATCTTTTATGTCTTAATAAACATTCTTTTTTTTTCAGTTCCATGCTCCAAATCCAATTCTAGTTTTATTTTTAATTAAAGATTTTATTTGAGTTTTACAATTTTTCCCCATCTTACTTCCCTCGCCCCACCCCCCAACAGAAAGCAATATGTCAGCCTTTACTTTGTTTCTATGTTGTACATTGATGCAAATTCAGTGTGATGAGAGATAAATCATATTCTTAAGGAAGAAAAAAAAGTGTAAGAGATAACAAGATCAGGGGCTGCTAGGTGGTTCAGTGGGTAGAACACCGGCCCTGGAGTCAGGAGTACCTGAGTTCAAATCCGGCCTCAGACACTTAATAATTACCTAGCTGTGTGGCCTTGGGAAAGTCACTTAACCCCATTGCCTTGCAAAAAAAAAAAAACTAAAAAAAAAAGATAACAAGATCAGACAATAAGATATTTGGGTTTTTTTTTTCTAAAATGGAGGGAATAGTCCTTGAACTTTGTTCAAACTCCACGGCTCTTTATCAGGATACAGATGGTATTCTCCACTGCAGACAGTGCAAAATTGTCCCTGATTGTTGCACTGATGGAAGGAGCAAGTCCATCACAGTTGAACATCACCCCCATGTTGCTGTTAGGGTATACAGTATTTTTCTGGTTCTGCTCATCTCACTAAGCATCAGTTCATGGAAATCCCTCCAGGCTTCACCAAATTCCCATCCCTCCTGGTTGCTAATAGTATAGTAGTGTTCCATGACATACATATACCACAGTTTGCTAAGCCATTCCCCAATTGAAGGACATTTACTTGATTTCCAATTCTTGGTCACCACAAACAGGGCTGCTATGAATATTTTTGTACAAGTGATGTGTTTTACCCTTTTTCATCATCTCTTCAGGGTATAGACCCAGTAGTGGTATTGGTGGACCATTTTTGTTGCCAGTTGGGCATAGTTCCAAATTTCTCTCCAGAAAGGTGGGATGAGTTCACAGCTCCACCAACAGTGTAATAGTGTCCCAGATTTCCCACAATCCTTCCAATAATGATCATTATCCTTTCTGGTCACATTGGCCAGTCAGAGAGGTGTGAGGTGGTACCTCAGAGAAGTTTTAATTTGCATTTCTCTAATAATTAATGATTTAGAGCAATTTTTAATATGGCTATGGATTGCTTTGATCTCCTCATCTGTAAATTGCCTTTGCATATCCTTTGACCATTTGTCAATTGAGGAATGGCTTTTTTTAAAAAAAATATGACTCAGTTCTCTGTATGGTTTAGAAATGAATCCTTTGTCAGAATCATTATTTGTAAAGATTGTTTCCCAATTTGCTACATTTCTTTTCATGCTGGTTACAGTGGTTTTATCTGTGCAAAAGCTTTATAATTTAATGTAATCAAAATCATCTAATTGGTTTTTGGTGATGTTCTCCATCTCTTCCTTAGTCATAAACTGCTCCCCTTTCCATAGATCTGACAGGTAAACTAGTCCTTGATCATCTAAATTGCTTATAGTATTATTTTTTATGTCTAAATCCTGTAACCATTTGGATCTTATCTTGGTAAAGGGTGTGAGGTGTTTGTCTAATCCAAATTTCTTCCATACTAACTTCCAATTTTCCCAGCAGTTTTTATCAAAGAGAGAGCTTTTATCCCAATAGCTGAACTCTTTGGGTTTATCAAACAGCAGATTTCTATAATTTGCTGCTATTGTACCTAGTCTATTCCACTGGTCCACCACTCTGTTTCTTAGCCAATACCAAACAGTTTTGATGACTGATGCTTTATAATATAATTGTAGATCAGGTAGGGCCAAGCCCCCTTCTTTTGAATTTTTTTCATTAAATTCCTGGAAATTCTTGACTTTTTATTTCTCCATATGAATTTACTTACAACTTTTTCTAACTCAAAGTAATTTTTTGGAATTTTGATTGGTAGGACACTAAACAAGTAGTTTAGTTTTAGTAGAATTGTCATTTTTATTATATTAGTTCTACCTATCCAAGAGCAGTTGATATTTGCCCAGTTATTTAAATCTGATTTAACTTGTGTGAGAAGTGTTTTATAATTATTTTCAAAAAGTTTCTGAGTCTGTCTTGGCAAATAGACACCCAAGTATTTTATATTGTCTGAGGTTACTTTGAATGGGATTTCTCTTTCTAGCTCTTCCTGCTTTATCTTGCTAGACATATATAGAAAAGTTGAGGATTTATGAAGATTTATTTTATAACCTGCAACTTTGCTAAAATTGCTGATTGTTTCCAGCTGTTTTTTGGATGATTTCTTGGGATTCTCTAGGCAGACCATCATGTCATCTGCAAAGAGAGAGAATTTTGTCTCTTCCTTCCCAATTCTAATTCTTTCAATTTCTTTTTCTTCTCTAATTGCTGAAGCTAACATTTCTAATACAATATTGAATAGTAGTGGTGATAATGGGCACCCTTGTTTCACCCCTGATCTTATTGGGAATGCCTCTAGCCTCTCCCCATTGAATATAATGCTTGTTGATGGTTTCAGATCTAATTATTCTAAGGAACAGTCCATTTATTCCTACACTCTCTAGTGCTTTTAGTAGGAATGTGTGCTGTATTTTGTCAAAAGCTTTTTCAGCATCTATTGATATGATCATATAATTTCTGACAGGTTTGTTGTTGATATAATTGAGTATACTATCAGTTTCCCTAATATTGAACCAACCCTGCATTCCTAGGATAAATCCTACTTGATCATAATGTATTATCCTAGTGATAACTTCTTGTAATCGTTTTGCTAAGATTTTATTTAAGATTTTTGTGTCTATATTCATCAGGGAGATAGATCTATAATTTTCTTTCTCTGTTTTAACTCTTCCTGGTTTAGGTAACAGCACCATATTAGTTTCATAGAAAGAGTTAGGCAGCGTTCCATCTTTCCCTCTTGTTCCAAAGAGTTTATATAGAATTGAAACCATTTGTTCCTTAAATGTTTGGTAGAATTCATTTGTGAATCCATCAGGCCCTGGAGATTTTTTCTTGGGGAGTTCAATGATGGCTTGTTGGATATCTTTTTTCTGAGATAGGGTTGCTTAGGTATTTAATCTCCTCTTCATTTAACCTGGGCAACTGATATTTTTGTAAATATTCATCCATTTCACTTAGATTATCAAATTTATTGGCATAGAGTTGGGCAAAATAATTTCAAATTATTATTTCAATTTCCTCCTCATTGGTGGTGAGTTCACCTATTTCATTTATGATATTAGCAATTCGATTTTCTTCTTTCTTTTTTTTAAATCAAATTTACCAGGGGTTTATCAATTTTATTGGTTTTTTCATAATACCAACTTTTGGCTTTATTTATTCAATATTTTTTTGCTTTCAATTTTATTAATTTCTCCTTTAATTTTTAGAATTTCTAATTTGGTATTTAATTGGGGATTTTTCATTTGTTCTTTCTCTAATTTTTTTAGTTGTATTTTTAGTTCATTGATTTACTCTTTCTCCAATTTATTCATGCAAACATTTAAAGCTATAATATATCTCGTGAGAGCCACTTTGAGTGAATCCTATAGGTTTTGATATGTTGTTTCATTAATATCATTATCTAAGATAAAATGGTTAATTCTTTCTGTAATTTGTTTTTTCGTCCACTTATTCTTTAAAATGAGGTTATTCAGTTTCCAATTTGTTCTGGGTCTATATCTCCTTGACCTCAATATTGCATATGACTGTTATTGCATTGTGATCTGAGAAAGATGTATTCACTATTTCTGTCTTTCTGCAGTTGATCATTAGGTTTTTAATGTCCAAATACATGGTCAATTTTTGTCTAAGGCGCAGGCGCCGTGGGAGCGGGGCAGCATGGCGTCCCAGGCCAAGAAGCATGCTCTGGGCGGCCTAGGGAGCCCGAGCCGAGGAGCAGCGCCGAGAGACAGGCGAGGACACCGACGGGAGCGGCGAGGAGAGCCGCGAGGAGGAAGGCGAGGAAGACGAGCTCGTCAACCAAGAAGTGACGGTGGAATTCGAGGCGGGATTAAGAAGCTGCTGCAGCAGCTCTTCCTCAAGGCCCCGGTGAACACGGCCCAGCTGGGCCACCTCCTCGCGCAGCAGAGCCGCCTGGGCAGCGTCATCAAGCAAACAGATGTTCCAGAGGAAAGTGATGAGGAGGATGGTGAAGAAGAGGAGATTTTTGGTTTCATAAGCCTCTTGAATTTACCTGAAAGAAAGGGTACCGAATGTGTCGAACAAATTAAAGAGTTGATTCTAAGTCAGTGTGAGAAGAACTGTGAGCAGAGTATGGTTGAACAGCTGGATAAGCTTTTAAATGATCCCACTAAGCCTATGGGCTTCCTGCTAAGCGAGAGATTCATTAAATGTCCCACCCCAGATTGCTCTACCCATGCACCAGCAGCTTCAAAAGGAACTCATGGAGGCTCATCAGGCCAATCAGCCTTGTGGGAGGTGGCACTACTACCTCATGATCAGCAAGACATTCCAAGAGGTTGCGAAGAATTCCAGACATCGAGGGAAAGTGCCCCAGAAAGAAGAGGTGATGTTTGCCAATGCAGACGAGAAATTTTTCTATGAGAAAGCACTTCTGAAATTCAGCTTCTCGGTGCAAGAAGAGTGACCTGGCCCTGGGAAGCCGGTGGTCATTTGATGACTTACCTATGAAACCCTTGCGCACATTGATGCTAATTCCAGCAAGATGAGTGCGGTCATGGAGATGCTGAAGGAGCACCTCTCCATCTAATCCAGGCAGTGGCTCATTTGGAGAAGGCTTGGGGAGAGACTTATCAGAGAGGGATGGTTCAAGTCACCGTGGCCTTAGCAGGATTGTTTTTTCCATTTGGTCCAATGTCCCTTGGACTCGTGAATCATTCATTAAAAGCTCGTTACTTCAAAAGAAAATGGAACACACATGTGGGTTAGGAATTTAAAAACCTAGCAACTCTATTATGGTTGCTTTCATGATGTACAAAATCTTTTATTTGTACAAAATTATCCGGGCTGGCAATTTGTCCTGTTAACTCTCTGTACATCTTCTGTGCACGAAGCATTACACTGATTTTATTGGTTGGGGAATGGGCTCCGTACCCCAAAACCCATGTCTTTCTGATGATGTCATTCATGAGGACATTACACTGTTTATTGCACGTAGATATATTTCAGTGTGGACTGAATAATAGAATGAAGACTTGAAAGTCACTGAATCACACATCTTGGTTCAGCAGGAGCTTCACATAGTTTATCTTTGCTTGTCTTCTGTTCCTTTTTCGTTGTTGAAATGGGTGAGAAGTGATTAATTACTTGCTCCAGTATATCCTTACTTTCACTAGGAGGCAGATTACTAAAGTAATATGGGGGTGCCAACTGCATAAATCTGGTGGAGCAAAGAACAAGATAAAGCTATTTAAAATGATAGAAAATATCATTTAAAACCAATGATACTAAAATTGTTATATAAAAAATTTAATAAAAATCCCATTCATCAACCCAGATAAAGAAAGCTCTACCTTAGTGGGATAGTGACTTTGAAAATAACTATTTGAATGCAAAGTCTTCACAAATGGTATTGGGTACATAACCTTGAAAATAGGTTTTTTTGTATACAGTTGCAACATGGAAACAAAATCCATTGTCCTGCAAGGGGAGCCATGTTCAATCAATAAAATGTTTCTATTTTCTTAAAAAAAATTTTTTTTGTGTAAGTTCCATGTACTGCAGAGTAAAAGGTATATTCCTTTCTATCCCTGTTCAGTTTCCTCCATGTCTACCATATCTAGTTTTTCCTAACAATTTATTTACCTCCTTAACTTCTTTCTTGTTTATTTTATGATTCGATTTATCTAGATCTGAGCATGGGAGGTTGAGGTCTCCCACTAGTAGAGTTTTGCTGTCTGTGTCTTCCTGTAGTTCTTTCAGCTTCTCCTCTAAGAATTTGGATGCTGTCCCATTAGGTGCATATATATTCAGTATTGCAATAGCTTTATTGTCTGTGGTACCTTTTAGGGGGATAAAGTTTCCTTCCTTATCTCTTTTAATGCTATCTATTTTTGCTCCTGCTCTGTCTGAGATAAGGATCTTTACCCTTGCTTTTTTTACTTCAGCTGAAGCAAAATATATTTTGCTCCAAACTTTTACCTTTACTCTATATGTATCTCTCTGCTTCAAATGAGTTTCTTGTAAGCAGCATATTGTAGGATTCTGTTTTCAATCCACTCTGCTATTTGCTTATGTTTTAAGGGAGAGTTCATCCCATTCACATTCAAGATTATGATTACTAATTCTTTATTGCCCTCCATGCTTTCTTCCCTCTGTTTGTATTTTCCCCCATCCCCCCTTATCCATATTCCCCACTATTTTATTTCTGAAAACCACCCCCTTCAGTGTGTTTGCCCTACTATATCACCCCTCCCCTTTCTTTCCCCTTTCCCTTTTTTCCTTTTCCCTTCCCTTCCTTTTATTTCCCCCCTTTTCCCCCACTCTCCTTCCCTTTTTCTGTCCCCCCTCCCCTTTTCCCCTTTTAATCTTTGAAAGGTTAGATATTTTTGTTAAGTTAACTAAGTATATGTAAATTGACTTTAAGCCAAGTCTGATGAAAAGAAGATTCAGGTGTTTCTCATTTCCTCCCTTATTCCCCTCTATTACCATAGGTATTTTGTACCTCTTAGTGTAATGAGATTTACCCCATTCAATCCCCTCCCTCCTCCCATCTCCTTCCTGTCCCCCTTTTTAAGGAGGTAGTGTTTTTTAGATCATCCTATCTGAGTCATAGAAAATTCTAAGTGTCTGTCACTTCTAGCTAAGTACATTCTGTCTAATAGAGTTAAAATTCTTGAAAGTTATTAGAGTCTTTCTCCCAAGTGGGGTTAAAGCCAGTTACATCCCATTGGATAGCAGTCTCATGGATAGGTCATGAATGTCCATCACTTCTGGCTAGGTATATTCTCTCTGTTAGAGTTACAATTCTCAAGATTTATGAGAATCTTTCTCCCCATGCTGGGATATAGCTAGTTTCAACTTATTGGATGGCAGGGTTTTTTTTTCTTTTACAGCACCCCCCCCGCTTTTTTTTTACCTTTTCATGTTTCCTGATCCTCCTGTTGATATCAAAATTTTCTATTTAGCTCTGATCTTTTCAACATGAATTTTTGAAATTCTTCCATTTCGTTAAATGCCCATATTTTTCCCTGGAAGAGAAGGCTCAGCTTTGCCAGATAGTGGATTCTTGGCTGCATTCAAAGCTCCCTTATTCTTTGAAATATCTCATTCCAGGCCCTTCACTCCCTTAATGTTGATGCAGCCAGATCCTGTGTAATCCTTACTGTGGCTCCTTGATATTTAAATTGTTTCTTCCTGGCTGCTTGCAGGATTTTCTCTTTTATCTGATAGTTCTGGAATTTGGCCACAACATTTTAGGATCTTTTTCTGGAGGGGATCAATGTATTCTTTCAATAACTACTTTGTCCTCTGGTTCCATGACATCAGGGCAAATTTCTATCACTAGATCCTGTAATATTAATTCCAGGCTTTTTTTTCTATTCAATGTTTTCAGGAAATCCAATAATTCTCAGGTTGCCCCTCCTCGACCTATTGTCAAGGTCAGTGGTTTTGCTGATGAGGTATTTTACATTTTCTTCTATTTTTTCTATTTTTGATTTTGTTTGACAGGCTCTTGCTGTTTCATGACATCATTAGTTTCTGCAGACTCCATTCTTTTTTTTAGGGAGGATTTTGCTTCATTAACCTTTTACCACTCCTTTTCCAGTAGGTCAATTCTACTTTTGAAAGATCTTTCCATTTGACCAATTAAGGTTTTGAGAGAGTTATTTTCTTTTTGCATTTGCCCTATTAATGATCTTAGAGATTCAGTATCATTTTGTATTTGACCAATTGTATTTTCTAATTATTTGTTTTCTTGTTGCAATGTATTAATTGTCTCTCCCAAATTTTCCAGTTGATTTTTAAATTCTTAACTTATTTCTTCAAGGAAGTATTTCTGGGCTGGAGACCAGATCATATTCTCCTCAGAGGTTCTAGGACTCTCTGAGTTAGGGTCTTTTCCTTCCTAGAATTTTTCTGTTGATCTACCTTTCCACTGACCTTTCTTCATTTTGCTAAAACCTTGAGTTGGGGAGGGGTTGGTTCACAGGGGTTTGGTGTTGGGATCTCTAAGAGGCTTTACTCACTGAGTGAAATTTCTCTGGCTGGCCAGTAGGAGGTACTGGTTGCTTTCTCTGGAGTGTCTTTGACCTTGATTGAGGCCTACTCCCTTAACCTGAAGGGAGTAATTGAAGCTATTGAATCCTTTTGCCTTCAATCAATGGTGGTCTTTACCCTGGGGTGAGGTCATTCCTCTCCCTATTGTCAGCTGGGCTGGTTCTTCTGCTCACACACCTGTGACTGAGGCAGAAGTAGTCTGTGATTGTGTTTGTTCTGGGAAGAGACCTCAGCTGCAATGGAGACGAGTTCCTCAGACTAGAGGAGCCCAGGGATGGTGTCCTCAGCTCTCCTGCAGAGGAACTCTCCCCCCAACCCTGTTGGCAAACTCCAGAGGGTCAGAGCAAATACCAGTGCTTCTGCTCCCTAGTAGACCCAAGCCCCCATGGTCTAGCCCCACTGCTGATCAAGCAGGTCCATGTCTCTGGCCCTCAGGCTCCCTGGCTCCAATTCAGCCACTAATCCAGCTGATCTGGGGCTGATCTGCCCTCTGTGCTTGGACTCACCAGACCCGACTCACCCATGGCTGAGGAAGACAAATCCTGAGGTAAGATGTTCTTTCTCCTGGTCTTTCTTTCTGGGTTTTGTAGGTCAGATTTCTGTTAAAAGGTTTGTTTCATATCATAGATGGGGAAAGATCAGGAGACTTTTGAACTGTGCCTGTCTTCTCTCAGCCATCTTAGCCAGAAGTCCCTTAATAAACATTTTTTTTAGGTTTTTGCAAGGCAAACGGGATTAAATGGCTTGCCCAAAGCCACACAGCTAGGTAATTGTTAAGTGTCTGAGACCAGATTTGAACCCAGGTACCCTTGACTTCAGGTCCAGTGCTTTATCCACTATGCCACCTAGACGCCCCATAAACATTCTTCATAAATTGCTATGATCAAAAAATTCACTTAGTGATCAACGAGGTAATTCACCTAGATCCAGGTCCTGAGCTCATGGATCAGTGTTCTGAATCCTCGTTGCAAGACATGGAGAGATGATAGGACTCTCTCATTCAACCACAACTTTAGCAATAAATACTCTTAAAATGAATAGCTGTATTATAACATAATCTTTATTCCACTAACAAGTAAAAGCAAAACCCAGTGCATAGCTCATGGGGTACAACTGAAATGCTAACAAGCCAGAACTAAGATAAAAAACAAATGTAGTGTGTGTGAACAATGATAAAAATAGTTCAACGGGTGATTCTAGATGAGGGTCACATTCATCTGAATATGAAGAATTTCTTTTTACTAAAAACCTCCCTATAATAAAAACACCTAAATCTGGGTGAAGAATTAATAATGAGTATTCAACAACAATACAGAATGTAAAGAAAAGCTACCATACTTCCCCATGTATAAAACACACCCTTTTCGAAAAATTTAGGGTCTAAAAACTGGGAGCAGCTTATACAGTGGTTGCAGATTTTTTTACTTGAATTTCTCTTTTTTTCACCCTTGCTGACTTTGTACTCATTGTTTTGCATTTGTTAGTGGTATATTAGGTTACATTTTGCCACATTCTACCCAGAATTGGCTCAGAAAAGATTTTAGTTCAGTGCTGAACTCAAATTCAAAGTGATACAATTTGCAAGAGATTCCATTCCAAGAATGGAAATCACATTGCTGAATTGAAGTTTGGTTCTCCTCCAGCTGAGAAAACAACCCAAGACTGGCTACAAGAAGAAGAGACCCTATTGAAAATGCACTGACAAAAGAAGGCCATAAAAGTTAAATCAGCCAGCCAAATGGCCTGAGTTAGAGGGGGAATTGAAGAGATGGATTGAAGAGCAAAGGGCAAGTGGAATTCCTGTGTCCATAAAAAGAAAAGAAAAGAGAACTCAAAATGGACAAAGATGGTTTAGCATGAGGCAGGAAGAATTACTGATGAAAAAGAAGTTACTGATGTCAAAGGAGTACATAACTGCTGTTTCGGGCTCCAAAATCAAGGTTTCTCTTATACATTGGGAAATACAATATATATTACTTATATAAGGGAGAGGGGAGAACCTTCCTATTTTAATATCAGGAAAAATAAAGTAAAATATAAAGGAAAGGTTATTTGAATAACATAAGACTGTTCTGCACTATCCAGAAACCACAGAGAATGGAATAATGTGTTATAAAGAGCTAAGGAGCTCAAGATAGAACCTAAGGTGACATACTATGAAAATTGAAGCTTAATCATCAATAGAAAAATTGTGTTTAAAAAAAAGGATATGTTTTTGAAGCATTCCTAACAAGGCCAAAAAAAAAAAAAAAGAGCAGATCAACTGATACATAAATACCTCAAACAATAGAAATACAAAAAAAGGCAGAGAACCAAGAAATGTATGAGGAATGAAATTCATCCCCCCCCCCCAAATTGGGGGAAATGGAAGATAGAAACAGACAAAACACCTGAGGGATTTAAAACAATGACGATTAAGAGATTTCTTTCCTAAGGATTAAAATGAAACTTAAATAGGGGAGATGGTGGAGGAATAGATCTAAAACACCAAAAACTAAATCTCATACCTTCTCCATAAACATGATCAAAGCAATTTTGGGGAAAAAACTGCAGAATTAAAGAAGCATAAAAGGAAAGTGAAAGGTAGAAGATAGGTATGAAGTATCATATTAATGGCAATTATAAACAGTCTTAAGAAAATTACTCCTATATCTCTCCACAAGAAGAGAAGCTACAGGAGAATGAAAGAGTTGACAAAGAGAGGGAAGAAAACAGAGCAAAGAATGGGGAATACTTCTCCCATGACCAGATAGAGAGAGATTCTGAAATGGGAAATGTAGACCTTACAATATGTATAATCAACAGGGATTTGTTGCTAAGACAGATGCAACTACTTAGTGTCTAGATGAACAATAACCTACCTTAAAAGAAGAGGAATCATAAATCCTGAGGGAACTATTTTTATTTTGAGGTGATATTCCTATCCTCACTATATCCCCTAGCAATTCTAAGACTGAGACATAACAGTAAAACATGTTAGTTATGGAGTGGGGTGAGGGGCAAGGATTGAGGAAGTAAGGAATGGTAAGATTTACATTGCAGTAACAGAAATTGTTTAGAAAAGAGAACTCAAAATGGACATTTTATAACAATTCTGCATGAAATAGAGAAACTAAGGAAGATAAGAATAAGTCAACAAATAACTACCTGGAATAGTTATAAAAAAGAAGATGATTAATAAAGAGAACAAGAGGAATTTTTTTCATAAGTCATAAGAAAATTTTTAAACTAACATAAGATTTGATGTGGAGAAAAGGAAGGACTTTGCTTGACTAAAACTGAGAAAAAGAGGGGAAGAATTTAGAAAACTAGATAAGAGGAAGAAAGAAAAACAAACGGATAAATAAAATAAAACTCAAACAAAAGAGGAGTAGTATAGAAAGAGAAGGAAAAAGACCATGTAGGAATAGGGTTGACCTAAAGTAGAGTAAGCATTTACAAAGAAGAATAAAATAATCATAATTCAGAAAATTATATATTAGAATCAAATGAAGAAAAATATAAATCTAATTAATAGCTTTAAATGTGAATGTATCAAACAATCCAATAAAATGAAAAGAAGTAAGAACAGTTGAAATCTTTTACATAATTAAAATAAGGATTTGGAACAAAATGTATTATGTATCAAGTGAATTCAAAAAAGCAAGAATAAGTATCATGCTTTAAGACAAAACAACTTAAAGAGATAAACAGATTTCTATAGCTTATATGTCAATGGGGTAGCTTCCTAACCCACAAGGTCATTTCCAAATCATTGAAGGTTGTAGAAGGTTCACAAAATCTGACCCTACCAAGGCAACCACAGACAGGAATCAAAATTCAATAAATCTATGAGTAATATAAGAGGCTAATTTTAAGCTGAGATTTTTGTATGGACCAGGAATGATGTTCTAAGTTCTAAATATCCAAATGTCCCTTGACAGAAAAAAAAAGGTTCCCCACCCCAGTTATAAAGTAACATTAAAATTTTAGTGGACCAAAACTATAACACTATGTTTGAAACGAATTACAGTGTGTCCTGCTGTGACTTATCAGACCAATAGGAGTTTGGAATGTTCTACCACAGGCTGAGCACAAATAGTCCATGCAAAGACCTGGGATGCTCACACTAAATTAATGTATGTTATGTTTCCTTTGACCTGCTTTAATTCTGCCTTCCTCATAGAGTGCAGCACCCTCACTGATGAGGGTATGCCATACTCACCTGTCCTGTGCCAGTGTCTCCCATGCTGTACAGTCAATTCTAAAGTTCTTCAATGAGACCTTCAGGATGTCTCAGTATCACTTCTTCTGACCCCCTTGTGAGCACTTGCTCCGTGTGAGTTCTTCATAAAATAATCTTTTGGGCCAGTGTCTGTCTGGCATTCTAATAATGTGTCCGACCATCATAGTTGCACTCTGTAGTAATATTGGAATACTAGGCAGTTTAGCTCAAGAAAGGACCTCAATGTCTGGTATCTTCTCCTGCCAGGTGATCTTCAGAATCTTCCTAAGACAATTTAAATGCAAGTGATTCAGTTTCCTGACATGACGCTTGTAGACTGTCCAGGTTTCACAGGCATATAGCAATGAGATCAGCACAACAGCTCTGTAGACCTTCAGTTTTATAGTCAGTCTAATAGCTCTTCTCTCTCATGCTTTCTTCTGGAGCCTCCCAAATACCAAGCTAGTCCTGGCAATGCATGTGTCAACCTCATTGTCAATTTGTATATTCCTGGAAAGGACACTGCTAAGGTAAGTGAATTTGTCCACACTTCTCCATTTGCTGTAACATATGGTTCCACATATGGATGGTGTGCTGCTGGCTGATAGAGCACCTGTGCTTATTTGGTGTTCATTGTTAGACCTAAATTAGCAGAACAGCAGAGAACTGATCTACACTTTGTTGCATCTCAGCTTCAGAGGCTGCATTGAGTGCACAATCATCTACAAACAGAAGATCATGACCAGCACTCTCTCTACTCTGTTCTTGGTTTGTAGCCTTTTCAAGTTGAAGAATTTGCCACCAGTGTAGTGTTCATCCTCAGTGAAGGCATTGATAACATGACTGAAAACATGTTGAAAAATATGGGAGCAAAGATACAGCCTTGTTTCACTCCATTGGTGACTGGGAAATCTCCAGATCATCATCCACTCTCCAGGACCCAGGCATGCAGGCTTCCTGGAACTGATGTACAATACTGCCGAATTTCTCGGGCAGCCAAAATTTGACATAATTTTCCATAAACCCTCATAACTGATAGCATTAAAGGCCTAGATCTATAAATATTGTATACAGACTTCTCTTCCTGGCATTTTTCCTGGAGTTGTTGGGCAGCAAACACCATAGCTACTCTCAACCTTTTCTGAAGCCACACTGGCTCTCAGGGAGGTGATCATCTTCGAAGTGAAGGATCAGTCTATTAAGAAGGACTCTGACAAGAATCTTATTAGCAATAACTAAAAAGGAAATATACTTATGATTGTTACAGGACAATCTATTCCCTTTACTGATAAGGTTGATGGAGGCATCCTTGAATTCTTGGGGAATAACCTCTTTATGACTATAATCTGGGAAAATTTCTAGAATGATCTATTCTTCATGTTGAGGAAGTAGCTATTTGAAAATAGATTGTCACATATATTGCGATAGAGGACAATAACACAGGAATCTCAATTTTAAGAAAGAACCTTAGGAAATCAAATGCCTTGTACTGGCTATTCTATGAATTTACATAGAGATGCTCACATTTGGAGCATCTAAAAGGTGTGGTAGATAATGTAATGTGCTGATCCTGGATTCAGGAAGATCTGAGTTCAAATCCTGCCTTGGGCATTTTTTTTTAGTTGTATATCCTGAAGTAAAATTCCTTAATTTTCTCAGCCTCTGCTTCCTTATCTATAAAATGAAGATAATAATCGTACCTATCTTCCAGGGTCATTGTGATAATATGGAAAGAGTTATGTACATATGCAAATCAAGAGAGACAGAAAGAGACAGAGAGAGAGAGAGAGAGAGAGAGAGAGACTAAGAGAAAAACAGACAGAGAGAGGGGTGCAGAGACAAAGACAAAAAGCATATATAAACTGTAAAACTCTATATAAATTTTGTTTATTATTATCAACTTTCTGGCCTCAGGTTATAAGCACAAGGAAGTGACTCCTCTACAAACAAGTCCTTCGGGGGCAGCTAGGTGGCTCAGTGAATAGAGCACCAGCCCTGGAGTCAGGAGGACCTGAGTTCAAATTCAGCCTCAGACATTTAATAATTACCTAGCTGTGTGGCCTTGGGCAAGTCACTTAACCCCATCGCCTTGCCAAAACCTAAAAAACAAAAAAAGAAAAAGAAAAAAAGGTAAGTCCTTCTTGAAGACCAAAGAATCATCAGTTTCTGGTTTGTGGTAGGTCTATGTAAATTATCTTCCAATCCAGACCCTAGCCCCTAGATCATTCTATCTCCTTTCAAGAAGTCTTTTAGTTCCTGACTGATAGTCTTTCTTTGCACATCAATTCCTGTCTTTTCTACTGGGTTATAAGAACATATATTGATATTTCCTTAAACACTTTGGCTTTCCAGTTCCTCAGTGACCTCAATCATAATGATTTAGGGTTAAAACTTGACTTTCTAACAATAATGATACTAACAACATCTAACATTTATATAGCACTTTTATAATGTAAGGTACTGTGCTAAGTATTTTCCAATCATTATCTGATTTGATACTCACAATGACCCCGAGCAGTAGTTATTATTTTTATCTTAGTTTAATAGTTTAGGAAATTGAGACAGAGTCAAGTGACTTGCCCAAAATCACACAGCTAGTATGTATCAGAAGTCACATTTGAACTCCCAACTTCCACTCCCTATCCATTGTGCCACCTAGCTGCCATAACACCTCATACATCCATCCCCTTTTTTCTACTCACAGAGAATCATATCAATCATATACAAATTACCAGCTTGGAAACAAGAGATTTTGATTATTTTTGCTTTCAGTAAGTATTGTTTCTCTGAGGTCATCTCAGAATTGTTTATTTATTTCCAAGTGCTTATCTCTGAAGGGCTGTTTTTCTTGCTTCTTTCAGTAAAATAACATCTCTAGATAAGGAAAAAACAAACCTTACACCTTCACTTCTCTGATATCTATGTCCTCTACACTCACACAGACACCAGCCTAGCTCAGTATCTTATTTTATCTGAAATATTGCAATGATTTCTCATAATCTCTTTGCTTGAAGTCACTCAATGCCTGTAGTTTACCTTCCATGTAGCTGTCAAAGTGATTTTCTTAAGGATAGGTATTGTAGGGTCATTAATTAAGTCATAGTTTAGAATTCCTAGAATGATATTCAGAGTGGATCTGAATGTTAGGGAGGGGGCTCATTAACTGGGACTCCATCAAAAATCTACTGGTTCCCTATTAGCTCTAGGAAAACATAATAAACTCCTTTAATTGTCATTTAAAGGGGGGTGGCTAGGTGGCACAGTAGATAAAGCACCTGCCCTGGAGTCAGGAGTACTTGGGTTCAAATCCAGTCTCAAACATTTAATAATTACCTAGCTGTGTGGCCTTGGGCAAGCCACTTAACCCCATTTGCCTTGCAAAAACCTAAAAAAAATTGTCATTTAAAGAACTTCAGGACTTGGACTCAATCTAATATCCAGATTTATCCTACATTCCTCCCTCCCTAATGTTCCTTAGTCAAGTCAATATGAGAGTAGGGCAAAATTTCAGTTTCATGACAAAAAATAAAAATATAAAACAAAACTACATATTCCCTTGAACATTAACTAATTTAATTTCTTCACAGATAGTTTAAACATACTAAATTTTATCATTTAAAATGTTTCCTTATTCAATAACTCTTGCCAAATATTGCAAACATTCTTTTTGTCATTTATTAGAATGACTTCCTCTAAATATTTTTTATTAACATTTGCTTGAAATTACCAACAGTTTCCCATATTCTTCAAATTTCTTTGTCTTCTCATTTAGTCAGTTATTTTTAAATGATTCTTATTTCTTTACTTTAACTCTCTATTTAACAAAGATCATCATGCTGCTTCTATATACTTGCTAATCATTCCCTTCTCTTTAGCTCCTATTGTTTTATCCTCTCCTTTCATGGTGACATCATCTGTTCTTTCTTTCTTTTTTTTTTAGGTTTTTGCAAGGCAAATGGGGTTAAGTGGCTTGCCCAAGGCCATACAGCTAGATAATTATTAAGTGTCTGAGTCCGGATTTGAACCCAGGTACTCCTGACTCTAGGGCCAGTGCTTTATCTACTGTGCCACCTAGCTGCCCCAGTTCTTTCTTTCTACATATGTTGCTTCTCTGTCTTATCCCTCTCTGCCTCTGTTTCTCTCTCTGTGTTTATCACTCTGTCTCTTTCTCTCTCTTCTCCCATTCTAACAATAGATGGTAATAGGATTAAGAGATTTACTTGTCTTCCTTCTTTTCATTATACAGTATTGTTTGCCTCTGAAACTGGAAAATAGCTGGCTTTTTTCTTACTTTTCTCTCTTATTATTAAACCCATGACTACTAGTCTCATTCCTCTGCACTTCTTATAATTCTACTTTCAGCATGTATGCCCTATATCTTTTTCACTCCCCCTTTACTTACCTACTCATATGAAAAATTTTAATTTCCCATCAGTGACTAAAAGTTATCATTACATCATCCCTGCTATTTTTAAAATTTTAATTAATTGCCAAGCTTCTGATCAAAATGTCAGTGAGAGAAATCATAGAGGAGCTCATCTCAGCCACGTACAATCTTACAAAAAACTACAAAGGGTTCTAGACAAAACAATAATCAAGTAATCAAAAGAGTAAATATAGTAAACTCCATCTAGTCAGGCTATAAATAAGACTTCAAATTGAGAGATGGATCCTACTAGGGAAATCAGTGGAAATCTGGTAGGCAGATCAACATTCTGCCAGTAATCTATCTGGAGAAAAGTGCTTTGGTTTTTTTTAAAAAACTTGAAGGATTTTTCAGGAGATCTAAAACCATCAGTGTAACCTGAGAAGAGTTATTCTGAGGAATAAGGAATCTAAAAATCAATAACTCTGAAGAGTGATATTTTAAGGAACATGAAAGTTTCTGGTTATCATTGAAGAGAAATCTGAGAGAAGTGATGTTAGAAATTGGAGAAAGGGCAAAACTAATCACACTATTCAAAAAGGATAGAAATTAACCTTGGCACAAAAATTCCAAACCAGTATCACTTTATGAAAAATTCAGGAATAATTTAAGCAAAAAGTAAACAAAATTATTGTATTTTACAAGTGACATGAAGGCTTATAGAAAACCCTAGTGATTCAACTAACAATTGAAATAATAACTTCAGATAACAGAACATTTAATAAGCCCACAAAATTCTTTGATCTTTCTATATGTTGCCAACAAAACCAAAACTCAGCAGAAAAAGATAGAAAAGAATATTATATTCAAAATAGCTTTATAATTTGTAATTTAAATGAGATTCGATCACCCAAAACAGATAGAAATTTCATGTATACAGCTACAAAACAATCATAAAAAAATAAAGACAAACATTTGAAAATTTATTAATGACTCATGTTTGGGTTGTACTAAAATAATAAAAATAATAACACTGTCAAAGTTAATTTTTTGATTCAGTGACAAAGGATTACATTATAGAACCAGGAAAAAAGTTTAAAAATCTAACTGAGGAACATTTGAAAATATGAAATTATTTCATTACATATGAAAGTAAAGCAGGGAGGAAGGGAGTCTACTAATACAGGATCTCAAAAAAATACAAAAAGAATTAAAAACTATTTAGAAGAAATTTTAAAAATACATGCATCACCACTGCTCAAGTAGAAAGCTTAATCAGTAGAATAGATTAGCAAAAAATATATAGAAAAAACACATATAGAAGCATATTATTCAGTAAAAAACTCCAAAACTCTGATAGAATAAGGATTCACTATTTGAAAAAATTCCTAGGAAATGTGGAACGTTCTATAACAAAGATTAGGTTTGGAGGCACAACTTATATTATATGCCAAAATAGGCTCTAAATTGCTACTTGTCCTAGAACAAATCAGAGGTTCAGAAAAGTAGAAAACTTTATGGTTCTGGATAGTAGAGGAGTTTTTGACAAGAAGAGACAATCATAGGGTATGAAATGGACAATTTGAGCTACTTAAAGTTAAAAAGTCTTTTTTGTACAAATAAGGTTAATGCAGTTAAAATAATAAAGGAAACAATTAAGACTAAATAGTTGCAGGAAATTTCTTTGATAAAAATCTGATATCTAAGATATATTGGAAATTAATAAGAGAAATGAAAATTAAAACAGCCAAAAAAATTGAAACATTTCACTGCATACCTTGTCAGATGTGTTTGTTTGGGGGAGGGGGAGACTAAAATAAAAGGAAAATAACAAACATTGGAGGGGCCATTGGAGTACAGGCACACTAATGTACTATTGGAGGAGTTGTGAATTATTTCCTCCATTATATAAAGTAATTTAGAGCTTTCAAAAGACACTAAATTTTATATATACTCATTGATCTGGCGATACCTGTATTTGCAATATGCCCCCAAAGAGATCAAAGAAAAAAGAAAACTTTCCATATTTGCAAAGATATTTATATTGAACTTTTGTATCTGTAAAAAATTAGAAATAAAGTATCCATCATTTAGGATATAGCTGAACATAATATGGTAAATGAATATAATGAAAAGGTACTGTACCATCAGAAATGAAGAATGGGACAAATTCTAAGAAACATAAGAAGGCTCAAATGAACTGATGGAGAGAGAATTAGAGTAGAACTAGGAGAATTCACCTTGGATCAGCCTTGACTCCAGGCCTCAGGTCACTGGCTTTTTACCTTTAGCACAGGATTTCCTCTATTCTACTTAGATTGTTCAGAAATTAGATACCTCTCAACTGGCCAACTCCATCTTTTGGCCCATCACCTACAAGTTATATCTTCTCCTAATCATGTCCATTGCCTTGGAGGACTTAACATTACTACCTGTTGTAATTTTGGACAAACATAGATTCATAGACACACACATGTGTATGCAAATATATGTATGTAAACATACATGTACTCATTAATATTTCTATATATAGACATGCATATAGAGAGATTCATGTGTATATATACATAACCATGTATGTGTTTATATATTAAATATATAATTGTTTTACTTTGCAATATGTATGTTTCCTTATTCTAAGAATGGGTTCAAAAACTTCATTAGATTACCAAAGATGTTTATGAAATGCAAAAAATGTTAAGAACCCCCACTATAGATTTTCTTTAGATAGAAATTTCTGAAAGATTGTAATTCTAAAAAACAAGCAAGGAGTAAGTGATATTGACATCTCAGCTACAAACAGATCATTCTAGGTACTCAAAGGAGACATACAGAGGTTTCCCCAAGGATTCATTGTACCAAAAGAATATAGAATATATATGGTTGTCCCAAGAACTCTATAGCAAAGGCTACTTTTGTAAGGCAAAAGTGATTTTCTTGAACTATTTATTTACCATATCACAAGGGTTATATCCAGTCTTAGATTGCCAAACACATCTCAAACTATAAAAAGTTTTTGTTCTATTGAAGTTTCCAGAACATATTTTAAATAGTTATTTAAAGCCTAATTTTAGCCAGATGGCATTGAATTGATAAGAAACATCTCACAGGCAGATTTCTCAGGATCTTTTCCTCTTTTAGCACACAAAGTCCAATAGCCAAGAACTATTTCTTGCCCTGGGGCACTAGGCCCTTACCCATGAAAGGTCAGATTAAGAAAAACTGATGGTGGGGGGAAACTAGGTGGTGCAGTGGATAGAGCACTGGCCCTGGAGTCAGGAGGACCTAAGTTCAAATGTGGTTCAGACACTTAATAATTACCTGGCTGTTGTGACCTTGAGCAAGTTACTTAACCCCAATGCCTTGCAAAAAAACAAAAAAGAGCTGATGGTCAACTATAAAGAGAAGGTAGGAAATAAAGATATTAGGACCTCACAAGCCAAGAAGAAAGGACATATTAGGAACTGTAGTCAGTACGAGGACTCAAAAAAGGCAATGGACAATGAGAAGAATGAAAAAAAAAAAAGAGGTTGTTGACCTATACAGTAAGCCTATAAGAGCACAGATGAAAATGACCAGCTCTCCATTTTCCATCAATAGGTTTTTCACTCCACAAAATATTGTACCTCCCTCAGGAAAAAAGTGATCAAATAAAAGATCATTATCATGGAGATGGACTGTTTTTGATTACTAGCTTCTTCTCTGGAGGATTAGAGATGGGAAAAGTTAAATCCTTCCAAAGCCTTCCTTTTCAAATGGTTCCCAACTTTTAAAATGTTCCAGGTAACTTTTCCTTTTCTGTTAGCAGCTCAGCTATGTTTCCACTCCACTAGAACATTATGCCCTACAAGGCTACCCCCTGGTTGTCCTCCCACCCTGCTTTTCAATTGCTTTTTGTGTGGTTTCTTCCCCCATTTGATTGAAACTTCCTTGATGGAAAAGATAGTTTTTCTTTTTCATATTTGTATCTCCAGTCCTTAACATAGTGTCAAAGTGCCAGGCACCCAGAGGGTGCTTAACAAATGCCTATTAAACTGAATTTCATTGAATTGAATTGAAGAAAGGATCAGAGGTTTTAGCAAGTAGGTCTCATGTGTAGAAGTAGAAGCTATGAGGAGAAGCTGATAAGGAGATAGAATAGTGTCCTCAGAATTTAGATAGGAAACTTTATCAGAATCCAGATGGGTAAGATTTCCCTCCAGTCTTGCCAATAATTTATTAAACTTCCTTTTGATCCTGTGGAGTCAAGAAGTCCAAAGAAGGTATTTCCTCCAGGATCCTGAGGGAAGCAGGAAGTACACTGACCTTCAAATCAAGAGATTCTTTCTTGTGATATTTTATAATTAAGGAAATAAGATATACATACTAAAATCAGAGTACTACAGAGAGCATGGATTCAATTGTATTGAGGAAAAAAGATTAAATTTGGAGCCAGGAGACCTGAGTTCAAATCCTGTTTCAGACACTAATTGACTGTGATTTCTGCCAAGCACTTAATCCCTCTGAGTCTCAAATATCCCCTTAAATGAAGATGTCAGTACAGGTTGAATTATGACTCTGAATCCCTCTGACCTGATATTATCCATCCATCTCAAGGAAGTTAAGAGTTAGTAACCACTAAATGATTATAAAACATTTTGTAAGTATCAAGCCCTCCAAAGTGCTAAATACCTAATAATTTAAATAATTTAAATGATCAGTAGCCAGTTCTTTATATCTCATTTCTAGCAAATGGTTAAAAAGATGATAAATTTCCTTATAAATCTGAAATTATACATTCTGAGGGGGTTTGAATTGGACTTTTGGGTCATTAGACATAGTTTGAACTGTAGAAAGGTAGGCAGAAAATTCTTTAGGAAACAGATTGGAAAAAAAAGGACCAAGGTAAGTAAAAAAATAGACAAGAGTAGCTAGGGGATAGGGAGGAAAATTTTGAGGGAAAATAAAGGGTTCATACAGGGTAGCAGTGAATCACAATTTTTTTTGTCATTCAGCAATAGATTTCTTAACACTTCTTTGAGCTTCTTGAGCCATAATGAGAGTGTGTCTATGTCTGTTTGTGTGTGTGTGTGTGTGTGTGTGTGTGTGTGTGTGTGTGTGTGTGTATACCTTATCATTTATTGTACCTCTCATGGGATCTCCCAAACACATGCTGTGCAGCCTCATTTTCTTTTTAATCATTTGTGGCAATGAGATAAAAGTACTGGTTCCTGATCATTACCATGTAAATTATTATTGCTACTCAGCACTTCCAGAGTCCATTATATTTACAAAATGTTTCATAATAATTTAGTGGTTACTAGCCACCAACTCTCTTGAGATGAGTGGCAAATAACTAATACCAATCTAGTATACCAGATGGAGAAATCAAGAGAGAGAATAGAAAGCTAAATGGAATTTTCTCACACAATAGAGCTATGACAAGAGTGGGATTAGAATTTAGATTTCTAGATTTCAAACCCTGTGTTAAGGGACTGAAGTTTCAATACTACTCTTTTAAAGATGAAGTTTGGATGGTATGGAGAAGTTTTGAGCTTGAACACTCATGTTATTTAAACTGTTAAATTGTCTTATTACGGCACATCGAATAATTTAATAGCCATAACATATTGAAGGAGATATTTCTTTTTTTTTTTAGTTTTTTCTCAGTAACATTTTTTTATCAAATTCACTACAATATTGAAGTAGACAATATAACCTTGAGTGGGAGTGCAGATACCAGAAATAAATGTAATGAGTCCACTATCTGTGCCTTTGATTCATTCAATAATATTTTTTTGATTGCCTGCCAAGTTTATTACTACCATGATCTCTATGAAGAAGTCTTCAGACAAGTTTTTAGAGAAAAAGGCAGTCATCAATCAATAAAGCAATCAATAAACATTTATTAAGAATCTACCTTTTCAGACTTCTTACATCTTACTCCCTAAAACATACTCTTCAATCTAGTATTGTTAACCACCTGACTATTATAAATGAGACACTCACATCACTTAACTTCTGAAATTTTCTCTCTTCCTCCCCCATGCCTGAAAATGATATCTATCCTCCTCTCTACTTACTAACTTCTCTGGTTCCTTCAAGTTCCAATTAATATTCTGTATTCTACAGAAGGCCTTTCCCAACCTCTCTTAATTCTAGTGCTCCTTTCCTTTTCATTTTTTTCTATTTGTACTATATATAGCTTGTTTGTACATAATCACTTCCCTAATTGTCTTCCCCTTTAGATTGAGGTCAAGGATTGTCCTTTGATATTTTTTATACCCCCATCACTTAGCAAGGCACCACTTAGCAAGATGTCTAACAAAAATAGATGCTTAATAAATGCTTATTTATTTAATGTTTTCTCTGCCAGAAATTATTCCAGGAACTAGGAATAAACACACACACACACACACACACACACACACACACACACACACACACAAACAAGACATTCTATACTTTCAGAGCCTAGAGTATCCTATTAGCAAAGGTACAAGTACTCAGATACTAAAAAGCTGTGTGATCTGGGGCAAGTAACTCAATCATTGTTCACTCCAGTTTTCCCAACTATAAAATGAGAAATAATAGCACAAAACTCCAAGGATTGTTGTGAGGATCAAATGAGATAATATTTGTAAAATTCTTGACACATTTTCTGACACTTAGTGGGTGCTCAATAAATGTCGGTTACCCATTCCACACACACACACACACACACACACACACACACACACACACATATATGTATGTGGTGTTTGAGCTGAATCTTGAAAGAAGGGACTCTATGAGATAGGGAGAGTAGCAATATTCTAGGAATAGAGCATTGCCATTGCAAAGGCATAAAAATTGAAGATTGAGTAGTACATACAAAAAAATACCAAGAAAGTCAGTTTGGCTAGATTACTAAAGACTACAAGAATAAGTAATTTATAAATTATAAAATTTGGAATTAAAATTAGAAAATTGGATAGAGAATTATAGAATTGAGAAACAAAACAAAGCCAATTTATAAACACTAACAACATGATACAATCTTAGCTAAACTGGTTGTAAAAAGAAGGGAGGAAAATCAAATTTCTGAAATAAAAAATTTAAGAAAATGAAATCACAAAATAAGATTTTTTAAAAAAAATTTTCTAGACCTTTGAATATACAATTATATGCCAAAAATAGTTACCCAAATAGGGAATTATCTATGAAAATATGAAATATATAACAAAAGATCTTACTGTGTCCAATTTGAGAAAAAAAATTAAGAGTTGTAAAGACATTACCAGATGGAGAAGAAAAGCAGGTCTAGGTAGATTTAGAGAAGATTCTATAAAACTTTAAAAGAATAATTAATCACTTCTGGCCAAGATGGTGGAGAGAAGCCAGGCACTGTGCAAAGCCATCCTGGCTTTCTTTTAGAATTAATATGAATCAAGTCTCTTAAAAGAATTCAAATACACAAAATCCAGAAAGAGCAAAGGTCATCTCAAGGCAACATGGATAAGCTGGGGGCAGAGAACAGAGAGCCACCCCAGGGGCAGCAGGGTGAGACCCAGGACTAACATCGGTGGAAAGAGCTCTGACCCTGGAGTCAGGAGTACCTGAGTTCAAACCTGGCCACTTAATAATTACCTAGCTTTGTGTGGCCTTCAGCAGGCCACTTAACCCCATTGCTTTGCAAAAAACAAAAAATAAATAAATAAATGGAGATGATTCTCTAAAAAAAAAAAGAATGGAATCTGTGGAAACTAATGATTTCATGAGACAACAAGAATCTGTTAAACAAAACCAAAGCATGAAAAAATGGAAGAAAATGTAAAATATCTCACTGGCAAAGCCACTGATCTCAAGAATAGATGCAAGAGAGTCAGTTTAAGAATCACTGGGGTTCCTGAAAACATTGAAGAGAAAAAAAGCCTGGACTCAATATTACAGGATTTAGTGTTGGAAAATTGCCTTGATATCATGGAACCAGAGGACAAATAATTATTGAAAGAATGCATCAATCCCCTCTGGAAAGGGATCCAAACTCCAAGGAATAGTGTGGCCAAATTCCAGAACTATCACATAAAAGAGAAAATCCTGCAAGCAGTGAGAAAGAAATAATTTAGATACCAAGAAGTCACAGTAAGGATTACACAGGACCTGGCTACATCAACATTAAGGGATCAAAGGGCCTGGAATGCAATATTCCGAAGAGCAAGGGAGCTTGGAATGAAGCCAAGAATTTACTATCTGGCAAAAACTGAGCCATCTCTTCCAGGGGAAAAGATGTATATTCAATGAAATAGGAGACTTCCAACTTTTCCTGATGAAAAGACCAGAGCTAAATAGAAAATTTGGTCTTCAAAAAGGAGACTCAAGAGACACATGAAAAGGGAAAAGAGGGGGGGGAAGGGAAAAGAAAAAAACTGCTATCCAATAAGATGAAACAGGCTATATCCCTACCTGGGAGAAAGACTCAATTAACTCTAGGGAATGGTAACTCTATTAGAGAGAATATACTTAGCCAGAAGTGATGGATGACTTCTCTGTGACTCAGATAGATTGATTTAAAAACAATATCTCCTTAAAAAGGGAGGATAGTAAAGAGATGGGGGGATGGAGGTGATTGAATGCCCCCAGGGGCATTGAATCTTACTCTCATCAGATTTGACTTAAAATCTACATACAAACATACACTGAATTAAATTAAGAAACTTATCTTACCTTTCAATTTTTAAAAGGGGAAAGAGTGGGTAGGAAAAGAGGAAGTAAAAGAAGGAAGGAAAGGAAGAAGAGATAAAGGGAAAGGGGAAAGAAAGGGGAGGGGTTGGATATAAGGGAGCAGATACACTGAAGATGGGGGGGTTTCAGAAACAAAATACTAGGGAATGTGGATAAAGTGAAAAAAGGGGGAAAACACAAACATAGGGAAGATAGCATGGAGAACAATAAAGAGTTACTAATTATAAATTTTTTTGAATGTGAATAGAATGAACTCTTCTATAAAAGGTTAATAAATAACAGAGTGGATTAAAAAACAGAATACTACAACATACTGCTTATAAGAAACTCATTTGAAGGAGAAAAAACACATTAAAGGTAGAAGTTTGGAGCAAAATATATTTTGCTTCAGTGGAAGTGAAAAAAGCAGGGGTAGCAATCCTTATCTAAGACAAAGTAGCTGCAAAAATAGATCTCATTAAAAGAGATTAGGAAGGAAACTATATCCTCCTAAAAGGTACCATAGACAATGAAGCAATTGCAATACTAAATATATATGCATCAAGTGGTATAGCATGCAAATTCTTAGAGGAGAAATTGAATGAGTTACAGGAACATATAGACAGCAAAACTCTACTCATAGGAGACCTCAACCTCCCACTCTCAGATTTAGATAAATCTAACAAAAAATAAATAAGAAGGAAGTTAAGGAGGTAAATACAATGTTAGAAAACCTAGCCATGATAGGCCTTTGGAGAAAATTGAAAGAAAGGAATATACATTTTTTTTCTGCAGTACATGGTACTTATGCAAAAATTAACCATGTCCTAGGGCATAAAAACCTTATAATCAAATGCAGAAAGGCAGAAAGAGTGAATACATTCTTTTCAAATCATAATGAAATAAAAATCAAATGCAATAATGGTCTATGGAGAGATAAACCTAAAACTAATTGGAAACTAAATAACCTCATTTTAAAGAATGAGTGGATCAAACAACAAATTATAGAAGAATCAATGATTTCATCCTAGATAATTACAATAATAAGACAACATATCAAAACTTATGGGATACACTCAAGGCAGCTGTCAGGGGATATATTATATCTTTAAATGCTTACATGAATAAATTAGAGAAAGAGGAAATCAATGAACTAAATATGCAACTAAAAAAATTAGAGAAAGAACAAATGAAAAGCCCCCAATTAAATACCAAATTAGAAATTCTAAAAATTAAAGGAGAATTCAATAAAATTGAAAGAAAGAAAACTCTTAAACTATTAAATAAAACCAAGAGTTGGTTTTATGGGAAAAAACAATAAAATTGATAAACCTCTGATTAATTTGATTAACAAAAAAGAAAGAAGAAAATCAAATTTCTAGTTTCATAAATGAAAAAAGGCGAACTCACCACCAATGAGGAGGAAATTAAAGTAATAATTCAGAATAATTTTGCTCAACTCTATGCCAATGAATTTGATAATCTAAGTGAAATGGATGAATATTTACAAAAACATAAGCTGCCCAGGTTAAATGAAGAGGAAATTAAATACTTAAATAATCCTATCTCAGAAAAAAGAAATTCAACAAGCCATTATTGAACTCCCTAAGAAAAAAATCTCCAGGGCCAGATGGATTCAAAAGTAAATTCTATCAATCATTTAAGGAACAATTGGTTCCAATTCTATATAAACTCTTTGGAAAAAATAGGTGAAGACAGAACTCTGCCTAACTCTTTCTATGATACCAATATGGTGCTGATACATAAACCAGGAAGAATTAAAGTAGAAAAAGAAATTATAGACCTATCTCCCTGATGAATATAGATGCTAAAATCTTAAATAAAAGTTTAGCAAAACCATTACGACAAGTTATCACTAGGATAATACATCATGACCAAGTAGGATTTATCCTAGGAATTCAGGTTTGGTCCAATATTGGGAAAACTGTTAGTATAATTAATTTTATCAATAGCAAACCTATGAGAAATTATATGATTATATCAATAGATGCAGGAAAAGCTTTTGACAAAATGCAGCACCCATTCCTACTAAAAACACTAGAGAACATAGGAATAAATGGATTGTTCCTTAAAAATAATAAGCAGTATCAATCTGAAAACATCAATAAACATTTTACTCAATGGGGATAAGCTAGAGGCATTCCCAATAAGTCAGGGGTGCAAGAAGTATGTCCATTATCACCACTACCATTCAATACAGTGTTAGAAATGTTAGCTTCAGCAATAAGAAAAGAAAAGGAAATTGAAGGAATTGGAATTAGGGAGGAAGAAACAAAACTCTCACTTTTTTGCAGATGTCATGATGGTATAACTAGAGAATCCTAAAAAATCATCTTAAAAACCACTAGTTATAATTAGCAACTTTAGCATAGTAGCAGGATATAAAATAAACCCTCATAAATACTCAGTATTGGGGAAGCTAGGTGGCACAGTGGATAGAGCACCACCCCTGGAGTCAGGAAGACCTGAGTTCAAATCCAGTCTCAGACACTAAATAATTGCCTAGCTGTGTGACCTTAGGCAAGTCACTTAACCCTATTGCCTTTAATTAAAAAAATAAATCCTCAGTAATTCTATATATGATCAGCAAGATACAGCACCAACAGCAAGAAAGAGAAATCCCATTTAAAGTATATTTAGAAAATATAAAATACTTAGGAGTCTACCTGCCAAGACAGTCTCAGAAACTCTGTGAAAACAACTACAAAACCCTTCTCACACAAATAAAATCAGATTTAAATTACTGGGCAAATATCAACTGCTCATGGATGAGCCAAACCAATATAATAAAGATGACAATTCTACCAATATTAAACTACTTATTTAGTGCCCTGCCAATCAAAATTCCAAAAAATTACTTTAATGAGCTAGAAAAAATTGCAGGTATATTAATAAGGAGAAATTAAAAGTCCAGAATTTCCAGGATTTAATGAAAAACCATGCAAAAGAAAGTGGCTTAGCCCTACCAAATCAAAAATCATATTAAATGCATCAGTCATCAAAACTATCTGGTATGGGTGCAGGAATTAGCCATAAAAGACAATATTATAAGCAAACTAGGAGATCAAGGAATAATTTACCTGTAAGATCTATGGAAAGGGGAGCATTTTATGACCAAGGAAGAGATGGAGAACATCATTTTAAAAAGTAGATAATTTTGATTACATTAAAGTAAAAAACTTTTGCATAGACAAAACCAGTATAACCAAGATCAAAACAAATGTAATAAATTGGGAAACAATTTTTACAACTAGCATTTCTGACAAAGGATTCATTTCTAAAATATGTAGAGAACTGAGTCAAATTTATATTTTACAAAAGCCATTCCCCAATTGACAAATGGTCAAAGGATAGGCAAAGGCAATTTACAAATGAGGAAATCAAAGAGATCCATTGTCATATGAAAAACTGATCTAAATCATTACTGATTAGAGAAATGTATATTAAAGCATCTCACACCTCTCAGACTGGCCAATATGACCAGAAAGGGCAATGATCAATGTTGGAAGGGATATGGGGAATCTGGGACACTAATATATTGTTGGTGGAGCTGTGAACTCATCCAACCTTTCTGGAGAATAATTTGGAATTATGTTCAAAGGGCAATAAAAATGTGCATACCCTTTGATCCAGCAATTCCACTAGGTCTATGTAATGGACTGTTGTGTGTGGGAGTACTGTAAAATTTCATCACCTGGTGTCCTCTAGTACCAGAGTGTTCTTTACTGGTTGATTGCAGAGTGCCATGGGAGTGAGAGTGGACCAGGGACTGAGGAGGATACTTAAGCATTGTATTTGGTCTAATAAACTGAGATCTTGGAGAGCTAGGAGAGCTTTAAGGAGAAACTTGCCATACTTGTCTCCCTTGTTTCTCACCCTTTCAGTGTTTGCCTGGATAAGGATAAGCTAACCAGCAGGAACCTAACACTTCCTGAGCAGCTAGTCTAACAGGAACTTAACAGGTCTATACCCTGAAGAGATCATAAAAAAAGGGTAAAAACATCCATCACTTTAAAAAAATTATTAATAGCAGCCTTGTTTGTGGTGGCTAGGAATTGGAAATTGAGTGAATGTGCATTAATTGGGGAAGGACTGAACAAATTATTATATATGTACATTATGGAACCCTATTATTCTATTAGAAACCAGGATGGATGGGAATTCAGAGAAACCTGGAAGGATTTACATGAACTGATGTAGAGCAATATGAGCAGAACCAGAAGAACACTGTACACCATATCAGCAACATGGGGTTGATGAGTCTTAATGAGCTTGTTCATTTCATGCAACAGTCAGGGACAATTTTATGGTATCTGTGATCTGCATCCAAAAAAAGAATTGTGGAGTTTAAACAAAGACCAAAGACTATTACTTTTAATTAAAAAAAGTTCTTATTATGTAATTTTACTATCTCTTATATTCTATTTTTTTCCTTTAGGATATGATTTTTCTCTCAACACCTTAAATTTTGATCAATGTATAGCATGGAACAATGCAAAGACTATCAGACTGCCTTCAGTGGGGGGAGAGGGGAGGGAAGAGAGATTAGGGTTAAAATTGTAAAATTCATTAAAATTTTTAAATAAATAAATAAATAAAAGAATAATTAATCCCTACACTTCACAAATTATTCTCACAATTTGAGGGAAAAAACACTCTATCAAATTATTTATAAAATAAATTTGACTAATATTTATATCAAAGAAGGATTAAAGCAAAGAAAGAATTGTAGACAAATATTATTGTTAAATGATGTTTAATTTCTAAAAACAATTTTAAATCCCAGTAAAAATAATGCAATGGTATATTCAAAAATATTTTCACTTTTAGAAGACATCTATAAGATTTAGTAAATAGAGCACTGTGTCTATAATCAGGAAGACCAAAGTTCAAATCAGGACTCATATACTTACTAGCTGTGTGACTCCTGCAATTTCCCCAACAGCAAAGTGGAGGAAATAATAACACTCTCTTCTTGGGGCTGTTGTGAGGACCAAATAAAATAACAATGGTAAAGAACTTTGCACAATGCCTAACACATAGGAAGTGTAATATAAATGCTAGCAATTTTTTATATTATTATTTCAAAATGACAAAGTTTTATTTCTTTCAGGGATTCCAATATGAATCTTTATTAGAGAAGCAATTAACATAATTAACCATATCAATAATGAAATCATACCAAATAAATTAATCAATCAAGATACACTTATTAAGAGCCTACTATGTGTCAAGTAATATATTAAGCAATGGATATACAAAATCTAAAAGTACAATAGACACAGCCCTCAAGGAGCTTATCAAAAGAGACATGTACATAAAAATGTTATGTGCAAAACATAAAGAAAATAAACATAAGGAACTTTTTTGATGGAGGCAGGGAAATCCCAAGTAATTAATTAATCAATCAGAAAAAGGCTTTATAGTGAAGGTCGCTTAAGCAGGGTTTTTGCAAAAAAGAAGTAATTCTAAGAGGTGAAAATGAAGTAAGAATGCATTTTAAGTATAGAGAACTGCATTACAAAGGCATGGAAATCATCACTGGAGTGTGGTGTGGTGGTGACATCAAGAAAGATGACATATGATCCTTTATGATAGATGTAGCTCCTCTCAGCAATTCAGAGATCAAGGACAACCCTGTGAGATGTCTTAGACAACACCATCCACATCCAGAATGGGGGGGGCACAGAATCTGAAAGCATGATATATTCACTTTATTAAAACTTTTCATGCTTTTCCTTCCTAGCTCTTTCTTTTCCCTTCGTTCTAATTCCTCTTACTCACAATGACTAGTATGTAAATATGTTAAAAACAAATGGACAACTTTTACCAGATTGTTCACCGGCAAGAGGAGGGGGGTGGGAAGGGAGGGTGGTAAAAAATGTGGAACTCATAAATTTGCAAATGGATAGCTATTGAAAAACTATCATTACATATAATTTGAAAGATAACATAAAATATCAATTACAAAAAAAGGAAAGATCAGAGAATATAGGAAAGTAAAACAAGGTTTTAACTTTTTAAAACCAACCTTTGTTGGGGTAGGTTGTGAAGAACATAAAAATCTAAAAGGAAAACTTATATTTGATTCTGGAAACAACAGAGAATTATTAGAATTTATTGAGTAGAAAAGTGACCAAACTTTTAGGAAAACCATTTTGGAAGGTAAATATCCAATGGATTTGGGATGAGAGGAATGAGATAGACAGGCCAATTCAAAAGAAGGCAATAGGTGAAAAGAGCCTGAATTACAGTGATGGTCATGAGTAAAGAGAAAAGGATAGATCTTAGAACTATAATGAGAAGACTGAGTACCCTGGTCAGTATTTTTGATGGACAGTGAAAAGTTAAAAATAAAGCTGAATTCACTAACCTTAGGGAATGAAAAGACAATTGAAAGATGAGTACTATTTGAGACAATTTGCATTTCAGGTGCTTATAAAGTATCCACTTTGAAATATACAACAAGAAATGGTAGCTGCAGGATTAAGGATATTAAGAGAAGCCCCCATGATTATACTGAAAGATAGAGGGGAAAACTGACAAAATAAGCAAAAATCTATACTATAAACCTATAAAACATAGATGTAAAAGGATCATTTTAAAACATAAATATAAAGTTATATATACATAAACACATATACATATAAACACAGATGTGTATGTATATTGTATAAAGTGCCAGGTCTAAAGTTAGGAAGGCTCATCTTCCTAAATTCAAATCTGACTTTCTCAAACACTTATTGATATATGATCTTGGACAATTCACCTAAACCTGTTTGCTTCAGTTTTCTCATCTGTAAAATTAACTGAAGAAGTAAATGGCAAACCACTCTAATGTTTTTGCAAACCACAAATGAAGACATAAAGAGTTACATATAACTGAAAAACAACTCAGCAAAAATATTTATGTAAAACCCCAAAGATGGTATTATATGCATCAAGGAAATATTAGAAATTTTCCCAACAAATTTAGCAATAAAATCAGGATGCTCCTTTTCATCATCAGTATTTGACATCATTCTGGATATACTAGCAATAACATCAATAAAAAAATAACAGAAATGAAAGGTACAAATATAAGCAAAGATGATTCAAATATGTCTCTATTGAGGCATTGCATAACACGGTGGACAGATTGAAAGCGTTAGAGCTAGGAATCTGAGTTCAGATCAGACCGCAAATATGTTCTAGCTGTGTGACTCTAGGTAAAACATTTATTAATCTCTTTCTGCTTAAATTTTCTCAACTGTAAAATAAGGATAATGCAACACCTACTTCAAAAGGTAATTTGCAAGAATCAAGTGAGACTATATTAACAAAGTGCTCATACGGTTCTCGATGCATAATAGCATCCAACAATTTCCCCCTTCTTCCAGTTATTTGCTGTTGATATGATGAATACATAGGAAACTCAAAAGAATCAAAAAAATTTAATTTACTCAACATCTTCAGCAAAGCATCAGGATACAAAATAAAATCATAAAAACATCTATTATAACAATAATAAAATATTTCAAGAAGAAATAATAGGAGAGTCCTTTTCAAAATAGCTACAAATTACAAAAAATATGTAGGAGTCAATCTACCAATGCATAGTCAAGATTTGTCTAGGGAATGCTATTACAAAATGATTATTATGAAATAAAAAAATAATTAAAGAACCAGTAAGATGTTCAGTTCTCCTGACTAGATTATGGCATTGATAAAAAATATATATTACCTTAATTAATTTATGGGCATAACTCTATCCCAATAAGCCTGTCATGAAGATACTTCATTAACTTTACCAGAATCAGACTATATTAATAAGTGACAGTGGTGTAAAAGCAAAATATAAATATAAAATTCCAAAACATACTTAACAAAATATAGGTTTTTAAATAACAATATAGGTCATTAATGCAAGAGTGCCACACGGCACAAGTAAACTTGTAGATATGTCCCAATTAGGGGGTACAAGCAATAAGAGCTATGAATTCAGACAAGAGCCCTTTCCCTTCCAAACCTACCCAAAATATTTTTCTGTCATATGAGCATTATTAATTCTTTAAATAGTTTTTCAAAGTTCTTAAAAGAAATAAAGAGCATGGGTTATTATGACATACCCACACATAAATATCTCCTCTATCTTCCACTAGTCTTGGGGTGACAGGAGTTCAGTTACTGTTAATTACAGACATTTCAGTAATAACAGGCCAGATTTTTGTAAAAAGTCTCAATTGTAAATGTCCTAAATGTCATGGACAAACATGGTAATGGCCCATGCAAATTGAATACTTGGTCTGTGTGCATTCTGTTCTGGGGGCTGCTTTTGAAAATTTAGCCCCATTACTCTGAAACATTTGTAGCATCATAATCTGTCATCATTAGCAACAATGCTTGACTTGGTGCTCAACATTCTTATTAACCATGCAATTATGTATTCAGACAATGTTTAATCACTTTAACAAAAATACAGCTGTGTTGTTGTGGTGCTGCCATTTACTGCTCATTAATGATTGATTTTTTTTAACCATCTAGATTGTTTTCATGAGAAAAGCAGATTAACTATAAAGAATTCATTATTGGTCATTAAGGGATATTAAAATGGAAAACCTTTAAAAGATGAGTCCTATATTGCTGCATTCAGATGACTGCTATCATTGTAGTCTTCCTGCCACTGTAGGAAAAAAGAGAAAAATCATTAAACCAGAGTTTCAGCAAGGGAATTAGGGTGAGGAGAGGTGGGGTAGATAGGAAATTAGGGGAGGGAACATCTCTTTTTGCTGCAATAAACCATTGATTACATTTTATAATAGCAATAATTTCCTCCAAATAATTATCTTAGCTATTGTCCAGCTTTTTTAAAGGTTGACTGAACCATAGATATAGATCGATTTGGTACAGATTGTTAATGGTGGGCTATTTTTAAAACTTATAGCTATTTCTTTCTATCTCCCATACACCGTTAGATTCTAATTCCTTTTCTAAATCGCAGTTAATTAAAATTGAGGCAGAGATTTGTAGGCAAATTTCTAAGGCTATAATTACAGAACAGTTGCCAATATGCATTTGTAAAGGGAGTTTTCTCACCAGGAGTTCTATATAACCAATGAACTATGATTCCATGAACTTAAAAGTCTGGGGAGAGAGAGGGAGAGAGAGAGAGAGAGAGAGAGAGAGAGAGAGAGAGAGAGAAAGAGAGACAGGAGACAGACAACAAAATATACAAGGATGTATGTATTGTGATGTACATATGTATATACTAAAAACAAAAACCCTTATGTATTTCAAATAAAGAAAATGATGTTTATATGGATAATAAAAGATAGATACATAGATAAAGATATAGATATATAGATCCTCTTTTACTTACCAGTTAAATGTTTCAATAGAACACACACACACATGCAATATACATATACATTTACACAAACACATGCACACAGATGTGAAGCAGAGTGGATAATGAATCAAGAGTTGATCTCAAAGTCAGACATGATGTTCAAAAAATTGATTGAACCTCCTTCTTCCCACCTTAACTTTAGTATTTTGGTGTGAAGAAGTAAATAGCAGGGGCAGCTAGGCTGCATGGTGGATAGAGTACTGGACCTGGAATCAAGAGGACTTGAATTCAAATTTGATTTCAGACATGTAACCCTTACTTAGCTGTATGACCTTTGGCAAGTCACTTAACCTCATTGTCTTGTAAAAAACAAACAAACAGGGGGCTTCTAGGTGGCATAGTGAATAAAGCACTGGCTTTGGAGTCAGGAGTACCTGGGTTCAAATCTGGTCTCAGACACTTAATAATTACCTATCTGTGTGGCCTTGGGCAAGCCACTTAACCCCATTTGCCTTAAACAAACAAACAAACAAACAAACAAAAAAAGGGTAAATAGCACAGGATGATCAAATAGTAATAGTTTGGAACCTGCTTGGAAGACTTTGCTACATTATCTTTTCACTCAAAACCTACTTTGATTCCAAATTTTCCTTTTTCTGTCAAGAATGGGACAATTCTTCCAGTCTCCCAGATACTCAACCTCCACCTTCTCCATGACTATTACTATGCAGATGAAATTTTCCTCTTCAAACTTACTTATGACTTCTTAGTTTCCAAATCTTATGGCCTTTCCTCAACCCATACTCTTGATCAATCTGCAGCAATTGATAGATGCTGTGGACCATCCTCCCCTCTTGGATGCTTATTTTCTCCTCTCTGCTTTACTAAAAAAATATGTATATCACCAACAGAAACATTCATATCTACACACTATAGGACCTAGAAACAAAATTGTGACCTTTCTTCCAGATGAGGTGTTACAATAGGTTTTGAAATTACATGGAAAAATATAAGAATGAGACATTTTCTTCTGGTCTGAACAAAAACAAGTTACAGCATGAAAAATAGAAATATTCTAATAAACTTTCAAAAATGTATAATAAGATAAAGTTGGAAAATATTATTAAATAAGAACAGAGAATGATATATTTTTCATTTAAATCAACATATCTTTGTAAGATATAATTTTCAACTATGAATCATTAAAACTGAAAAATTGAAATAAAATAAACCTCCAGATCTTCAAATTTATATATCACAAAATGTTACAACCAAAATTTGCACAAATAATAAAAAATACTTATTTTTGCTTTTGTATGAGTGCATCTTATTTAGACTTCATCAAAGTTGAGGCTGTAAGAGGCAAAAACAGAAGCAAAAATAACAATAGTAATTATATTATATAATAAATAGTAGCTATAATGTAACAGACATTATGTTAAGTGCTTCACAAATATTAAATCATTGAGTCTCAGACAACCCTGGGAGATAGATGCTATTACTATCCAACTTTTACAATTGAGGAAATTCAAGCAAAGGTTAAGAGACTTGTTCAAGGTCACACAGCTAGTGGGTGTCTGAGATTGAATTTAAATTTTATTGGACTGCAGACCCAGAACTCCATCTACCTAGCTACCTAAAAAGTGAAGATAAGGCATTCCAAACCGAACTTTGAATATTTCAGTTGAATATGAAAAAAAAGTGAATGAAGACAATAAATGTTCTGGAGCACAAATAGACTTGCTAATTTTATTCCAAGCCACTACTATGCATAAGATTACAAGAGGAATCTGGAAAATGTAAATGGTCACTGTATGTTAAGCTAGGATATTTTACTGAGAGAATATTCAAATAGAAAAGCTGATACCTTTTCAGCCAGCTAGATGGTTCAGTGTAAAGACTCTGGGTCTGAAATCAGGAAGACTGGTCCTCCTGAGTCCAGATCTAACCTGAGTCACTTGGCTGGCTCTGATCGTGTACAATTCACTTTAACACTGATTGCCTCATCTGTAAAAGAAATGACAAACCACTCCAGTGTTTTTGCCATATAAAACCCAAATGGGATCACAAAGAATTGGATGGAACTGAAAAAAATGAATAATAACAATAAGTACCTCCTCAATTCCCTTGCCTGGTAGGTGAAAAAAAGCAGAGCAGAGGCTTGAAAGAACTGAACTGGAAAGATTTCTGGTAATTCTAGGCTACTTGTGTCTATCCTTCCTAGAAAAGCATAGTAACTGACAATAACACACTAGCTAAAGAACCACAGTAATAACCAAACTTGAATGGAAACTGTAGTTGTATATTGAAGAGGAGCTCCAGGGAGTGTAACAGAATATGCCATTGGGAACTATTTCTTTAGTAGGCATGATTTCTTCATTTTGAATTCCCTTTTGTGACCTGGTTAACTATATTGTATACTTGAACAATAAATGTGGTTGGGGAAATGTTCAAAGGATGAAGAGCTAGCTAGGAGAAGAAATGGCACCGTCTCTCTGCATGACTAGACCCATTCTCAATTTGATTCTACCACTCCACTGGCAAAGCTCAAAAAATGATGGTAGTCTAATATATTATGGTAAGCTATACCAGGAAGTAGACAGAGGACAAGAACAGAAGAAATCAGTACCCTGAGTCATTGTTGTGTACCTTTCATTTTCAACAAGGGTCAATGGCATCTTAGGGCAATGTCTTAACTGATCCCTGAATTGAATTTAAGTGAGGCAGAGATGAACAAATTTTTCAGCCTTACTCTCTCTTCCAAAGTCAATCAAAATCCAATGGCAAGACAAAAATCAGAATGATGGACAGTGACCCAAGATGCAGTAAATGATCTTAATGTCTGACTAAGCTCTAAGGGCTCCACACCTGCTTAAGCTGCTTTCATTGTCATTGGAATAAATTTTCTTATTTGTCCATTCTGTCAGGGAAAGCCTTCACATGCTAGTGACAGTCCTAGAAAATGAGCAAATGCTTCCCCATATCTCACAGTTTGTGAAGAACTGTGTATCCTTAGTCTCCCATTTGCCTACCAAGAGAAGGGAAATATGGTCCATTACACATGTTAACCAATTTTTTAACTGAGTCAGTCTCTGGATGTGATAGAGCAGACCAAGACAGAATGCCAATTATCAGGTAGCAGTTTATAAATTTCTTTCATTGCAAAGAACAGATTTGCAAAACAAGGGATTATTCCTTCTTTAAAACTACCTTGTTGTAGTTTAAGCAGACAATATTTACATGATCATAACTTGAAAGGGATGGGAGTTTTGGAGCTTGAGAGATAACCTAAAACAAGTCCATCTTGCAAGATAATGCAACAATTATAGAAAGTCTTGGGAGCCATGACCATCCAGGTAGGACCAAAAAGATTTCCTCTAGTCCTTTGGGAATGGTTTAGTTGACTGTATAGTCTTGGGGATGCATTATTAATTTTGCTAGGGTATAGTACAGTTTATGGTTCACTTAACAGACAAAAGAATGCAGGACTTGTCAGGATTAAAACAAATTACTCTAACTGCTTTGTTTCCACTGTTTTCCCTGAACCAGAGTCTGCCTGCGAAAAAGGATCTTTAGAAACTAAATTATTATTATTGAATTCATTACTCATACCTTATCAATAAATATGAAAATCATAATCTTCTTTGACAACCAATTTTTTAGTTTTTTTCAAGGCAATAGGGTTAAGTGGCTTGCCCAAGGCCATACAGCTAGGTAATTATTAAGTGTCTGAGGCCAGATTTGAACTCAGGTCCTCCTGA
The DNA here is from genome assembly GCF_037893015.1 of Macrotis lagotis. Lineage (NCBI taxonomy): Eukaryota > Metazoa > Chordata > Mammalia > Peramelemorphia > Peramelidae > Macrotis > Macrotis lagotis. The sequence goes on along the minus strand of NC_133666.1, from coordinate 161,822,132 downwards.
CATCAGGGTTGGTGTTCTATCCACTGCACCACCTAGCTACCCCAACAACCATTTTTAAGACAAAGATTGATCATTGTAATTCATCTGAGTTTGTTTGTCTTTCAGAATCGTTTTAATGTAGATCATTTTAGTTATTATGTATTCTCTTCTAATTCTGTTTTTTCACCTTGCATTTGTTTATATAGGTTTTGCCAAATTTTTCTAAGTTTTTAATAAACATTTTTCATGATGCAATCATTTTCATATACCATCATGTATATATATATATATACATTCCTATGTACATATGTATATATTCATACATTTGGAGTATATGTATATATATATATATATATTTATATATGCTTTTTCATATCCTTGGTGCCCCTTCCCTTTAGAATATGTTCAAAAGTAAGATCAATTAAGCAACTATTTATTAATTGCCTACTGTATGCCAGAATCATTGTCTAAGGTGTAAACAGTTTACATGCTCAAATTAGCTCATGATATCAAATTAGAAGTCAAAGATAACTATCCAGCAACTGAGGTAAGAATTTGCAACTCTACTGTGACAAACTACAATTCTTCAGATTGCTCATTTGGATCTTTCTATCCTAATGGTAATATTTTATTCTGGAACTATAAAAAAATCTTATTCTGGCTATGAAGATAAGAGTCAAATTCTGTTCTCCTGTGTTTCATTTAGCAAAGTTTGGTATGATTATGTCTTTAAATTCAATGAAAATGTATGGATTTTGCCATGCCTGTGAAAAGTAATAACCTTCATTCTCAGAAATGGGTCATTCATGGACATTGTTATGACATATATATATAATATATATATATATATATATACACTATAATTATCTCCATTGTGACAGCATATAATTTTTGCTCCAACTGGTACTTTGAATTGAAGAAAATAACTTCGCATTATGCACAATAGTTCCAAATAAGGTGCTTTGAAAAGTACCTAATTAAGGTGGATTAAAAAAATCTTTAATTTCTTTGTTCTGTTATAGCTTATTATTTAAAGATTAGGGTTTCACTTCCATACAATGAATTTTTCACTCTCACATTTTCATACAATCAAAAGAAGCTCAACAATCAAAGATCAATAAAATTTAGTCCTGAAAAAGCTCTAAAAAATTATCTACTCTATTACTTTCAATTTATAGATGGAGAAACTAAGATCCAAGGATGAGAAGTAACCTTCCTAAGGTTACACACATATAGTAAGTAGCCAAGTTGGATCTCAGATGAGTTTTCTAATTCCAGCTCTATGTGTTTTTGTTTTGTTTGTTTACTATAGAATGCCAGTCTTTCTATAAGTGAAAAGCAAATGAAGAGTTCACAGTGCAAACTTCATTGTTTTTTTCTGATTTCCAGCTTTATTTTCACTAGATGTTATAAATCATTTCATGAAATATGTATGCAGTTATGGGATGACCTAGCAAGAGGAAAATCTAAACTCAATCATAAAATTCAGGCCACCAATAGAATTTCTGAATGTCACTTATTGTACATTTGGCCTCTGACAAGTCACATCACTCAGTTTCCTCCTTGATAAAATGAGTAGGATGAACTAGGTGGTCTCTGGAATCACTTCCAAGATTCTATGATTCTTTTCTTCCCATCAGTCATTTAGAGAACTGGTTAGCTCTATTATGATGCTAGTGTTTCAGGGAAATGCAGAATTAGTAATGCAGTCATCTGTTACTCAAAGCTGTAATTGAGGACATATAGAAATGAAAACAGTACAAAGAAATAAAGATAACATAATAGAAGGAATGCTGGACCAGGAATTGGGAAATATGGTGCTATTCTAATCTCTGCACTTACGTCATTGAATGAAAAAGTTCAATTCCCACCAGTCTAGTCCTAAATTTTCTTTTTTCTATAAAATCAAAATGGAATAAATCTATCAGACTTGCTAATATGGCTGATAAAAGAAATGATAAATGGTGGAGAAGATGCTATTTGGAACTATGTCCAAGGGCAATAAATCTGTGCATATTCTTTTATGTAGTAATATCAAAAAGTTCATTAAAAAAGACAAAGGACTCACAGGGACAAAAATATTAATAGCAGCTCAGTTTGTGGTGGCAAAGAATTGGAAACTGAAGGAATGCCCATCAGTTGGGCAATGGCTGAAAAAGTTGTGGTATATGAATGTAGTGGAATACTATTGTGCAAGAAGAAATAATGATTAGACAGATTTCAAAAAAACCTAGAAAGATTTATGTGAATTGATGTTGAGTGAAACAAGCAGAACCAGGAGAATATTGTACATAGTAGCAGCAACATTGTGAAATGATCGACTATGATTGACATTTCTTCTGAGCAACAGAATGACCCAAGAAAATTACAAAAGACTCATATTGGAAAATGCTATCTATATCCAGAAAAAGAATTGTAGATTCTGATACAAATTAAAGCATACTATTTCCACATTTTTTGTTGGGTTTTTTGGTAGCTTTCCCCTTTTATTTTTCCTTCTTCTTTCACAACATGCCTAATGTGGGACTATATTGCCTGATTGTATGTGAATAGATTATATCAGATTCCTTGTCATCTTGGGAAGGGAACATGGGAGGGAGGGAGAGAAGGAGGGAGAAAAAATTTCAAACTCAAAATTTTATAAAAATTAATGTTGAAAACTATGTAATTGTAAAAAATGAAATCCATTCACAAAAAAAAATATGAACTAAATCAAGGATTCTTAGCCATTTTTTTGGTATCGTGGACCCCTTTTAGACATTTAGTGAAACCTGTAGACCCTCTTCATAGAGGAGATTCAACTAATGATTTTAAATGTTTAGAATATGCAAGATTACAAAGGAAACAAATTATATTGATATAATTTTCTAGCTAACTGTCTCTAAACACATATATACACAGGCATACACACATATGTATGTGTAAACTCACAGATCTCATAGCCAAGAATCCTTACATGATATATAAAGTTCCTCAAGAAAATTAATACTGAAATATTAAGGAATCTAGACGTACTCTTAAAGTAAGTATAATAGAGAAATCCAATTACCTGACCTAATAATTAAATGCATTTCAAAACGGCAATTGCCAAGATTCAAAAAAATTGAAAAATAACTTTAGCAAAGTCAAAGGATATAAAATAAAGCCTCATAAATCCTCAACATTTCTATATATGACTAACAGGATGCAGCAGAAAGAGCAAAAAAGACAAATCCCATTCAAAGTAACATCAGACAATATAAAATACTTGGGAGTCTACCTGCCAAGGCAGACTCAGAAATGTTTTGAAAACAATTACAAAATATTTCTCACAAAAAATCAGATTTAAATAACTGGGCAAATATCAATTGCTCATGCATAGGCCAAGCTAATATAATAAAAATGACAATTCTACCAAAATTAAACTACTTATTTAGTGCCCCGCCAATTAAAATTCCAAAAAAATTACTTTAAGTGAGTTAGAAAAAATTATAAGTAAATTCATAAGGAGAAATAAAAAGTCCAGAATTTCTAGGGATTTAATGGAAAAAAGTACAAAAGAAAGCATCAGTCATCAAAACTGCCTGGTATTGGCTAAGAAATAGAGTGGTGGATCAGTGGAATAAATTAGGGGCAATAGGAGGAAATGATTATAGTAATCTGCTGTTTGATAAACCCAAAGAGTCCAACTATTGGGATAAAACTCTCTCTGTGATAAAAACTGATGGGAAAATTGAAAGTCACTATGGAAGAAACTTAGATTAGACCAACATCTCACAGCCTATACCAAGATAAGAACAAAATAGATACAGGATCTAGATATAAAAGGCAATATTATAAGCAAACTTGAAGATCAAGGAGCAGTTTATCTGTCAGATATATGGAAAAGGAAGCAGTTTATGACCAAGGAAGAGATGGAGAACATCATTAAAAACAAACTAGATAATTTTGATTACATTAAATTAAAAAGCTTTTTGCACAGACAAAACCTCTATAACCAAGGTGAAAAGAAATGTAGTAAATTGGGAAACATTTTTTACAACTATTATTTCTGACAAAGGACTCATTTCTAAAATATACAGAAAATTGAGTCCATTTTTTAAAAAAACAATCCATTCCCCAAATGTTCAAAGGATATGCAGAATCAATTTACAGATGAGTAAATCAAAGCAATCCATAGCCATATGAAAAATTGTTCTAAATTACTATTTACTAGAGAAATGCAAATTAAAGCTTCTCTGAGGTACCACCTCACACCTCTCAGACTGGTCAATATGACCAGAAAGGACAATGATCAATGTTGGAAGGGATGTGGGAAATCTGGAACACTAATATATTGTTAGTGGAGCTGTGAACTCATTCAACCTTTCTGGAGAGCAATTTGGAATTACACCCAAAGGGCAACAAAAATGTGCATACCCTTTGATCCAGCAATACCACTTCTGGGTCTATATGCTGAATACATTAAGAAAAAGGGTAAAAACATCACTTGTACAAAAATATTCATAGCAGCCCTGTTTGTGATGGCAAAGAATTAGAAATTAAGTGAATGTCCTTCAATTGGGGAATGGCTTAAACTGTGGTATATGTATGTGATGGAAAACTATTGTTCTATTAGAAACCAGGAGGGATGGAAATTTGGGGAAGCCTGGAAGGATTTGCATGAACTGATGCTGAATGAGATGAGCAGAACCAGAAGAACATTGTACACCATAACAGCAACATGGGGGTGATGATTAACCTAGATGGACTTGTTCATTCCATCAGTATAACAATCAGGCACAATTTTGGAATACCTGCAATGAAGAATACCATCTGTATCCAAAGAAAGAAAAGGGGAGTTTGAACAAAGACCAAAATCTATACCTTTAATTTAAAAAAAAAATTATCTTATTAGGTAATTTTGCTATCTCTTATACTTTTTTTTCCCTTAAGGATATGTTTTCTCTTTCATCACATTCAACTTAGGGGGGAAATGGTAAAATTCAAAAGAAATAAATAAAATTTAAAAAACATAAAAAAATTTACAAAGGAAAAAAATTGAAAAGTAGAAAATATATATACCCTTGAGTTAGGAAGAAAAAATTTCAGTTCAGAAAAGCTTGTAATTGAAAACTGATAGACTTTTGATGAGAAGCAGAAATAGAAACTATAATGATACTATAAATCATTTCTAAAATAACAATATTGATAAGAAAATTCTTTCAAAACCACCTAGAGTGAATCTTTAATAGCTAATTAAAATAGGAGAGCTGAATATAGCTATTTTAGTATTGAAATATTATAGGTCTGATCATCCTGCAGCTAATCACTTTGCTTTAGTAATAACCCCTGACCCTATATTCCTTTAGCAATTATGGAATCAGCCTTTATCTAGTAGTAACAACTGGTTTGGAAGATATTGCTCTGCATGCATTAATTTCTCAAAGCTAATAATCTTTCTTGTTATGAAATATGAAAACATATTAACCTGTCTAATGCAATATAATAAGCACACATTTCTTTCCTGCAAAATGAAGTTATGCTGACATTTCATTTCCACTTCAGAATGTAAGTGGATCAACTATTATAAAGAAATTCACAGTAACAAGTTATATATATATATATATATATATATATATACATATATATGTATATATATATAAAATGTAGAAATCAGCAATATAACTAAACTAAAACATATGCTATTGTGAGTAATTGTAATTATTGCTAAGTAGATTCATACTTATTCTATTATCTTTAGGCTTACCTAACAATACCCAAATGTTCATTTAAAAATTCTAAATATTATAATACAAGGAAAACTCTTTGTGCCTTTTAAACAGGATTCAGAGATGTTCTATTTTGTTAACTACATTTCATTTCCTTTGAATAAGACTATGAAAAGATAGCAGAACACTCCTTTGCACATAGTAATCTCTCAATGCATATTTTTAACTGAATTAGGCTATTAAATTCTCATGAAAATGAATTAGACATTTGGCTCAACAGAGGCAAACTAGGCAATTATGATTCTGAGAATATTCCAAGGTGTCCCTCAACTTGCCTGGAACCCCAGAATATCATTCCAAATGTGATTTACACTTCTTACTGACCTGGGTAACAGCTGGGACATTATATTCTTTTTTAACCATTTCCTTCATTTAACCTTCAGTCACTCTCTTCCCTGTCCTTATATTTATGAGGTAACACATTAGCATCACATGAATTATCAACAATACTCTTATTGCTCTGGCAGTCTGACCCCTGAGTTTTCATCCAAACTGGTTCCTCTTTGAGGATCTTGCATTTTAAAATGTCAAGCTTGTGTGACACCAAGATTTAATAAATATTTTGTATTTTTTAAAAAGATATCTCTGGCATTTTGTTCTGCATCTAGAATATATAACCCATACTAATAGGGTGATGTTTTCTTCAGTATCTATGGAATGTTGCTATTTTTTTCTATACTGTCAATCTGGTCCAGTATTGGAAATTATACAACTGAGTTGATCTCCATTCCCACAACTTCCTTAATTAGATAAAGAGAAAATGTCCATCATTCAACTATTGTAAAAATAAAAAAAAGAACTGGTGCTAATACAGGTTCTGTTGTTATATTTTTAAGTAATAATAGATTTTTCAACTCATGTAGAGTAGCATCAGTAGATAGATAGATACACATTGAGATAAATTTTAGTCCTTCACTAAAAGAACTATGTTTTGTTTATACATGTATTAGCCTATATATCAGATTACTTTCTGTCAGGGGAAATAGGAAGCAAGAAAAGTGAGAAACTAAAAACCTTGCCAAAAATGATTATGGAAAACTACCATTCATGTGGTTGGAAAAAGAAAGAAAGAAAATATAAAGAAAAAAAGAGTTATCTTAAATAGAGACTATTCAAATTCAGCAAGCTAGATTCAAGCTTAGAGATGTGGGAGGAGGGGGAGTGGGTGACCAAAAAACACCTAGTCCTCACAGGAAATATGACATTTATGTATGAGATGCAGCCTAGGACTCAAACTTGGAGAATTGTCTGAAATGGTGACAGTTTATAGACTGAAAATATGAAAATAGAGGAGATCACTGAATTCACTTAGAAAATATTTGTGCTAATAATACATTGTGTGAACCCTAGCTAGGATATCTGGGATGTATCAAAATTATAACTGAATATATATGAACCAAACTTAAAAATTAAATTAGTTTTATCAATGTTTACTTAAAGGTCAAAATTCTATGAAAACATAGATATGCATGTGTGTATATTAATAGGATTACAATTCTATGAAGCTACAGGTTTAGAAGCCTAAAAATTTAGAGTTGCAATCTCCCTCAATTTCCCCATTTTTAAAATAGAGAAAACTGAGTTTCATATAGGTCTAAGGTCACAAAGTCCAGAATTGGGATGTCAGTTCATATTTCACATATACATTTATGCATCTAGATTTATAATCTGATTTTTATCATATGTATACACATCCAACCAATCAGATCATAGATTATATATATGCTTGTATATCTATGTGGCACCTATATCAACTTGTATGTACACACATATATATGCAAATCTGTGATTTTCTAAGTATATTGAGCTAAAAATATGGAAATTCTATAAACACACATTGAAAAAATCAAAAACTTTTTTATTATTTAATCTTAGTCTAAAAGAGTTTCCTAGGAGACCAAGTATTTCAGTGACCTGACCATGATCCATAATAAACAGAGGTAGGTATTGCACCCAAGACTTCTGGATCCTAAGACTGGCAAAATCACCATCTCTCCTTTTATATGAGTCTGCTTAAAGTGTGGTGGCACTTAGGAAAGTTTGTTAAATGATTTTTGAGAATTTGCAAGGTTTATATGTCCATATCTGCCCATGAAAAGTAAGGTATTGACATGTTATAGAGTTACCGAATGGGAAAGGAATAGCAAAGTACTTCACATAGTATTGTGGAGATAGATATTTTCTTTGGTTGATGTATATAATATTACATATATTGTATATAATATTTCTCATTAATGGAGACTAAGTAATTATGTTGATAAGATAGATTCCTTTTAACAGTAGCAGCATTTGCCTTTTTAAAACTATGGAAATGAAACTATTATGATATTTTTCTCCTACCATAAATTATTTACAGAAGAAATGTTGGCAAAGACATTAATATATCTCTTAAAATAATCAGAATGGGGGAAGCTGATGGTATTGGAGAAATAATCAATATTCCCTTTTTTATCCTTTATTCTTTTGTACCTATATAAGATAGAGATAACTAGCTGATAATGTACTATAATTTCAGAGCTTCAGTCTATTAGAAATGTACCTCATGGGAGTAGCACTGGTACTAATAATAGAGGATACTCTGAAATGTGAAATGACAAGATGCATGTCTAGCCACCTTCTCTTTTCCCCTTCTCCAAATAAAATGGAAAGTCAGACTGTTCCTTCGGAAAGATTCTGCCCAGATAGAATGCTGCTTACTATTGCTCAAATCCAATGAATAGTTTCCATTCAAGCCACACACATTTCACATGCAAAATTCTTGGCTCTCATGAGAACTACCTATCAAAAAGAAGAGGTATTGTAGTGTATATAAATATGTGAAGAAAACTTTCTCTAGAGGGACCATAAACCACAGAGGCCACAAACTTGAATTGGACTCTAGAATGGAATGATCAGGAGAGGTTAGGACATAAACTGATTGTATGTTGGGCCCAATAAATAACATTTTCCTTTCCTGTGCAGCATTCCACAATTGAAGAGTTATGTTCTTGACATTTTCATCCTTTTTTGAGTTCATATTTTCTCTTCATTAGAACCTGTCATTGATGTAGAGTAGAAAGCTTGCTGATGATGGAGTTGTATAAAACTTTGGATCAATTCAAAATCTTCCCCATAAAAATTTTTTTAAATCATTGGTTAAAGTTAAAGGCTACTTTTTTTTTTCAGGGAAATGATCATAAAATTATTTTGCTTACCCCCAGAAGCACAAATCTTTTCTAAAAACCCATATCAATTTCATTGGTCTTGTGGCTCATCATTACTCTAAATTCAGTGTTACCAATCTTGGTACCAACACTGAATTTAGAGTTAGTTCTACAATATAATGACTGTGATACAAGTTCACAAAAAATTTTCCATATATACATATATATGGAAAATGTATATATATGATATTATTAATGAAATTTTAATCTTTAATAGCTTAAAAGTACACTAGGACTTTTGAAACACCTTGTAAATACAATATATTTACATATACATATTGTATATATAAATTTAAATTATAAGCACACACAGTAAATATACAGGATATTTCCAAAGTTTAATTTTAAATTTTAATAACTAACAGCTGCCCTGATATTTTTTGGAACACCAGTTAGGTACACACACACACACACACACACACACACACACACACACACACACACACACAAATGCACAGACATCACAAGACAACAAAGGTAAATGCTGTAAGATCACTCCTGCTGAACTTTCTAACTTTCTCAGTCTTTCTCAAAAGTCCACCCACCCTTGCTCTTCTCAGTTGAAGCAAATCCTACCTTAATAAAATTACTGACTCTAATATTATGCTTTAAAACTTCCCCACTTAAGTCTATTGTAATCATTTGCCTCACAGTATACCAACAATGACTCCTTCCCAGCACCTCTAGATTCTTGTAACTGGTTTTCTTTCACAGTAGAAACCAAAGTTATGAGGGGGGGAAGGGGGGGAGAGACTGTACTTTTCCAAACCACAAATAATAGCATCTATACATTTATTTTCCTCCACAGTTCCAACAGCCAAAGAGCATAGAAATTCCTTATCCCATAGTAATAAGTACCAAAATTGTAACATCAAATAAAATGTTAAAATGAGCTCTGTGCAGGGGGTGGGGGGGGAAGTGGGAGGGTAGGGGAGAGATGGGGGGAGAAACTAAGTGGCACAGTGGATAGGCCCTGGAGTCAGGAGGACCTGAGTTCAAATCCCATCCCAGACTCATAATAATTGCTTAGCTGTGTAATCTTGGGCAAGTCACTTAACCCCCTTTTTGCCTTGAAAAAAAAAACAACAAAAATTCATACATACATGCATATATACACACACACACACACACACACACATAAAAATAATGTGGCACCTGTCCAGGTCCCCCGGGTCCTGGCATTAACTATCCCAGGTCAGTAATCATGGTGTCCTCCTCTGACATTCGGCTCAACGATTCTCATTGAATCCTCAGAAGGGGAGCATGTCCTGGGACCAGCATCTCTGGTCCAGGTTGATGATGCTGTGCTGCTTTGCTTCCTCATTACAAACATCTAGCAGATAACATATTCCCTGAAGATCCAAAAGATGGTCTCGTTAAAGCTGATATGGAGAAATTGACTTTTTCTGCTATATCTGCCCCAGAGAAACTATATAGAATTGGTCCTTCCCTGACTGACAGACTCAGCAGAGATGCTGTCAGGCACAGGTCTAGGTATATTTTAATTGCTACGGAGGTGTTGGACCCAGTTGTTAATGGCTTGCCATTCTTAAAGCATCAAGTCATTTGTAAAAAGCTTTCTGTATATAATTGCAGCTGAAGTTAGGAGAACCAAAACTACAAGTTCTTGGAACTAATTCTTTTGGAAACTTTGCAAATATTGAAGAAGGCACACTCTCCTATCACCCATGTTATGAGTTTGTTTCTCAGTTTAGTGTCATCTGTCATTGCTGTCATGGTGATCCAGAAATATGGAATCCGCATAGCTGGGATCTGAGGAATTCAGGGTGTCATTCACAAAACACTTAATAGGTTGAGGGCAACTAAATGGGAACCAGTGCATTTGGACAAAATTGCTCCAACTCTGTTATTTAACATGCAAAAAACAGATGATGTTGGCAGTGGAATAGGCCCTCCTTCCTCTCCTTCAGAAGATAACAAAGAAGAAAACTCTGCTGTGTTGGCTAAAAACTGTTTCAGAGAACCATTGGGCTTAACACATATGGAAATATGACTAATGCTATTTAACCACTTTTTGCACATTCAGATAATCATACCTCTGAGATTATAATGCTTTAAAATTATTATGTATTCTATTCAGGCAGTTTTCTCACTGTGTGATCCAAGAGACCCTAGGATAGCTTAATGATTGGGAGAGAAGATTCTCCACGTGTTTGACCAGAAATTATCCAGGTTCTATTAGAAGCAGTTGCTATTGCTGCTAAAAATTCTATAGACCCCCACTGTACTGTAAGTACTTAACACCTTATTGAAGCATTTACTTTCACTGTTGAATTTGAAGCTGGTGAAAAATGGAGCTCTTTGGTCACTGTCAGCATAAGTTCAAGCACCAAAGATAATGATGATAAGATTGTTTAGAATGCTATTATTCAAACAATTGGGTTTATTGAAAGTAATTTATCAGACTATAAGTGATTAGAGATCATTATGGGAAAAGTATCTATTTTTGAAATTACCAAACATACTTTGGATACCAGTCAACTAGGGAAATTGGGAACCAGACTTCAGAAAATGTTGCTGAGATCCTTACTCATACTAACATCTGGATAGAAAGCTAATACCCTTATAATTGCACTACCTGCTGCATCTCATGATCCTTTTCTGTCACCATCTCTCATGGAAGAATATGAACTGAGACAGATGGTTCTGGAAATATTGCATAATCTAATAGCTCAACATGACAATCAGGCAAAGTTTTGAGGAATCAAAATCATACCAGATGTAGGTGATCTTAAGATAAAAAGAGAGAAAAATAAGTTCTGCAATAAGGTGGCAAACTACAAAAATACTCAGATATGTAGCTTAGACTTACAAATAACTCTTTGAATAGGGGTGAAGTTGCCCATAGCTTCTTACTCAGAAATTAAGGAGAAGCACATTTTCTAAAACAAAGACTACTTTGACTTTGATGAGTCTATCACTCACTGAATGATGGTAAACAAGTAGGGCATTGAGTGGATGCACAACACAGCACTTTATCCTTCACTTTAGAAGAGATGACTGGGCCTGCCTGGCTGAAAATTCCCCAATCCTTGAGGGCCTCAGTATAAACCGGGAAATGATGCATGATATTCACAATAATGCATCATATGGTATCATTGTAGATAAGGCATACAGATTCAGGGAAGGAAAAAGATTTATTTGTATAGGTTTTCTAAAAGAAAATACAATTAGGATAAATTGAATAAATTTGAATGAAAGAAAAGGATCTTTTATTTTAATCCTCTCATTTCTAAATCATTGTTTGAAATGCATTATCTGCGTATTATGCAAGCCTCTATCCTATTTTAATTTGGGTGATCTGAGGAAACTCAAAAAAGAGAGTAAAGCCTATAGGTTTTGATGGAACAAGGTGGTAAAAATTATTTTGTATGAGAAGGAATAAAGATGTGTTAAAAGTCAAGGAAAGAAAGTGACAAAAGCCTTTACTCAAGAAAAAGTGGAGTGGGGAATGGTAGAAAGAAGGGATATCAAGTAGTGTTGTACATAACTAAAAATAAATTTTTCAAAATGTCTTGTTGCCCCATGTAATCCATGACCTTTCTGCAACATAAGAATCCTAGCATGATAATGAGGAGCAAAATCCTGTTCTTTATGGAAGTCTGAATAATAAGTTATAGCCAATACTCCAGAGACTCTATAATCTTATTGATATCAGTCAGCAAATTGGCAGTTAACAGTTACTATGAGGTGCGTACTATAAGCACAGGAGATGAAAACATACAAGACTGTTCTGTACTTACGTAAATTACATTCTTCTTAGGAGGAAGGGCACAATACATTATCAGATAAAACAGTGTATATCTCTAAAATGAATTCATAGTAATTGGAGGGAAGAAGTTCTATAACAGGAGAAAACTGAAATTCCTCCAATAACCCTACCTGCGATCCATCTATCCCAGTCTCTCTTGTGTGTTCTTATTCTGCCACAAATTCAACAACATTTCTGTTAGGATGTACAATGTTTTTCTGGTTCTGCACATCTCGCTCAGCATCAGTTCATGCAAATCCCTCCAGGCTTCCCCAAATTCCCATCCCTCCTGGTTTCTAATAGAACAATAATGTTCAATGACATACATTTACCACACTTTGTTAAGCCATTCCCCAATTGAAGGACATTTATTTAACTTCCAATTCTTTACCACCACAAACAGGGCCACTATGAATATTTTTGTGCAAGTGATGTTTTTACCTTTTTTCATCATCTCTTCAGGGTATAGACCCAGTAGTGGTATTGCTGGATCAAAGGGCATGCACATTTTTGTTGCCCTTTGGGCATAATTCCAAATTACTCTCCAGAAAGGTTGGATGAGTTCACAGCCCCACCAACAATGCATTAGTGTCCCAGATTTCCCACATCCCTTCCAACATTGATCATTTTCCTTTCTGGTCATATTGGCCTGTCTGAGAGGTGTTATCTCAGAGATGCTTTAACTTGCATTTCTCTAGTAAGTAGTGATTTAGAACAATTTTTCATACGGCTATGGATTGCTTTGATTTCCTCATCTGTAAATTGATTCTGCATATCCTTTGAACATTTGGGGAATGGATTGGGTTTTTTTTAAATTGATTCAGCTATATATTTTAGAAATGAGTCCTTTGTCAGAAATAATAGTTGTAAAAAATGTTCCCCAATTTACTACATTTCTTTTGATCTTGGTTACAGAGTTTTTGTCTGTGCAAAAAGCTTTTTAATTTAATGCAATCAAAATTATCTAGTTTGTTTTTAATGATGTTCTCCATCTCTTCCTTGGTCATAAACTACTTCCTTTTCCATATATCTGACAGATAAACTGCTCCTTGATCTTCAAGTTTGCTTATAATATTGTTTTTTATGTCTAGATTCTGTATCCATTTTGATCTTATCTTGGTATAGGCTGTGAGGTGTTGGTCTAATCTAAGTTTCTTTCATAGTAACTTCCAATTTTCCCATCAGTTTTTATCGAAGAGAGAGTTTTATCCCAATAGTTGGATTCTTTGGGTTTATCAAACAGCACATTAACTATAATTATTTCCTCCTATTGCCCCTAATCTATTCCACAGATCTACCATTCTATTTCTTAGCCAATACCAGGCAGTTTTGATGACTGATGTTTATAATATAATTTTAGATCTGGTAGGGCTAAGCCACCTTCTTTTGTACTTTTTTTCATTGAATCCTAGTAATTCTGGACTTTTTTATTTCTCCTTATGAATTTACTTGCAACTTTTTCTAACTCTTTAAAGAAAGTTTTTGGAATGTTGATTGTTAGGGCACTAAACAGGTAATTTAGTTTTTGTGGAATTTTTATTTTTTTATTATATTACCTCAGCTTATCCATGAGGAATAGATGTTTGCCCAGTTATTTAAATCTGATTTTATTTGTGTGAGAAGTGTTTTGTAATTGATTTCAAAAACTTTTTGAGTCTGCCTTGGCAGATAGACTCCCAGGTATTTTATATTGTCTGAGGTTATTTTCAATGGGATTTCTCTTTCTAGCTCTTTCTGCTATATCTTGCTAGTCATATATAGAAATGTTGTAGATTTATAAGGGTTTATTTTATATCCTGTGAATTTGCTAAAGTTACTAATTATTTCTGATAGTTTTTTAGATGATTTTTTGGGGATTCTCTAGGTATATTCTCATGTCATCTGCAAAGAGTAAGAATTTTGTCTCTTCCTTCACAATTCTAATTCTTTCAATTTCTTTTACTTCTCTTACTGCTTAGGCTAACATTTCTAATACAATATTGAAAAGTAGTGGTGATAATGGGCATTCTTGTTTCACCCCTGATCTTACTGGGAATGCCTCTAGTCTCTCCCCTTTGAATATAATGCTTGTTGATGGTTTCAGATATAAAACTGCTAATTGTTCTAAGGAACAATCCATTTATTCCTACACTCTCTAGTGTTTTTATTAGGAATGGATGCTGTATTTTGTCAAAAGTTTTTTTCAGCATCTATTGATATAATCATATGATTTCTGATAGGTTTGTTATTGATAAAATTAATTATACTAACAGTTTTCCTAATATTGAACCAACCCTGAATCCCTGGGAATAAATCCTACTTGATCATAATGTATTACCCTAGTGATAACTTGCAATTCTTTTGTTAAGATTTTATTTAAGATTTTTGCATTTATAAGGAGATAGGTCTATAATTTTCTTTCTCGGTTTTTAACTCTTCCTGGTTCAGGTATCAACACCATATAGGTGTCATAGAAAGAGTTAGGCAGAGTTCTGTCTTCACCTATTTTTTCAAAGAGTTTATATAGATTTGGACTCAATTGTTCCTTAAATGTTTAATAGAATTCACTTGTGAATCCATCTGTCCCTGGAGATTTTTTCCTTAGGGAGTTCAATAATGGTATATTGAATTTCTTTTTTTCTGAGATACGGTTGTTTAGGTTTTTAATTTCCTCTTCACTTAACCTGGGCAACATATTTTTGTAAATATTTATCTATTTCACTTAGATTGTCAAATTTATTGGCAAAGAGTTGAACAAAATTATTCTGAATTATTACTTTATTTTCCTCCTCATTGGTGGTGAGTTCACCTTTTTCATTTATGATACTAGTAATTTGGTTTTCTTCTTTCTTTTTTTTAATCAAATTGACCAGAGGTTTATCAATTTTATTGTTTTTTTCATAAAACAAACTCTTGGTTTTATTTATAAGTTCAATAGTTTTCTTGCTTTTGATTTTATTAATTTCTCTTTTAATTTTTAGAATTTCTAATTTGGTATTTAATTGGGGGTTTTAATTTGTTCTTTCTCTAATTTTTTAGTTGAATATTTTGTTCATTGATTTACTCTTTCTCTAATTTATTCATGTAAGCATTTAAAGATATAATATAGCCTCTGACAGTTGCCTTGAGTGAATTCCACAGATTTTGTTATTTTTTTTCATTATTGTCATTATCTAGGATGAAATAAGGAATTCTTTCTATAATTTGTTGTTTGATCCACTCATTTTATTTTAAAATGAGGTTATTTAGGTTCCAATTAGTTTTGGGTCTATATCTCCCTGGTCCAGTAGTGCATATAATTTTTATGGCATTATGATCTGAGAAAGATGTATTCACTATTTCTGTATCATAAGGTTTTTATGTCCTAGTACATGGTCAATTTTTGTGTAAGTGCTATGTACTGCAGGAAAAAAGTATATTCCTTTCTATCCCCATTCAGTTTCCTCCACAAGTCTATCATATCTAGGTTTTCTAACATTCTATTTATCTCCTTAACTTCCTTCTTGTTTATTTTATGGTTAGATTTATCTACATTTGAGAGTGGGAGGTTGAGGTCTCCCACTAGTAGTGTTTTGGGTCTATGTCTTCCTGTAGCTCTTTCAACTTCTCCTCTAAGAATTTGGATGCTATACCATTGGGTGCATAATATTTAGTACTGACATTACTTTATTGGCTATGGTATCTTTTAGGAGGATATCGTTTCTTTTCTTATCTCTTTTAATGATATCTATTTTTGCAGATGCCTTGTCTGAGATAGGGATTGCTACCCCTGCTTTTTTTCATTTCAGCTGAAGCAAAATATATTTTGCTCCAACCTTTTGCCTTTACTCTATGTCTATTTTTCTGCTTCAAATGAGTTTCTTGTAAGCAGCATATTGTAGGATTCTGGTTTTTACTCCACTCTGCTATTCATTAACCTTTTATGGGAGAGTTCATCCTATTCACATTTAAAGTTATAATTATTAACTCTTTATTGCCCTCCATGCCATCTTCCCTCTGTTTGTATTTTCCCCCCTTTCCCCTTTATCCATATTCCCCAGTATTTTGTTTCTAAATACCACCCTCTTCAGTGTGTTTGCCCTCCTATATCAAGCCCCTCCCCTTTCTTTCCCCTTTCCCTTTTCCCCTTCTTCCCTCCTTTCCTTCTGTTAGTTCCCCTTTTTCTCCCCCTCCCCATTCCCTCTCTCAGCTTTTCCCCTTTTAATACTTGAAAGGTAAAATAAGTTTCTTAACTTAACTAATGTTTCTGTAAGTTAACTTTAAGCCAAGTCTGATGAGAGGAAGACATGTGATCTTTTTCAATTATAACTTTTTTCAATGACATCCTTAATATAACACTCCTTCATGGGTTTTTATTTATAACATTCATCAGACTACTCCTGCCCACCTTGCAACTCTCCATTGACTTTTGACCTCCATTGAGTGATTTTCAACTTCAGTTTCTCAGGGACTGTGAGGCCCTTAAAATGACTAGAAGAATACTGGAATCTAAAGACTGTCCTATGATTTCAGGGAGAAGCTTGTAATCATAAAAAAATACTTAACAATTCTTTAAGGCAATCCAATCTGCTCTCCTCTTTAACACTCCAAATCAGGGTTTGTTTTATTGTTGAGTGTCTAAATTTAAAGTGATGGAAAAAAATGGTAATAATGCAGATTGATTAAAATATGTCAAACTTTTCAGAGAGTAGATTGTTAATTATTTACCAGAAAACTATTTGAAAAATAGATTAGATATAAAATGATAGATACATGATAGAAACACACAGAAATAGATATTTATATATAACTGTTAGTCTAGAAACCCTGAGTAAACAATTCAACATGCTTTATCTTATTTAAGAGTTCCTTAAAAGTTCAGAGCTTATTTGATTGAGTAAAAGTATTTTTTCTCATCCTGCCATTTCCAAGTCACTGCTTGATTGAACCTCTTAAATTGATACCCTCTTATTCTATTATTATTCTAATCTATTATTAAAATATGGGAATTATGTTTCCATTGTGTTTGTAGTGGCAAGGATCTACTGGGGAAATTTTGGATATCCTTTGCTGTTTCAGAGTATATGTACATAGACACATTTATATTATATTCACACAGATATACATAAATGTTTCAAGAGGAAAGGATAAAAAGACAATTTATCTTGATGTCTAATTGGATTCTTATGTGTTTTAAGGAGTGATGGAAAGAAAATTGGTGCAGGGACTTAGTGGAGATTTATAAGTTTAAATGTTACCTTAGAGTAGGGGTTCAGAGTATATAGGGTTCTTTTAGTGGAGCGGAAATAGGATAAGTGCCCCATTCCTATTAGTTATGGTAGTTGGTATGGCTACAAAAGTCTCATCTAACAGCTGCTGGGTTTCTCACCTGAGGATTAGGGAGTAACTTCCAACTGACTCTAGATCTTATATCTCAGCAGGAAAGTTCCACCTGTTTTTTTACATTTTGTTTTTTTTTTTTTGCAAGGCAAATGGGGTTAAGTGGCTTGCCCAAGGCCACACAGCTAGGTAATTATTAAGTGTCTGAGACCAGATTTGAACTCAGGTACTCCTGACTCCAGGGTCGGTGCTTTATCCACTATGCCACATAGCCGTCCCTAGTTCCACCTGTTTTAGCATGTTCTATAGTTTCCTTCAGAGTTAGGAAGTTTAATTGCCTTCTTTTTACTTTATTGGGGAAGGGAAATTTCATTAAGTATTAAGAACTTAAGTACTAAGAACAGTAACTATATAAAATATCCTTCATAGCATCTGTTTTCAGGAACTGTTGTTTCATCTTTACTTGGGGGATTGCAAAAGAACTGTGTTTTTTGACTATTTTGGGGAAGGAATATCCTCCTCTTAATTTTCTATTAAATGTCTTGGACTTCCAGTCTCTGAGATATAGAACTAAATCTAATTTTTACCTGACTCCTTTCTAAATTTCCCAGAAATTTTGGTTAAATATTAATTCCATATTTGAGTAGTTATGATCTGTGGATTTTTTGAACACTTACTATGTAAGTTTTCTTCTTATGGATTTTTTGTTTCATTGATCAATCAATACAAAAATTGTTGATGATTATTTCAATATAGAATAATAAGAAATTAAGTATTATTATTTTCAAAATTTCCTTTGATATTCTTAATGTTCATTCCTTCAGATGTATGTAGTTATTATTTTCACTAGCCCTAAAAAATAACTTAAATGTAATAACATTAAATAAGTAAATTAATGTGGGCAGCATTGTCATTTTATTGCATTAATATAGCCAAATAATGAGCAACTGATAACTTCCCTATTAAATTTGTCTTTATTTTTGTAAGAAAGTATTTTCTAGTACTATTCATATGATATGAATCCTAATTTTGTGTGTGTGTGTGTGTGTGTGTGTTAAGGGATAGACTCAGATATTTTATATGTTCTGTAGTGATTTTTAATAGAATTCGCCTTTCAACTTCTTCCTTCTGGGCTGTTGATAAAAGAAAGTTTGATGATTTGAACAGAGGAATATTTTATAATCAGTTACTTTGCTTTCAATTAATTTTAATTGAATCTCTAGGGTTCTCTAAATAAACCATATTATCTTCAAAAAAAAATCATAATTTTGCCACTTATTTGCATATGGTTGATTCCTCAATTTTATTCCTGTATCATTGTTGTGGATGGTCTTTTTAGAAGTATATCAAATAATAATTTGACAGAAGAACTTCAAGGTTTGATTTGCAAGAATGTCTTGGAATTCCCTGAGCTATTCTATGTGACCATTCATGACTTGATCATCACCACTTTTTATTTGTAGAGCTATTACAAATAGCAAAAATTTAGCATCACATACCATAAATACCATATAATTGAGATATGAGACTTAGTCCTTCCAATGAAAGAGGAAAATTTTGAGTCTTCATTTTCTAATGGAGATAGTCATTTCTGGGATGATTACAAAGAAAATTCTTTTTTTTTTTTACTGTTCTCTTTTTTCTTTCTTTTTACATATGCTAAGCTCCAGTGATGTCTATTCCAGACTTCTTATATCCCTAAGGTCAGCTAAGGTCAGAGTTAAAGTTCATCCTAGAAGAAACAGAGAACCAATGAAGCTTTTTAAGCAGGGAAAAAAAACCTGATCACAACTGCTTTAGACATAGCAACTATCCCCTCTTTGGGACCTGGGTATTATGCCTCTATTCTAAGACATAGTGATGCCCTCCAGGTCCAGGGTTATACAAGACTGGTTGCTACTTTTCCTAACTGTCCACTATATTGGAATCAAGAAAAGCCCAAAATTTAAAAAGGGTTTTTCCCGTCTCTCTCTTTTTTTTTTTATTTCAGCAGTGTTTTTTAATTGATACTTTATTTTTCCAAATACATTTTATGAAAGTTTTTGAACATTCATCCATAAGCATATGTATATTTTTAAGTTACAAAATTTCCTTTCACCCCCCCCCAGTGGCAAAGTCAGGTTAATATAATAGTATATACACATTTGTGTTAAACATGTTTACAGTTTAGTCATTTTCGGTATGAGGAATTAGGATTATGGGAAAGAAGTACATGAGAGAAAATTTTAAATAGTTAATGTAGGCCTAGCTCTGTCCTCTGCCCCTGGAACAGGACTCTGGGGCTCTGACCACATTCAGCTCCTGATCCCAGTCTAGGCCCCCCCATAGAACAGCAGGGCCCCCTCCCCCACCTCAGCCCCATGGCAGAGTGGGGTGCTTATGGTCATTCACAGACCAGGAGGGAGGACAGAACCTCACACACTGAGACCCTTGTGGGAGTGTCCCAAAAGCTCAGGAAGCACCCCAAAAAACAGGCTTAGGCTGGGGAAATGAACAAGCAAAGAAACAAGAGGAAGACCATTGAGAAATATTTTGCAAATGAGCCCAAGAAGGATCAAAATACTCAGTCTGAAGATGAGGAAGCACAAGCTCCTGCATCTAAAGACTCCAAGAAAAACAGAAATTGGGCTCAGGCTATGATAGAGCTCAAAAAAGACTTTCAAAATCAAATGAGGGAGTTGGAAGAAAAACTGGGAAAAAAAGGAGAGAGATGCAGGAAAAACATGAAAATGAAGTCAGCAGCTTAGTCAAGGAAATCCAAAAAAATGCTGAAGAAAATAGCATGCTAAAAAACAGCTTAGGTCAAATGGATAAAACAGTTCAAAAAGTTATTGAGGAGAAGAATGCTTTAAAAAGCAAAATTGGCCAGATGGAAAAAGAGATAAGAAAACTCTCTGAGGAGAACAAATCCTTCAGACAAAGAATAGAATTCATGGAGATTGATGAATTTACCAGAAATCAGGAATCAATACTTCAAAACCAAAAAAATGAAAAATTAGAAAAAAATGTGAAATATCTCATTGAAAAAACAACTGATATGGAAAACAGACTTAGGAAAGATAATTTGAAAATTATTGGAATACCTGAAAGTCATGATCAGGAAAAGAGCCTTGACATTATTTTCAAAGAATTACTACAGGAAAATTGCCCTGATATTCTAGAAGCAGAGAACAAAATAGAAATGGAGAGAATCCACCGATCCCCCCGAGAAAGAGATCCCAAAAAACCAACCCCCAGGAATATTATAGCCAAGTTCCAGAACTCCCAAGTCAAAGAGAAAATATTACAAGCAGCCAGAAGGACACAGTTCAAATATCGTGAAGCTGCAGTCAGGATCACACAGGACTTAGCAGCAACTACATTGAAAGCTCATAGGGCTTGGAATACAATATACCGGAAGGCAATAGAGCTTAGAATGCAGCCAAGAATGAACTACTCAGCAAGGCTGAATGTCCTCTTCCAGGGAAAAAGATGGACTTTCAATGAACCAGGGGAATTTCAAAGGTTCCTTTTGGAATGGCCAGAGTTGAACAGAAGGTTTGAACTTCAGATACAGGACTCAGGTGAAGCATGGAGATTGGAGGAGGGGGGGAAATATGAGGGACTTAATGAGGATGAACTGCATGTATAGAAAAATGATACTCATAATATTCATATGAACCATCTCACTTAATAGAGCAGGTAGAGGGAGCTTTTATAGTTGAAGCACAGGAGAAAGCTGAATTCGAAGATAAAATATGGTGTAAAAATGGAGTTAATAGAAAAAAAAGGGAAATGTAATGGGAGAAAGAAAAAGGAGAGGGGGAATAATCCAAGATATTTCACATAATAAGATTTTTTTTTATTACAAAGCTATTGCAATGATATGGAAGGGGGAGGCAAGGGGGAATGAGGGAACTTTTGCTCTCATCAGAGATGGCTAGGAGAGGAAACAGCATATATACTCAATGGGGTATAGACAACTGGAGTAAGAAGGAGGGGGGAGCAAGGAGAAGGGGTGGGGATGTGAATAAAGGAGGAGAGGATGGACCATGGGGGGACAGTGCTCAGATATAACACATTTTCTTTTTTACTTCTTGCAAGGGGCTGGGATTGGATGGCCTGCCCAGGACCATAGGGTCAGGTGGATTCTGGGCCTAAGGGGTGGTATGGGGGCTCAGGGCTTCTTGGCCCCAGGACCAGGGATCTGTCTGCTGTGCCACTCAGCGGCCCTACAGCAGAGTCAGAGTGAAAGGAGAGAGAAAATATAGTACATGGTAGTGGAGAAATAAGAAAGGAGGGAGTTGCGATCAGCAATGGCAATGGTGGAAAAATATGGAAGTAACTTTTGTAATGGATTTATCATAAAGAATGTGATCCACTCACGACAGAGTTGATGGTGTTGGAACAAAGACTGAAACACATTTTTTATCATTATTATTATTTGGGGGAGGGTGCAGGGCAAGTGGGGCTGGGTGGCCTGTCTGGAGCCACATAGCAGGGTGATCTTTGGGTGTCTGGGGCCAGACTCAGACCCAGGTGCTCCTGGCTCAAGGGCCAATGCTCTGTCTGCCACACAGCCACCCCTAATATTATTACTATTTTATTTTATTTTGGGTCTTTTTTTTCCTTCTTTTTGGTTTTTGCAGGGCAGTGGGGATCAGGTGGCTTGCATGTCACATGGCTGGGTGATTATTGGGTTTACTCGGCTGGATGTGGACTCAGGTGCTCGTGGCTCCAGGGCTGGTGCTTTGTCCATTGTGCCACCTGGCCATACCTACAATTATTACTATTATTTTTATTAATTTTAATTTTTTTCTCTCCCTTTTACTTTTTCACCCAAGCAAGTCTATCTATATTCATGGGGGGAGGGGTATTTTGTTTACTTCTAAACAAGTATGTTTTATTAATGTAAAGAAAAACATTTGTACAAAATGAGAATAAAAAAATAAATTTAAAAAAAGTTAATGTAGGGGCAGCTAGGTGGTGCAGAGGACAGAGCACAGGTCCTGGAGTCAGGAGTACCTGAGTTCAAATCCGGCCTCAGACACTTAATAATTACCTAGTTGTGTGGCTTTGGGCAAGTCACTTAACCCCACTACCTTGTAAAAAATAAAAAAAAAACCTTAAAAAAAGTGAATGTAATGTTCATTAAATTCAGAAGAATTTTGTTTTGTTTTGTTTCCCCTGTCTCTTTCTACTACTTGTGGACATCATTTTCAAAACCATTGTACTTCATCTCTAACTGAGGGACCCAAAAGCTCTTGCCTTCTCAAATTTAGAAAAGTGCTTTCCAAGTCTCGATTATCCATCTCAGAATTGTTGGTTGTTTACCTATGCTCAGGTAGAGATACAAAGCAGAAGAGGCAGCTGTGTGGACTTCTCTAGGTAGTTTAATGTACTCTAGTTACCATGTATGAACAATTCCTAGTTTTAAGGGTTGGGGAAGCTGACCTAATTCCATCACTGTGATCTACTCTACAAAGTTACTTCACCTATTTTTTCACTGGAAGTCTCGGGAAAAAAATAAAAAGCAAACAGAAAGTATGACAGTTCCAGAAAAATGGGAAAAAAAGTTCTCTTTCAAAACTTATACTATACCTACTTTGCTCAATAAATAGACTGGAATGCATTTGGCACTTTTGTCCAGGATACAGCCAAATCTAAAAAAGTCTTTTAGCTCCAAGGGAAGCTCAAACTTTGTACTTCCCCTATGTCTCAAACTAAAAGTTCTCAACAAAGTCCACATGTCACAGTTGTTCTTAAAAATTGTATAGAGGTGGCTAGGTGGTGTAGTGGATAGAGCACCAGCCCTAGAGTCAGGAGTACCTGAGTTCAAATCCAGCCTCAGACATTTAATAATTACCTAGCTGTGTGGCCTTGGAAAAGCCACTTAACCCCATTTGCCTTGCAAAAACCTAAATAAAATGTTGCATAGGGGTGGCTAGGTGGTACAGTGGATAGAACACCAGCCCTGAAGTTAGGAGTACCCAAGTTCAAATCCAGTGTCAGATACTTAATAATTACCTAGCTGTGTGGCCTTGGGCAAAGCCACTTAACTCCACTTGCCTTGCAAAAACCTAAAAAAAAAGTTGTATAAATAGTCTTGGGCAATACAATCAGCAGAGTTCATAAACATCTCCCAAATTAATAGTCTTTACATAGAGTGACTACTCTCTTTCTATTAAGGCTAAAGATTACCATGAGCCTAAGTACAATGGCATGTAAATTCAACATGTGACATTTCACAACAGTTATCCTCTTGGGGCCATGATTTTTAAAGACACAATGGAATTTCATGTGTCTCTTGTTTCTGAGTCCTCTCTTATGATTTACTTTCTGACCAGTATCATTGGATCATTGGGCACCACTACAGGTTCACTGTCAGGATACTAGGTATACAACCAGAAGCAAAGAGTAGCAGAGCACAAAATCTCTGAATAGCAGGAACATTGTCCTTGCAAGATTCATGCCACCCCCAACACACACACACACACACACACACACACACACACACACACACACACACCCTTCCTCTATTTCAACCTCAAGATCAATCAAAAGATCATTCTGATCTATTCCTGATGAGTGACAACAAATATTTTAAAGTAGATCTCAGTTCAGTTCAATGGTTCAGGTTCAGGAATGAATGAAATGAGACACTCATATAGTATCATCTAGTAATTAGCAAAAGGCTTATATAATCATAGCATGGAAAGAATATTCAGCAAGGACACAACACTAATTCAGTTTGGTGTCATCTCCTCTTGTATTTGTCATGAGACAATCCAGTAAGAACCCTTTTTTAAACCTTAAAGTGAAGTAAACTCCACTAACACTTTGCTTTAGTACTTAGGTGATTGGGAGGGTCTATCAGTGGGTTTGAGGTTTATAATCCTTTACACCAAGTACATCTCAAAGAATATTTCATTGGCTTTTAAGGAAAACCAAGCCTAGGCGATATAGGGAAGAAATTAGTCCAGTGACACTTACCTATCAGATTCATGATTTTTTTTTTAAAGGAGCTAAGTCTCAACTTACCCTAGGTCTTTATGGGAAGGGCAGTGGGGAGGGAAAACAAGGAGGAAAGTTGAGCTGAGAAGAATAGAGCAGAAAATCATTCTACATATCAAGGAAATTGTTGTTTTCTATTTCATTCTTATTCATTTGTGTCCAGAATAAATGTCTTAATGTTTCAAATCTATTCCTTGCCTAGCTCTGCAAGCATGATGAGCAAGTGACTACTTATATATGAGTTAAATAAAAGTTCAAAGTTCTCTAATATATGGAGTCCTGCCATTTAGTCATTGTTTAGTGTTCCAAACTGCTTTCTCCTCTTATTCATTCTCTCTGTACAGAATATGAAAGGAGGCCAGCAAGAAACAATGAAACAGCTCCAAGTGACTCTACAAAAAGGAAAAACTGTCAACATTTTCTGTCATCAAGAATGTTCTTTAAAAGAGAAAATAAAGAGACCCCATGACTGACCTGAATTCCAAGTTAATGGATATATGACTCGGTGGAAAATGCTCTGATGAGGTAGAGCAAAAACTCAGCTGTCATGACAGTCAGGCAGAAACAAATAAACAATGACTCCCTCCCCAAAAGAACAACCCCCACAGTCCTCATTTGATTGGAAAGGTCAATGAGCAAATTTTCCTGTATGTGTTCTTTGGTGATTCTTTAATGACCCACCTTTTTCATATCTGCAATTTAATAAAGCAACAAAAACTGCTTGCATATACACCTTGGAAGGTGACCTTGCTATTATAAAAATTGAACATTCATTTTGAGTCTTCAAGTAAACACACTCAAGCATAATACCTGAGGTTATAGTTGGTTGTCTATTCACCCATTTTTCTTTATTCCTCACACAGTGAAGGATTGTTTCTGTCACTATTATTTTCCTGCATCCTTTCTGAACCTCCTCACTTTTTTTCAGCATAAGAGCTATGCTTTTAATTGGGTACTTCGTAGAAGAATGAGGTACACAGTAGAACAGCATGGTCTGCAGTCATTTGTTTGCAGGGAGATCATTTTAGTCATCAACATCTGAACCCTGTTGAAGTGCAGTTTCAATTTCCCTCTTCAACCATGGGTAAAACAATGTTGACAACACATATTTCTCTCTGTCAAAACATTTCACTTACTCGGCAGTCTGTAGACAGTTTGAGAGCCATATCTCCAATGAGCAATACCATAGCATTCTTCCAATTATTTTTAAATTGGGGTGGCACATGCCTCACAAGAGGGCACAACTTGGGGCTGGAGCCAATTTAGAGGAAAATATTAAAGACTGGCACAGATAGAGCTCTAGAATAAGCATGTGACAGGGGCATCCAAAATAGCCTAGCAAAAAAGGAAGGTCAGGGCAACTCCTGCAAGTCTCATTTTGAGGATTTAGTTTGCTTTCTCTTGTTTTTCTCTGTGATTGAGGTTACTTAAAAGCGACTTCCACTCAACTGAAATAGAATTATACAATACAGAATCCTAATTTAAAGTTGGAAAAAAAGACCTTGAGCCTCCCCCTTGAAGGTTATATTCCTTCTCTGTATGCATGATATACATATCACAACAACAATAACTGACCTATAGTGCTTCCTTTGTTGTCAGGTAAATATTTTATAGTTATCTCATTTGATCTTCACAACACCTACATGAGCTAAGTGTTATTATGTATACCCATTTTAGAAATGAGAAAACTGAGACAAAGGAATTAACTTATTTGCCCGGGGTCACATAGCTCATAAGTGTCTGAGGTAGGATTTGAGCTCAGGTCTTATTGTCTCCAGGTCCAGAACTCTCTTCATTGCACCATCTGGCTTTCTAATAAATAAGTTTATATGCTCCTTCTATTCTGTATAAATCTTGCATGATCTAGGTAAAAAAAAATGCTTATGTATGTATTATAAAATATTTGATAAGCATAATCGAGGTGATGATAATAAGTAGCTTGCTTTGTCTTATATAATGTTGAATTTCTCCAATTGAATATATATTTTGTATGTACTTGCTTAAAATGCATATGTATATTATATTACTTGATAAATAATAGGTATAATTCTAGGGAAGATTATAAGTAAACAAATATCAATTTCTTCCATTAGTATAAAAAGCTCACAATATGACCATGTCTCCCATATTAATATATTAACTACTTAAGAGGAGGGGCTTTTTGTTTTTCCCTGTTTTTGTATATCCAGAAGTCCAAAGCTTAAAATGCTTATAAAAAACCTTATTATTGATTGAATAATTGATCATCAGCTCCAACCATTCACTTTATAAGTAGAGGTTCCTCAAGCAAAATAGTCATAAAATCATTGAACCTAGGCTCTCTAATTGCAGCTTCACAGTTTCACAGAATTTGAAGCTGAAAGAGAACTTGGGAGTCATCTTGATCAACTGTTTCATTTTATAATGGAGGAAATAAAAACTCAGAGAACTCAAGTCAAGTCTTCCCCCAAGTAAAAAGGACAGCAAACCAGTGTCTTCTGATTCCAAATCCACGGGGTCTCTTTACCTAACATTAACCTTGAGGCTACTGTTATCAATCAAAAGAATGTTTTTGTTTGTCTAGCACTTAGCTACTACAGCCATATTCAGGTAAAATGTGAGCTTGTGAGTGTCACTGGCTTTATCTATACTCTTGTCTAACCAACTTAAGAAACTGAAAGTAGAAGGTATAGGGGATAGAAAGATAAAACTGCTTATGACTCCTGTAGCAGGATGTTGACTCTAGTGTAATCATCTTTAAAATGTTTAAGACTTCATGCAGAATATTTAAGGGAGATAATGTCAATGGAATGGGAATGGTGTGCTTGGATAATGGCCTCCTGCTGCAAGATAAATGCCAAGGCTAGACAAGGCCATGGCATTTGTAAAAAAAAAAAAAAATACAAAGGCAAAGCCAGGACATTTATTTTCAAAGCAGGAAAGCATTTACCAGTCACAAAGTTCAGATTCATTGACGTTATTGTTACAGCACTCAGGAAAAAAAGAAGAAAAAACCTTTAAAACTATAAATAGAGTTAATAAAATACACCAGAGAAATGACCAGAATGGCCAATAGGGGAAACAACATTCTGCAAGCAATCAAGAAGTACTTTTTAAATTTTATTGCTGAATGGTCCAACAATGAGACTTGTTCAGCCTTACTGCTGATTAAATACCAATTTATCTATCAAAATAGCCATCAATTTTAAAAAGGTCAACTAGGATACATGTTGATGCAACGGTGGCAAGGATTTGGCTATCATCTATGATTATATTAGTATGCCTAAGTTTCACATAAGGGTGCTATCATTTTATACAAAAAATAAAAATAATTTTATTTGAATCAAGGTGATACCAAGTGTTATTACTATTTATTTTGGACAGACGATTTGTGGGGGGAGGGGATAGGCAATTCTTAATGAGTAAACTGCCACTATCAGTACAAATCTGTCCTTGTCCACAGGGTCCTGAGAGTTTAGGTGATATGCCCACACTTACTGTCACAGCTGATATATTTATGTATGAGGAGGAAACTGAACTCCAGTCTCCCTGACTTTAAGGTCAGTTTTCTAACAACTATAAAACTAGGTGATTTGGTGCAATGAGTCCTAAACCTAGAGTTTTCAAGACATGAGTTCAAATCCAACTTCAGACACTTCCTGTGTGACCTTGGGAAAGTCACTTAATTTTTCTCAGTCTGTTTCCTCATATCTAAAATGACACTATAACACCTGCAGGGTCAGCAAGGCAGCACAGTGAATAGAATCAGGAGGACAGGAGTTTGAATCCAGCATCAGTTATTTGCTTCTTTCCCAGCTGTGTGACCTTGGACAAGTCACTCAATCCTGATTGCCTCACATCCAGGACCACTTCCAGTTGTCCTGATCCATATCTGGCCACTGGACCCAGATGTCTCGGGTGGAGAAAATGAGGCTGATAATGGACCCCCCCTCACTCTAATCCGATTCACATGCTAGTCATGGTATCACCTTGCATATCGTGGTCTTCTTCCACAATGAAGGATAAACAAAAAAAACCTATTTCTCAGTTATTTTGAGGAATACATGAGTTAATATTTGTAAAGTACCCAGCACATAAGTAGGCATTTAATAATGTATGTTCTATTACTTCCCCTACTTTTCTTTTTTTATTATTTTTTTTAGGTTTTTGACAGGCAAATGGGGTTAAGTGACTTGCCCAAGGCCACACAACTAGGTAATTATTAAGTGTCTGAAACCGGATTTGAACCCAGGTACTCCTGACTCCAGGGCCAATGCTTTATCCACTGTGCCACCTAGCCACCCTTCCCCTACTTTTTCCATAGAGGCTTCAATTATTAATTTCATAAAATATTATTAATATATTAATAGGTAATAACATACTGTTTAATTTTAATATTTAAAGCTCTCTAAAATCAATTCAACTGTTTAAAACTGTCCCCCAAAGTTTCATTCTTTCTCTTTTCCTTCCTTCCTTCCTCTATCCCTCCACTTTTTTCTTTGCCTTATTGGAATACATTAATTAATTTCATTCACAATACTTATAAAGTACTTCAAGTTCGCAAAGTATATTACATAAATTATTTCATATGAGCCTCAAAACAAATGTCTCAGTTTTCAAGAATAGGAATGGAATAGAATCTAAACTAGAGGCTAGTGAGCCAGACTTTGATTCCTAGGAACAATTCTAAAAGAAATAATTATGAATACTTTCAAAAGGAAATGGTGATTGTTTCATCCAGAACAAATCATACCAGTGAAATAAACAGACCAAGAGAATGATATGCACAATAACTATGGCATGTAAATGAGAACATAACAAGGTATTTTATGGATCATCCCACTAATCAACTTTCCTTACAGGCAAAAGTAAGGGTCTGAACCCTCACTGGGAATTCTGAGATTTATAGTCTAAGAAAAAAGCATTCCTTCATGCTCTGAGAATGGGACTACTATCCTGGTCTTTTGGGTAAGAAGTTTTGAAGAAGAGCAATCTGAAAGAAAGGAGCAGAGCTAATCTAAAAAGCATTCTGAAAAAAAAAAAAGAAACAGACTGAAAGATAATAGTAGCAGCAGTCACATTGATGGCACTGTATTGTCAGAACTTCATATTCCAGGACAGGGACTAAGTACAGAAGGTTACTTTTAATGACCAGCCCTTATTAAATGGAGGAGAGAAGACAAACTAAACTTGCCTGATAACCCTTTATCCCTTTAAGAACAGAAGAATGTTTCTGAAAGATTTTATTTAATCCAATGATTTTATATCATTATTCTTTGTTTTTTATATAAATTTTACTTTAGATGCAAATCAATGGTTGATATAAATGTCTCATATGATATGCTTTTATTCCTGGTTGGAAAAAGAAAAACAATGAATATCATTGAATAGTTTCAATACATAGAAGTTAACTTGGACAGAGGTTTAGGGCTCAGTACTATAGAGACCTAGACTGATCTCTGTCTCTGACTATAAACTAAGGGAAATAAATTAACCCAAGGGCCATCCAAAAAAAAGTGATGAATATATTCTGAGAAGATTCAGATACTCCACAAATTCCTAAGGTAGTACATTTTTTAAAATTTCAATAATTTTTAAAATTCCATTTTTCTAATTACATACTATGAAAGTTTTTCAAGTCATTCATATATATATATATTTATGTTATACATTTTCCTATGAGTCTCCCTTCCCACCCCCCTCTCCTTAGCAGCAAGTAGTCTAGTAAAGGATATATATATATATATATAAATATATATATTTGTGTTTAACATGTTTACTTATTAGTAATTTTGTATATGAAGACTTATGACTAAGGGAAAAGAAAGAAAACCATTGAATAGGAAGAAAAACATAAGTTGTTTTTTTTTAAGTGAGCATAATGTCCATTCAGATACTGTTAGGTTTTTTCTTTTGTTAACTTGTTTGTTTTTTGCTTTCCTCTCCATGAGGATGGTGTGGTCCATAACAGGTCTCCCAGAGTTGTCCTAGATCTCTCAACTGCTGAGAGGATTTGCATCCATCTTAGTTGGTCAACTCACAATGTTGTTGTTAATGTGTACAATGTTCTTTTCATTCTGGCTCCCTTTACCCAGCATCAGATCATGCAATTCTTTCTATGTTTCTCTAAAGTCCAACTATTCATGATTTCTTACAGAGCAATAGTATTCCATAAAATTCATATACTACAATTTGTTCAACCATTCCCCAATTGATGGACATCCCTTCAAGTTCCAATTCTTTTCCAGGTGTGCAATTTTTTAAAAAGCAGCAAGTGGGGGAAGTTAGATGGACCTGAGTTCAAATCCAACCTAAAACATTTAATACTTACCTGTGTGACCTTGAGCAAGTCACTTAACCCCACTGCCTTGCAAATTTTTTTTAAAAAGCTGCAAGTACCTAAGTATACTTTGCTCCCCACCTGCTAATTGCAAAAAAGATAACTAAAAAGGAATTTTTTAATTTGAGTAATGGAAAAAATTCATGAAGATTCCTGGAAAAAAAAAGAGATAACAAAATATATTTTCCTCAAAGAAGAAAGATAAGTGACTATTGGTGAAAAAATAAACAAAAGTTTATATGTAGCCAGAAAAGGTTTCCTTTAATTGTCTTTCTTTGTCAGAAGGTCATTCATTCATTCTGGTTGTAATGGGAAATGATTATAAAGTAAGATATTGAAACTGAAACATCTTACTTTGTAAAATAAGAAAAAAGATATCAATACAACTATTTTTTCCCCTTTTTTAAATAAGAGATGGTGTCTGATTAACCTTATTTTTCTTTTCTTTTTATTAGGGTAACTAAAATAGTAAATCAGAAGAATGCAATAAATTTTATTTGTCCAGATTTTAACAAAAATATTTGATAACGATATACCTAAAACTCTTGTGGAAAAAAACCTAGAGAAGTATGGCCTAAACAGCATAAAATTGTGTTGATTTGGAACTTGTTCAAAGTCAGCTTTGAATTAGGTTTTAAGCAGTGAGTCCCACATATATTTGCAGTGACCCTGTGCTGCTTTGCATTTTTAACTATAACTTCCATAAAGACATATAAACGATGTATTTCTTAAATTTGCAGATGACCTCAAAAAATGGGAGAAATTTGAAATTCACTAGATAAGAGTTGGAATTCCAAAAATTCTTGACAAGTTATTGAACTGAAACAAATGAGTTGAAATTACATAGGGATGAATCTGAAATTTGAGACTGAGTTCCAAAAATGAACTCCATAAATACAAGATGGAAAAAAAAAGACTAGATCTTAATTGTCAGAATAAAAATATCTAAGAGTTATAGTGTAATTCTGGCCAAATTTGAGAAAGCAAAGTGATGTGGCAAAGGATTATTCATTTTAAGGAAGGTAAAGTCTCCTAGAATGAGGAATTGATAGTCATTCTGTATTCTACCCTATTAAAACTTCATATGTGCTTAGTTCTAGGTATCAATATTTCAGAATGACATGGATGAGCTACAGAGCATCTAGAGGAGGGCAACACAGATGATAAAGGGCTTTGAGTTAAATATACAATGTAAGGTCATGTGAAAGAGGGATTTGACTTTTTCTATTGAGCCCCCAAAGGCAGAATCAGGGACAATGCAAAGTTGCAAAGAAGCAAATATATGTTTAATAGCAGGAAAAAATTTTTCAACAATTAACAATTAATTTAATAATTAAGAAGTGGACTGACCTGCCATGAATAGTAAAAGGTTTCCTCTCACTGAAATTTTTTAAGCAGAATCTGGATGTCAAAGGGAATTATTTGAGAATATAAATTATAACAAATTACTATTGAGATCCCTTTCACATCAAAAATTTTAGATTTTGTGTCTGTGAATTATATTCTTTTTTTGTTTAACATACCTGATAGATCAGGTATTATAATGCAGGTATTATTCCCATTTTTACAAATGTTAAAAATTGAAATTAAAAGAAGTTATTTGAACCAAGTCACACAGTTACAAAGTGTCAGAGATTGGATTCACATCCACATCTCTACTTATACCAAACCAACACTCTTACCCTACACCACTCATTCAATTTTTAATGTCTGTGGTAAAACCCTAACATTGGATGCTTTCCCATATATACCCTACTACCACAGTTGTCAATATGCAGAATAAGTTGTACAAAAAAGCAATAGTTCAATTACTCTTCTCCAGTCTGAAGTAGAAACCAAGCATCCTTTCAATAAAGTCTTTTGATAAAGTTCCTCTCCTTTCACAACCAAAATCTCTTCCATGAATCCTTCTCTGTCCTTTCCAAATGGGAAAGTGATCCCTCTCAAATTACTCATAGAATTTTACTTGTATTCTTCATTTATGTTGTTAACACACACACATACACACACACATACACCACATATACACATAAGCATATACAATATATATACATATATAAACCTTTCTATGTTTCTACACATATATACATTTATAGCAGTTATTGAAGATTCTCCATGCACAAATTCCAGTTTTTCTCTGTGTCATCTCTGGTACCTGGTAGTGTCCCTGGCTGGAGGAGAGCTGGAATTGCTGAATTGTTGAATGAGCTCTCTTCTCAGTTAGAGACAATAATAGTTGCTTCATATGTCTGCATTAAGTGTGATGTCATCAGAGGCATGATAAGAGATTCCAATGAGCCAGGAATAAGTGGAAGATTAGAAAGAATGGAAGTATATCCAAAATGGAGGGGCAAAAACTGACATATTCAGAAAGGATATTTGTAAAACAAAGAAATGGGATACATCTCTTTTTTCCACATTCCCATATGTAATTGTCTCATTCTTTAAGCTCAACAGACCTTAATAATATCATCTTATAAAATACACATAACTCTAAGAGGGAGTCATTTATAATAATTAACAATTATCCATACAATTGGGTCACCGGTCTTCTTTATGGGATATTACAGAACTTTATATATCCTGTTATCTCTAGGACTAAATATAAACTTCTCTGTTTAGCTTTTAAAGACTTTTGTAACCTGAACCCTTCCTGATTTTCCAGTCTTATTGTTTGCCTTTATGTATTCTACAATTTAGGTAGTGTAGTAGAAAAAGTACTGGGCTGGAATTGGGAAGATTTGAGTTCAAATCTGGCTTCAGATATTTACTAATTATGTTACCCTGAGCAAGTCACTTAACCTTGCCTCAGTTTCCTCATCTATAAAATGGACTAGCAAACCATTCCAAACCATCTCTGCCAAGAAAACTCCAAAAGGGGTCACAAAGCATCTCAAAAGACTGAAAATGACTGGATTACTGGCCTCCTTGCTATTCCTTACATGAGACATTCCTTCTCTACCTCCATGCCTTCTCTCTAATTGCCTCAGATCCCTGGAATGCTCTCCCTCCTTGTTTCAGTTTCCTGATTTTCCTGGCTTCCTTAAAATCTCAGTACCATCTTCTTCAAGAAACCTTTTTAATCCTACCCCACCTCCCTTAACAATAATACCTTCCCTCTGAGATTATCTTTAATTTATCATTCATTTATCTGGTTTGTACATTGTTGTATACTTGTGTCTCCTCCATTAGAAGATGAACTCCTTAGAGCAGGGATTATTTTCACCTTTCTTTGTATCTTCAGAATTTTCCACAGCACCTAGTATATACATATTTAATAAATCCTTGTTGACTGACTGGTTCTAGTCTCTCATTCCCTTTATTTCCTGTAGCTGTTGGTCCAGCAACTGGGAGGAAAATGAATTTATATAACAAAGACAAGCCATCATGAATCTTAAAAGGAATTCCATGCTTATCTCAGAATAGGCAGAACCTGTGAATAAAAGATAGAGTTTAGATAACCCATACAAAGAAAACTGAAACAAAGGGAAAAGTGGGAAGGATGGTCTCCACATCCACAGCATTATTATAGATTTCCATGTAACTATACAGGAGTTGAAGGGGTTCCAGAAAATAATAATAACATAGATATAACCTAACTGGAAGGGTATTATGGAGAAATGGTTTTACATGTTAGAGATGCTACAGGATTAAAATAATTCTCTGACTGAACACAATTCAGGTTCCTTTCTCAAGCTGTCTCATTACATATGTGCAGTTTATTCTTTTCTTAGTAACTTGCATTAGTCTAGAAGATGTGATCATTTGTGTTTATATACTTTCTTGTTTATAGGAATATAAACAGACTCTTTGATCCTTCTACCACATCTAAATTCACACTGAAAATGAATTGTCTCTTTTCTCTTTAAAGAGGCAAAAATCTTGCTCAAATCTTTATCACATACCAGCCACCAAATTTTTATTTATCAAATAAATAGAAATGAGTATGAAGGGATACAATCAGGAAGTAAAAGACTTCAGCTCTAACCACCTTGGACTAGAAGCCCAGAAAGGACAGATATCTGTTTCTTCCTCCTTACACTAAGCAAAAAGGAAGATAAAGTCTGTGATGCAATAGTCTTGCCCAGCATAGACCATCAGTCTTAATAGAGGGGTTACTTCTCAGCCTTGGAGCACCATAAACTGTCTTAAAATTCAAGGGAAATTAGGGCAGGAAAGGAACAGGAACCAGAGATTTTAAAAAATAGAACAAACTAGTACACAAGTCTGAGGGTTATGATAATTAGTTCACCATGATGGAAAAGGTTCAATAATCTCAAATATTAAATTAGGACCTTTATGAGTACTAATGAACTTATAAAACTAATTGTTTTTTCCTTGAGGAAATGTATGAAATCTCCTTATTTTAGCAATAAAATAAATATATACCTAAAGAGGGGCTCCAAGTAAGATTTTTCTGATGATCTAATTATATTTTTTTTTGGTTTTTGCAAGGCAATGGGGTTAAGTGACTTACTCAAGATCATATAGCTAAGTAAGTTTTAAGTATCTGAAATCTCATTTGAACTCAGGTCCTTCTGACTCTAGGACCAGTATTCTATCTACTATGCCACCTAGCTGCCCCCTAATTATATATCTAGAAATAGAGATGACCTCAGATGGGTCATATGTCCAATCTCTTTATTTTACGAATAAGAAAAAAAGATTCAGACTTTATTCAAGATCTCACAGGTAGTAAGTGTCAAAATTCAAACTAGAACCTACAGCCTTTGACACAGGATTCTTTCCACTGTACCAAATGAAATTGATTTCTTAACAAATGTCCCAAATTTCAAATCCAAATTTGTTTTGACCATCTCAATGTAACCATACTGATAGGTATATCCTGACTTGTAGCAAAATTATCCACAATTAAATGTGTCTTCCAGCATTTACCATTAGTGAGAACTTGGGCAAGGCACTTCCTGGCTCTAAGCTTTAGTTTCCCATATATAAAATGGGGATAAATAATACAGATAGTAAATAAATCCTAGAATTATTATCAAAATTCAAATGAAAATATATGTCTATATGTGTGTGTGTGTGTGTGTGTGTGTGTGTGTGTGAACTACTGTTAACTGAAAAAAAAAACTGATCCTAGAGAAATTTTTAAGAAAACTTCTTAAAAACAGTCTCTTTGGGGCAGCTTAGGTGGCACAGTGGATAAAGCACTGGCCCTGTAGTCAGGAGTACCTGAGTTCAAATCTGGCCTCAGACACTTAATAACTACCTAACTGTGTGGCCTTGGGCAAGCCACTTAACCCCATTTGCCTTGCAAAATCCTAAAAAAAAAAACAAAAAACCCACAGTCTCTTTACATGATAATCATATCTTTTCAAATGAGATAGCATGTACAAAGTACTTTGTAAACCTAAACATTGCATCTAGGTGTTGCAATGATAAAGTACCAGACCTGGACTCAGGAATCTGTTCAAATCTGTCCTCAGATACTTGTGTGACCTTGGACAAGTTACTCAACCCTATTTGTCATAGTTTCCTCATCTGTAAAATGAGCTGGAGAAAGAAATGGCAAACCACTCCAGCATCTTTACCAAGAAAACTTCAAATGCCATCAGTAGACATGACTGAAATGACTAAATGACAATTGAACAGAATTATATATGAGTCATTATTGGATAATTCAGATAATTTAAATCAACAGTTGTATAGTAATAAAGCCAGCACTTTCAGGTTTGCAAAGCACTTTAAAAATATTATCTTATTTAATAATCAAAACAATCCTCAGAGACAGATGCTATAATTACTCCCAATTTATAGATAAGGAAACTGAGGCAGACAAACATGATTTGCCAAAGGTCATATGGTAAGTGTCTGGGGTTGAATTTGAACTCAGATCTTCTTGACTGTAGGACTACTGCTATATCACCAGTATTATACCTTGAGTAGATTTTGTATTATCAGTTTAGTTTGATCACAAATCAAATAGATCAAGTTCACTTAAAAGGAAATGAGGCTTTGTGTAGCACATTTGTATATAAAAGATCAAGAAAACAGCTGCCAGCCAAAAACAACAGTCTGGCAAAGTGAAAATTGCCTTTATACTTTTATCCAACCCACTTATTTGCATAGTCCAACAGAAAAAAATAAAGATTTGGGAAATGTCAACACTTTGAATCTGCTGCTCTTCTTGTTTTTAATTCCATGAACAAGATTCCTCTCCCAGGATAAGCTCAACACTTCTAATCTCATCATGAAGTTCCTCTACCATCAAACTAGAGGACTAGAAGTTGGAGCTTCCCAATGCTTTCCTACACACAATGGCAAAACATTTATTTTGGCATTCTCCACTTTTCTGTTGTCTTGTTCAACTCCATAACACAAGATGCCTTCAGTTATTCTCTGGTGTTCTATGGCCTCCCTTTTACAGCTATCCTTTTCACATAAACATTTTTTCCCAATATAATTTTGATATATTATGGGTCAGCAATAGAAATTAAATGGAAATTGTGGGGGGGGGAGAAGAGTTTTGCAGAAGGCTCAGATGACATGTATGACACAGCAGATGGCACAGAAAAAGTTTAGAAATTCAGAAATCCAAAAAATATAAGTATAGTATTTAATACTATTGTATTATATATGTATATATTTTATCTAATAGTATTATAATTCAGACTTCTTCTCTTGTACAAATAATCCTGGAATGCAGATTTTCAGTTCATGAAGGTCCTGTACCCCTAACCCAACCTTTCCCCTCCCCTCTGTCCTGCAATGTGGAAGAGATAACTATACTTCCTCCATTTTATTAGTGTGGATCAAAACATCATCCATTGATAACAATAGTACTCAGCAAAATGAAGGACAAACAACAAATTTAAATGAAACAATTGAGAGTGAAGCATTTTCAGGAAAGAAGAGACAGCTCCTTCCTGAGGATGCTTCTCTTGCAATTGTCTCATTGCAAAATCAGGTATTTCACTAGAGTACTATTTCTGACTAGAGGATCAAGTGCAGAAGATTATATTTCTTTTAATTAATTGTATCCCAAGCTCTTAGATCAATGTCTGGCACAAGTAGGTGCTAATAAATTTTGATTACATTGGACTGGATGTCTTGGACAGTTATCAAAAGTAAGGGTGAGATCTCTGTTTGAATGAACCCATCTGAGAACTAAAAAGAGGGGTAGAAATAAAAGGAACTAGATTAATAAATTGAATCTGTTCTCCCCCTTCTGTCTTAGGATATGGCAGACTCAATCTTAGGACCATCAGTGGAACAAGACTGAAAAGGCTTCTACCCAGTCTTCAAGTGAAGAACTTTTGCTTTTTTTCTGAAAAAGGAAAGCATTACCTCCTAGAAGGAGACCAAAGATGCTTTGTGCTATGGAAATGGAGACCACAAAAGCCACAGGGAGCAAGTAGAGTAAAACATGGATGGGACAGGGATCTTAGGCTCAGGAATGATTGAACTAATCAGTAAGGAGGAATATTGGAACAAAAGCTATTCCCAAAACTCTACAGACTATAGACTCTAAGGCAGCAATGCTGCATTCTCTTTGTCTCCTAGGGTTCTCTTGTGTATGCCTAAAACATTTCTCCTACTAATGGTACATGCTACATTTGTTTCTGTTTAATGTTACAATCTTTTAAAATGATAAACTGAGATCTCTTATAATCTTTATAGTTAATCACAATCCTTGACTAGTTTAGATTTATTTGTCAGAAAGGTATTTTAAAGGAGGAAGTTTTCAGGGAATACCAGTCCTTCTAGTATGATGGTTTACTGAACCCTTTTCAAACCTGATAGGCCACCCTTAGTGTCTACCTTTATCCTCAGGGGCAGTTAGTGTGTGGATAGAAGGACAGTTAGTGTGTGGATAGAAGGACATTTAGTGTGTGGATAGAGCACTAGCCCTGGAATCAGGATCTGATTATTTTTAAATGGTGAGAGAAGAGAGGAGAGAAAAAAATAGCAGCTATGGTTTCAAGGAATTGATGTAGCTAGGAAACTGCCTTACCACCAAAGCCTAACATATTGTGTCACAAGAATTTGCTTTATCAACATGTTACAAATCAGGACCTGAGTTCAAATATCAGGCACTGGATACTTACTAGCTGTGTGGCCTTGGACAAGTCTCACTTCCAGGGTCATCTCCAGTCATCCTGATTCATATATGACCATTGGACCCAGATGGCAACAGAGGAAAAAGTGAGATTGGTGACTTAGCATAGCATCCCACTCACTCAAATCCAATGCACTTGCATGCATAGTAACACCTCCCTGATGTCACAGTCTTCTTTGAAAATGAAATATAAATATCATCCATCATACCTGCACCTTACTCTCACCTGTTGTTCCAAGAGGTTGTAGCATGTGCAGGGACAATACCTCAGTAATATATATCAGCAGACAGGTTAAATCAGGTTGAGAGTAACTGACAGCCCTCAGACCCATCAATGAGTTAAGAGGATGTCTTCCCTAAGATATGAAGTCTTTGCCTGACATAACATATGAATAAGAAAATTTTTTCCAATGACCATGAAAGCAGTTGAAGCTGTGGAACTCTTAGAGCTTTGTCAGATATGGAAGACACCTAGGTTACTCAGATATGGAAGACACCTAGGTTACTCACTGTATTCTGGGACATTGTCAGTTGTTGTAACTTTTGTTTGCCATTGAACTTCAATGACTCTGGAAGAGAGAATAAGGTTTACAACTTAAATTCATTTTATTAGTGTGGATCAAAACATCATCAATTGATAACAATAGTACTCTGAAAAATGAAGGACAAACAACAAATTTAAATGAAACAATTGAGAGTGAAGCATTTTCAGGAAAGAGGAGACAGCTCCTTCCTGAGGATGTTTCTCCTGCAATTGTCTCATTGCAAAATCAAGGTATTTCACTAGAGTACTATTTCTGACTAGAGGATCAAACTTTAAAAAAGTTAGAGAGAAGTGTAATTGTATTGCTACAACTCCTCTTGCCCAAGGAAGAGTTCCAACCCATATAGATGTGTGAATTAAGTATTAGAGTGAAGGGGCAAAATAGAAAAGGGCAAAAACCTCTCTCACTACAAGACACCAACACTTCTACACACAAAAATATACATGACAGAGAAGAATGGGAAAAGGGAAAACCTGAGTCATTTGAAGAATGGAGAAGACTAAAAGAGCTTTCTAAGAGTCAAGAAGATTATATAGGTATCATCTAGGTTTCCTGAGAAGTTTCCCAGATGTAGGAAAGTATCTGTGTGTTGACCCATCTGAAACACCTACAACAGGTTCATGACATCTGCATCACCCTTCCTTGATCTTGCTGGGTGTTTTCCCAGGTATTAAGGGCAATTTGGTGAGGACAAATGTGTATGACTACACTGCCAATGGAAATTCAGATTCAACATAAATGCATTTCTGATATGGTCATGGTGCTGAAAAGAGAGACTTATTTAAGGGTCCCAGATTTAACACCATTATAAAATAATATTCAAAATGGATCTGATTATTTTTAAATGGTGAAAGGAGAGAGGTAAGGAAAAAATAGAAGCTATGGCTTCAAGGAATTGATATAGCTAAGAAACTGTCCTACCACCAAAACCTAGCATGTTGTGTCACACAAATTTGTTTTATCAATATGTTACAAATGATTAGATTATTCTTAAGTATCACAAAGAACAATTGAATAATAGATACTGAAATGAGAAGAGTCAACTAACTCATTCTATCATTTTCTATATGAGAAGGTTTGAGATCCATTGAAATTAAATGGTTTGCCTAAGATTATTTGGATATTACACCAGTAAAAGTGAAACTGGAGACATTTTGCTAACCATTACTACTTTTTTAGGAGCAGATTAAAAGTTTATTTAGTGAAAGCAGAAAGCAAATAGACCAAAGAGGACATATAGTTGTAGAATGTTGGTAACCCTGAAAATGTAGTTAGTTGTTTTAGAGTCAAGAGGATAATTTTCACCCTGAAAAAGGTAGGAGGTTCTTTGTGGAAAGAGGAGTTGTTCCCAATCATTCAACACCATCTGGGCTAGCTCTTCATAGCTGATACAACTGATACTGTCCTCCTGCCCTGCCACCGATACTTCCACTTCCTCCTCTGACATCTTCTCATCTAGGGTGATAGAACATTTCATTCCCCCATGACTATGTCATTCTCTTCCTTATCAAACATCTGGGGCCACTCTATATAGTCTTCATATCCCTGGTCCTTAGCCTTTGCTACAGTCTGCAAGACAGGCAGAATGTTCAAAGTCCAGCACTTTCATATTTATCTTATCATTCTCAGGATTTCCTAAGATCTTGGCAGGGTTCTGGCTCAGGGCTTGTATCACATCCCCACCCTAGCTATAGAAGATCTTTCTATTCCTTTTCAGCAAATAGCTGGAAGACCTCCTTGAACTTTGCTGTCTGATCCTCTATAAAGTCACTCATCTTGGCTGTGTAGTTTTGTAGTATTGCTGCTACTGCTGTATTACATTACTATTTTTTAATGAATGATTTACTTTGTCAGTCTTGTGGTGCAGGAGAAATTTGAAGTCAGGCAGCTCACATGCAACTTCTCATCTCTTCTACTTTATGACCTTTGGCAAGCTGCTTAACCTCTTTAGACTTGAGCATCCTCATTTGCAAAATGAAAGGGTTGAACTGGATACCTTTCTTTGTGATCTATGATCTTACAATTCTACATAGCTGCCATCTCAGCAAAAGAAAACAATTTGAACTCCTAGCTGAATACAATAAGAAGTTGAAATCTGTTCACCTCATAGCTTTGCAGCTTCTTTAAATATAGATGACTTCTACAATCATTGTTGAACTGTATTAAATAAAGACCAATCTGTCTTACAATTCTGGGCTGACCAATGTATGCTTCATTGTACTTCACAAATGACTCTATAAATTAATCTTTCTTCAAATAGAATTGCTTTAGAGAAGAGGAGCCTGCCTTTTCCTAAGATGTCTCAAAGTATGAATGTTTCTTCACAGATCTTTGAAAGGTTTGGAAATATGATGAAATTTTTGTACTTCAATAATTTTAGTTATGTTCCAAAAATATGTCAAGGAAAAATTAACTTTCAATCTACTCTATGCCTTTTAAACTTAACACTATTCCTGCCTTCCAACACACATGTATATATACAAATATACACACAAACACATTTAATGTAACCCCTTATCTCATATTAAGGTTTATTTTTCCACTACTGTATGGAGTACATTGCTTGATCCAAGTCCAAAAGGCATCAATGGATAGAAAGAGAAAACCTTATTCTATATACAGAAAAGAATTTTTCATTTTTATGAAGATCCCAAATAATATTTTTTCAATAGGTAGAGAAAAGGGAAATTAAGTTCATGATATAATGTGTACCAAAAGTTATATTGAAGTTTTAAGATTTAGTAGTCCCTAAAAGATTAAGGTCTTTGGGGTCACACTGTATATCAAGAATGAATCCTAGTAGTGTTTGAAATATCCATAAAAGTGAATGAAGGGTTTGGCTAACAAGTCTTAGTTATCCAGGCTAGATTATTGTCAGAAACATGAAAAACATTCTTATTTATTTCTCCTCAATAGATAAATGGATATATGATATATAGATGTATAAATGGATAGAGAATACATCTATATTATTATATACACTATAATCAGTATATTTGCTCAATTTATCAAAAAATTAAGAACCATTGATTAGAGAACACAAAATATTATATAATAAAAATAACTAAATTAAATACAATCATGTATCAAAATGTTTGATACAGATTTGTGATTGGGACGAATTATCCAATATGAGAGTGCTATTGACTGAAATTAACAGAAAAGGCTTGCCATAGAATGAAAGTGTTATATACTATATTAAAGAGTTAGTATGCCTTCCAATAAAAAGCCTATGTCTCTTTTTGTGCCTCTAGTTTAACTCATAATTTAGAAGATAGATGACTTTCTTTCACAATTCATATCACAAGAATGGAGCACAAGAATTCCTAGAAGGTAAAGTCTATGCATAATTAATTTATATTGCCAATCACAGAGTTTGGCACAGTCCAAGAGTTTACTTACTGAATATTATTGTAAAATAAAGGAAAGGAAGGCAGGGCTAAGATTGTATCTCAGAAGCAACAACCCAGTTGAAGTACCTCATTACCCTCCAAACAATTTTAAAAGAATATCTCAGATCATAATTTGGAGTAGCAGAGTCAGCAAAAAGGCATTTTTCCAATATAAGAAAAATTAGGAGGTCAGCAGGTGAAGGCTAATTCAGGGCACATACAGGAGCAATAGCAACAGAATTGGGAACTCTCAGTTTAAAGACAATGAGGATGAGACAAGTGGTCAAAAAGAAAGTACAAGGGACATGTTGATACTACTGAATACAACTGGCACTGATTGGAAACTCTATTGTCCATATCTAATTTTTGGTCCCTGTTGCATGGTGGATAA
This sequence comes from Macrotis lagotis, assembly GCF_037893015.1. Taxonomy (NCBI): domain Eukaryota; kingdom Metazoa; phylum Chordata; class Mammalia; order Peramelemorphia; family Peramelidae; genus Macrotis; species Macrotis lagotis. The sequence continues at coordinate 161,778,410 of NC_133666.1, read as the reverse complement.
AAGTCACAAGGGAGTAGGGGCCCTGGTCACATTTCCAAGGCAGCTGGAGTAGAGTAGAGGACCTGATCATAGTCCCAAATGCAAGAGAAGTACTAATATTTAAGGGAACAATGGTCCTTCCTAGATAAAGACCTAGGAAGCACAAAATAGGAATGCAGAAACCACAATTCTCCCGAGATCATACAAAACTGGAAGCATCAAAATCTTGAAGATCACCAGAACTACCTCTGACAACAGGAGCAAAAGAAAAGAAAAAAGAAACCTGAAGTTTGGAAAAATGTTTCCTTATCCAAAGGTGAGTAAAGTCAAACTTAAACATAAATTCCAAAGTCAAAAAGTAGGCTGGAAAATGAGCAAACATCATCATCATCATCATCATCATCATCATCATCATAAATTGACCATAAAACACTAGTACAGGGGCAGGGAAGATGACCTCAGAAAAAAACATAAATGTAAAAATAGTTACAAGAAAAACCTCAAAGAAAAAAATCTCAACAAGATATATTGGATATGTTAAACAAAGATATGCGTGGCAGATTTTTAAAATGGGAAAAGAAATGAGAGTGATATAAGAAAATTATGAAAAGAGAATTAGCATCTTGATAAAAGAAACACCAAAAATTCTGAAGTAAGGGGGAGAGCCAATATGGCAGAAAAAAAGTCAAAGATTCTCCCTAACTTTTCCCCAAAGCACTCCAAATACCTTTAAATAAGGACTTTAATCAAATTCTAGTGATAGAACATACAAAACATCTGAGTAAAATGATTTTCCAGCCCAAGATAACTTGGAAGATCAGCAGGAAGGGTCTGCTGCACTGGGGTGAGAGAAGAGTGCAGAGAAATGCTGCAGAGTGAACAAACCCCAGCAATCCAGGAAGACAAAGTGAGTGACTGGATCAGTGACCAAGGGCCACTTGGAAGGTCATCAGGAACAGATCATTATGTAGAGGTGAGAGAAGAGCACAGTCCAGCACAGACCTCAGCAGCCAAGATCCAGACCCAGGAGCAGGGCCAGGCCTCAGAAGTCACTGAATCAGCAGAGGCAGCTTCTTTAGGAGCTCTCAGTCCATGGACAATAAGGGGGTTGGAAGGAAATTGCAAGATTCTCTTTGCTATCACTGAGGCAGGATTCTGTTGAAATGCCCATACTCAGATCTGGATCACTGTCTTGGGTCCCAGTCCCAAGAAAAAGAACAAGCACAACAGAGCTTCATGCTGCAGCAGAACAGGGATACTCCTCACAGCTCCAGGGCAGAAAAATGTACTTGTGGTCACCCACAGACCACAGCACAAGCCAGGAGAGGAGTCAAAACTTCTCCTTATATCTTAAGACTTTAGAAGAATTGAAAACTTGCAGATCCTTAGAAGTATCTCTGAAAACAGCTGCAAAAGAAACCCCAAAAGTTTTGAACAGTGCACCTTCCCACCTTGAAAGTAGAGCTGCATCACAGCAAGAGTTAGAATCAAGTTATACAAAGGGCAAATGAGCAAACAACAAGAAAAAAAAAATCTGACCATAGACCATTACTAGGGTCATCAGGAATCAAAATACACACTCAGAAGAAGACAACAAAGTCAAATATTCTAAATCTAAATACTCCAAGAAAAATATGATTTTGAGCTCAGAATATGGAAGAGCTAAAAAGGAATTTTGAAAATAAAGTAAGGGAGATAGAGGAAAAATTGGGAAGAGAAATGAGAATGATGCAGGAAAATCATGAATCAGCAGCCTAATAAAGGAGACAAAAAGTAATAAAGAAAATAACATCTTGAAAAATCAAACTGGGCCAAATGGAAAAAGAGATCCAAAAAGCCAATGAGAAGAATGCCTTAAAAAGCAGAATTGATCAAATGTGAAAGGAAATACAAAAACTTATCAAAGAAAATAGTTCCTTAAATACAGAATTAAGCAAACAGAAGCTGATAACTTTGTGATAAATCAAGAAACAATAAAACAAAACCAAAAGAATGAAAAACTAGAAGAAAATATGAAATATCTCACTGGCCAGGAAAAGAAATACAGATGAAATAAATTAAAAATTATTGGACTACTTGAAAACAATGATTTCAAAAAGAGCCTAAATATCACCTTTCAAGAAATTACCAAGGAAAACTGCCCTATTAGTCTAGAGGCAGAAAGTAAAAGAGAAATTGAAAAAAATTCACTGATCATCTTCTGAAAGAGATCCCTAAATGAAAACTGCCAGGAATATTATAACCAAATTTCAAATCTCCCAGGTTAAGGAGAAAATATTGCCAGCAGTTAGAAAGAAATGACTCAATTATTATGGAGCCACAGTCAGAATACACAACAGCTTCTACATTAAGAGACCGAAGGGTTTGGAATATGATATCCCAGAAGACAAAAGAGCTTGGATTATGACCAAGAATCTACTACCTAGAAAATTGAATGTACTCTTTTAGGGGAAAAGATGATATTCAATAAAACAGGGGATTTTCAAACTTTCCTGTTGAAAAGACCAGGGCTAAACAGAAAATTTGATCTTCAAATGTGAGACTCAAACAAAACATAAAAATGTAAACAAGAAAGGCAAATCATAAGGGACTTGATGATGTAGAACTGCTTATATTCCTGCATGGGAAAACGGTACTGATAACTCTTATGAGCGTCCTCATTTTTTTAGTGTAGTTAAAAGGCTCCTATTTAGACAAGGCACAGTTGGGAATTGAATATGAAGGGAAAATTTATTAAAAAGATTAAGTTAAGGGGGGGAGGAATGTACTGGGAGAAAGAGGGAGGCTGAATGGGGTAAATTATTTCACATAAAAGAGGTAGTAGAAAGAAAGAAGGGGGAGTTCAAAATTGGCTCAAAGAGGGAACACAGACTGGAGTATAAAAATCTATCCAACCCTAGAGGAAAGTAGGAGGAGAAGGGGATAGGAGAAAATGGAGAAGGTAATAGAAGGAAAGAAAAATTATGGGAAGGGGTAGTCAGATGCAAAATATTTTTGAAGAGGGACAGAATGAAAGAAGAAAGAATAGAATAAATGAAAGTGGAGGGAATAGAATGGAAGGAAGTACAGTTAACAATAGTAACTGGGGAAAATATTGAAACAAAATCTTTTGTCTTTCATAAAAACTTCATTTCATAAACATAAAGAACTGAATCAAGTTTATAAAAAAATATTAATCATTCCCCAATTGATAATGATCAAAAGATATGAAATTTTCAGATGAAGTTATCTATACTATCTATTGCCATATTTTTTTAAATGTCCTAAATCACTATTGATTGGAAAAACAGTTGAAGAATAATTCTGTGGTACTACTATATACCTATTAAATTGACTAATAGGATAGAAAGAAAGAATGGCAAGGGACATTGGAAGGGACATGGAAAAAATGAGTCATTAATGCATTGTTGGAGGAGTTGTGAAATGATTGATCAATTTTGTAGAACAATTTGTAACTATGCCCGTAAACATGCCTGCCCTTTGACCAAGCAATACCACTACCAGTTCTATATTCCAGAAGAGAGGAAAAACAAGAAATAAAAGGACATATATCTATAAAGATATTTATAGCAGCACTTTTCTGTTGTCAAGGAACTGGAAGTTGAAAGAATGCTCATCAATTGGGCAATGGCTGAACAAATTGTAGCCTATGATTATAATGGAATATTATTCTGCTATCAGAAGTGATAAATAGGATGCTCACAGTAAAACCTGGAAAAGAATTGCATGAACAGATGCCATGGGAAATGTAATATATTCAAAGTAACAGCAATATTGCAGGATGATCAACTGTGAATCACTTTTCTTTTTTCAACAATACTTTTTAAGTTTTATTTTTCTTCATATTTCTCTTTTTTAGGGGGAAGGGCTATGTATACTTTCACAATATGATTATTATGATATTGTTTTGCATGACCACCTATTTTTAACCCCTATCAAATAACTTGCTTTCTCAAAGAGGCAGAATGAGGTGGGAAGAAGGGAGAGAATTCAGAACTGAAAGAGTCAAAAATGAATGTTAAAACTTTTTTTCATGTAATTGGAGAAAATAAAATAAAATCATAAAAATACTATAGAAAATAACATCCTACAAAAGAGAATTGGCCTAATGGTAAAAAGGCACAAAAATTCCTCGAAGAAAAGATCTCCTTAAAAAAAAGAAATGACCAAATGGAAATAAAAAAATCTCAATGAGGAAAATAATTCCTTAAAAAGAAGTGGAAATTAATTTTTCTATGAAATACCAATAAACAATAAAACAAAATTAATTTAATGAAAAAATAGAATATGTGAAATAACTCATTGGAAAAACAACTGACCTGGAATATAGACCAAAGAGAGATAATTTAAGAGTTATTGATCTGAAGGTCATCATCAAAAATCGAGCTTAGCAAGAAATAATCAAGGAAATTGCCCCAATATCTTAAATCCAAAATAAAAATTGAGAAAAATCTTCTGATCACCTCCAAAGAGAAATTCCACAATGAAAACTCCCAAGGATATTACATCTAAATTTCAGAACTTTCAGGTGAAGGAGAAAATATTATAAGCTGCTATAAAGTAAATAACTCAAATATCTTGAAATCATAGTCATATATTCATTGAGTCACAGTTCATGAATGAGATTTGGTGATTTTTATGTTAAAAGAGTAAAGGTGGAGCTGGGGGAGGGGCATGGCAGAGCTAAGAAGACAGGAAATCCCAGGAGCTTTCCCCCAGATTACTCCAAATACCTTCAAATAATGACTCTAACCAAATTCTAGAGTGGCAGAACCCACAATGTTACAACTGGGGGGTATAAAGGACCAGCCAGGGTAAACCATCTCCAGTCATCCAAGGACCCTAGGGGTGCCTGGGTCCCTCATAACAATGGCAGTTTCCAGACCTCTCATCAGACCTCAGAGATTACCAAGGACAATTTAGAAGATCAGCAGGAAAATTCTGCCTCATCAGAATGAGAAGAGAGTCCAGTCCAGCATAGGCCTCAGTGCAGATCTAGGCCCAGGAACCAGCCCCTAGAAGCTGCTTCCAGAGTGCTCAACCCACAGACTGTAAGGGGGTCAGAAGAACAGAGGTCTCTGAGGCAGGACTCTGTGGTTTTGTCCATACTCAGATTCAGGTTTTGTCTGGGCCCCAGTCCAAGGAAAATGACCTTACTGCCATAGCAGGAGTAGGAACCCTCCTCACAAATTTAGGGCAGAGGGGAGTCATCCACAGAGCACAGTTCAGGAGAACAATCAGAGCCTCTCATTAAGACCTTGAAGGAATTGAGGTCCCTGGTGAGGGTGGGGGGGATCCCTGAAAAAACTCTCAAAAGTTTGGGACAGTGCATCCTTCATCCTGGAAGTAGAGTCCCACCTTAACAAAGAGTTAAAATCAAATCATAGGCTGGGGAAATGAGCAAACAACAAAAGGAAAAAAAAATCCCACCATAGACAATTACTTTGCTCCTATGGAGGATCAAGATACCAAGATACACACTCAGCACATAACAAAGTCAAAGGTTCTGTATCTAAAACCTCCAAGAAAAACAGGAATTGGTCTCAGGCTATGGAAGAGCTCAAAAAATATTTTGACAATCAAATAAGGGAGGTAGAGGGAAAATTGGGAAGAGAAATGGGAGTGACTTGGGAAAATCTTGAAAACCAAGTCAGCAGATTGGTGAAGAAATTATGAAAAAATATCAAAGAAAATAACATCTTAAAAATCAGTTTAGGTCAAATGGAAAATGCTGTCCAAAAGTCCAATGAGGAGAATAATGCCAGATGGAAAAGGAAATAGAAAGTTCTCTGGACAAAAGAATTCCTTCAAATGTAGAATGAAGCTAAGGGAAGTTGATGACTTTGTGAGAATTCAATAAAACAAAACCAAAAGAATGAAAAGCTAGAAGAAAATGTGAAATATCTCATTGAAAAAAACAACTAACCTGTAAAACAGATCCAAGAGAGATCATTTTAAAATTACTGGACTATCTGAAAGTCATGACTAGGGAAAAAGCTTACACTTTATTTTTCAAGAAATAATCCAAGAAAATTACTCTGATATCCTAGAAGCAGAAAGGAAAATATAAATTGAGGGAATCCACTGATCACCTCCTCAAAGAAATCCCAAAATAAAAACTCCCAGGAAAATTAAAGTCAAACTCAAGAACTCCTAAATCAAAAAGAAAATATTACAAGTAGCCAGAAAGAACAATTCAAATATTGTGTAGCCATAGTCAGAATAACACAGGATTTAGCAACTTCTAAATTGAGTAATTGTAGGACTTGGAATATGATATTCCAAAAGACAAAAGAGCTTGGATTACAACTGAGAATCAAATACCCAGAAAAATTGAACACACTCCTTCAAGGAACTTTCAAACTTTCCTATTAAAAAGGCTAGAGCTGAAGAGAACATTTGATCTTCACGAACAGGACTAAGGTAAAGCATAGAGAGGATGGTAAATTATGAGGGATATAATGATATTGAACTGCTTATATGCCTGCATGGGAAGATGATTTGTAACTCTTATGAATCTTCTTCTTTATTAGAGCAGTTAGGAGGAGCATATATAAACAAGACATAGGAGGGAATTGAATATGAAGGTATAATACATTATAAAGATAAAGTTAATGGGTGGGAAAGGAATGTACTGGGAGAAAGAAAAGGAGAGGTAGAATGGGTTAAGTTATATTACATAAAAGAGGCAAGAAAAAGCTTTTGCAATGGAGTAAAAATGAGGGGGGATGAAGGAGAGTGAGTGAGTGAGCCTTCACTTTCATTGTAAGTGGTTCAGAGAGAAAATAACATACACATTCAATTGAGTATAGAAACCCATCTTACCCAAGAGGAAAACAGGAGAGGAAAGAAATGGGAGAAAGGAGATAGAGTGAGGGGAGGGATGTAGGTAATAGAATAGAGGGAAGATCTTGGGAGAGATTAGTCAGATATAGCACACTTTTGAGGAGGGACAGGTTGAGAGAGAGAATAGAATAAATGGGGGGGGGAGGAATAACATGAGGGAAAATACAGCTAGCTATAGCAACTGTGGGAAAAAATATAGAAGCAATTTCTCTGGTGGCCTTTGAGATGCTATCTCAAAGACAGAGCTGATGGTATCTAAATAAAGACTGAAGCAATTTTTTATTCTCTCACTTTATTTTCTTGAAGTTTCTCTTTCTTTGGGGGAGAATTATATTTATATTTATTTTTGCAACATATTATAGTAAAGTTAAAAATATAAATATAAAAAAGAGTAGAGGATATGAAATAAAATATTCAAATAAATATAGTCAAATAAAATAGTGAAACCTACCTAGAAAAGTTGAGTATGATCCTTCGGGGGGGGGGGGGATAGTCATTTAATGAAATAAAGGATGCTCAAGCATTCCTGATGAAAAGACTGAATAGAAATTCTGACATTCAAACATAGTTCTCAAAAGCAGCATCAAAATGCAAACATGAAAGAGAAATCATAAGGGATTCAAGTAAGGTTAAACTATTTACATTCCAATTTTTGAAGATGATACATGCATCCTAAGACCCTTATCATTATTAGGAAAGTTAAAAGGAGCTTTTGTATAGTCAGAGGGAGTGGATCAATTTTGTTGGAATGATCTAAAAAAACTAAAGTAATGAGAAAGAAAGATGCACTGAACAAAAAAAGGAGAAGAGAGAGGTATGATAAAAATTTTGTCAAATAGAATCATGCAACAAAGAGATTTTAAAGTATTTGGGAAAATGAGGGGCCAGTGTTTGAAACTCATTCTCTTCAGAATGGTATCAAAGACAGAATCATATATATAATATTTACATGTACTACATTATTTATATAGTTGTGCAAAGAAATATATCTTATTCAGTGGAGAAATAGGAGGAGAAGAGGATAAAAGAAAGAAGGGAGGATGATTAAAAAGAAGGGCAAATTAAGGGAGGCTAGAAGCAAAATAGACTTATAAGGAGGGATAGGATAAAAAGAGAAAGAGAGAAGAAGCAAAAAAGAATGGGAGAAAATATATAGTTAGTAGTAATTGTGAATATGAATTTAAATGTGCTAATCCATTAAATTGAAGTAGATAACAGAAAGGATTAGAAAGTAAATTCAATAACTCATTGTTTCATAAGAGGCACACTTGAACAGAAAAATACACAGTTAAAATAAAAGACTGGAGCAGAAACTAATACTTCAACTTAACATTATCTCAGGCAAAATAAAAGCAAAAAGTGTACTTCATTAAAGGGACTAATCAGGGAAACTTTATTTTGATAAAAGGTACCATAGCCAATGAAGTGATATAAAAATTTACAGAAAGTTTCTCTGATAAAGGGTTCATTTTTCAAACAAATAAGTATCTGAGACAAATTTATAAAAAATAAGAGCCATTCAATCAATGAATGGTCAAATGGCATAGACAAAAAGTTTTCAGAAGAAGAAATCAAAGCTATCTATGGTCATTAAAACTATTCTGAATCACTATTGATTAAAGAAATGCCAATTAAAAAATTTTGAGGTACTACACCCCAGCCTAGCCAGAAATAAAAGATCCTGGAGGGGATGAGGAAATACAGGTAATACTGATAATTGTTGATAAAATATTCTGGATAATAATTTGGAACCCTGTCCAAAGGGCTATAAATTGTGCATACCCTTGGATCCAGCAATATTTCTACTTTATCAAAGGTAAATAAAAAGGTAGAAAAATAATCGTGTGTGTATATGTGTGTATATGTATGTGTGCCTGTGTGCCTGTGTGTATGTGTATATGTGTCTGTGTGTGTCTGTGTGTGTGTATGTGTGTGTCTGTGTCTGTGTCTGTGTCTGTGTCTGTGTCTGTGTCTGTGTCTGTGTCTGTGTGGTGGCAAAGAATTGGAAATCAAGAGGAAGAGGAAATCAATTGGGGAATGACTAAACAGGTTGTGATGTATGATAGTGAGTACTATTTTGCTATAAGAAATGACAAGAGGAATGGTTTCAGAAGAAAAAAAAAACACACAAGACAAGGCCTATCTGAACTGATAAATTGGGAAAGACCTAGCTACTTTGAATTGATCTAAGATAACTCAAAAGGATTCATAATTTAAAAATGGCTTGCTCCTCCAGAGAGAGAACTGATGAACCACCAAGTTCAAATTGATGTATAATTTCCTCACTTTATTTTTTTTGCCTTTTTTTATAATATATGGAAATATATGCTGCATGATTTCACATGAATGATAGATATTTTATTCATTTTCTCAATGATCAGAGAAAGTGAGAAAGAGAATTTGGAACTCAAAATTTTAAAACAAAAGAAAGTTTAAAATAAATATTAAAAAATAGAAAAATGATGAGGATGAAGAAGCAGGCAGGTGGTTGTGCTAGATTCTAAGGGCCATTAGAAGGAGTGTATTGTTTGGGAACCATCTCTACTTATGGATTAGTGAATTAGACCTACAAGATTTCAAGGACACAGTTTCAAAGACATGATGGAAACCATTATTACTACCAACCAAAAGAGGATAAGTGAAAAATATAACTCTGGCTGTTACCATGACATCCTCATTATTATTGCTTTTCAGTAACATTTTTAGCTATAGTTCTCTGAGAGTGTTTCCTGCATTACTTCACAAATTGCAGGCCATCAAAGAAAGCATGTGCTCAACTATCAGAGATATTTGGAACATGAGAGGCACCAGAGAAGCACAGCAGCACCAACAGGCCCTACAGAGACATAACAACCAGGGTAGATCTGAAGTATAGTGACTTTTAAATCAACCCAGGGCTGCAATTTTGAAAAGGCGGGGGGTGGGGGGGAAGCCCAGGGACCCTAGAGCAAGGTAATTAGAAGAATAATGCTACACCTGCCTCTTAGCCCTGTGATATTCTATCCTGGTTCTCCATTATCTAGTTCTTAACTAAGCACCAGAGTCTAAGTTATGTATCTGTGTCTAATTTCAAATGCAAAGGATTCTTTAAAACTATGTCCCTGTCCTGTGACATCTGTGGCATTGACATGCCTTTCCATTCATAGAGAAATTTAAAGGAATGTATTGATCAATTCCAGGCCAAACAAACCTTTGAAAAATAATTCCATTAAATAATAACAAAAGTTATCATTTTTCTAGCACTTGCTGAGGGGCAGGTACTTTGCCAAGTGCTTTATAAATATTAACTCATTTGATTCTCACAACAACCTTGGGAGGCAGGTAATGAAGAGTCTAAAGTGAATAGAGGTTAAGTGATGTTCTCAGAGTCACACAGTGACACAGCACCTGAAGTCAGATTTAAACTCAGATTTGCCTTTAGGACTTTCTTGAGTCTTCTCTAAGACTCCAGACTTGGTTCTCTATTCACAACTACGAGGGGGTTTATATCCTCAACTCTATGGAAGGAATGTCAAGGAAGCAGAAGAAATGATGACTATCCTCCAATACTTTATAATCTAATTAGGATCCAAGACATGGTATATATATCAAATAAAACAATGTATGGCAGAATGTTATTATAATTAAATAATATAAGGGAAAACTCTTTGTAAATTCTGTAACATTAAATCAGTTTAAACAGTTAGTTGTAATAATAATAAATGTCCAAATAAATGAGACAAATGCATGCTATCAGAGATCTGCAGAGAAAGTGATCAATATGAACTAAAAAGGCCACAGAAAGTTTCTTGGAAGGGAGGATTTAAGATAGAATTTAGATCAACTTTAGGAAGAGAAAATACAAACAGAATTAGAAGTTAATGTGGTGTGTTTATGGAATAGATTGTGATTATAATAGTAATACTAGCTCCTGTTTTGCATTGCACTTTTAAACTATGCAAAATGATTTTCATGCAACAAGATTTTGTTGGGTATATTTTTTAAACTGCTTGCATAACTATGATTATCCCTATAATCTAATTAAAATTAAGATAATTAAAAAACTCAAAAGTGGCAGAATCAGGACTCAAATACAGGTCTTCTGATGCCATACCCAATGCTCTTTTTATCTATCCTATCTGCCTGTTAAGTGTTTAATGAGAAAAAATGACCTAGGTGAGAACAAAGTGTTCATGTAAGGAAAAAAAAGAAATGGAAGTTTGAGGTTCTTAAGATGAACTCAATCATGGACAAACTTAAATGGCAAACTGAGGCTCATATCTGATAGCCTGGGCCTTTTTATAGGAATAAAATAAAGCTAATGGAGTATTTTCAAAAGTACACTAAAAAAGTTCTCAGGCCAGCTAGGTGGCAAAGTGGATAAAGCACCAGCCCTGGATTCAGGAGGACCTGAGTTCAAATTTGGCCTCAGACACTTAATAATTGCGTAGCTGTGTGGCCTTGGGCAAGTAACTCAACCCCATTGCCTTAAATAAAAAAAAAATAAATTTTAAAAAAGTTCTCAACACACAAAGTACTGAGAAGAGAGGAGAAGTTCAGAGTGAAGCAACTATACATCAGTTTAAGAAAAAAAGAGAATCAAATGGAGGGGACGAAGACATGAACTGAAATTCCAGCTTCATCTCTTACCAGCTATGTAACCTTAGCCAAGTCAGCTAACTTCTGTAAGACTCAGTTTCCCGAAGTATAAAATTAGGGAATTGGATTAGATGATCTATAAGGTCCCTTCCAACTGTAAAATTATAATGCACTAATTGTAAAGGTATATGTAACTTTCAGTGATGATTTTTATTCCCACTAATATTTTAAAAATGTGTAAAGTGAAAGTTACCTTAAAATCACTAGGCAGATGTTCATGTGCTCTCTAGAATAATTTGATCCTTCTGTGGTTGCTTCTCTATAACATAAAATATTACTTTTCTTTCCAAAGGACACCCATCTAGCAAAAATTTGCCTTAACTCAAATTAAATTATTGACCATGGCAATAATTTGGAAAAATATTAATAGTCAACATTTATATATAATTTAAAGGTTTGCAAAGCATACATACATACATTATATATATATATATATATATATATATATATATATATATATATTCATTTGATCCTCACAACAGCTATGTGGGGCGGGTTAAAAATTAGATTGTAGCTAATAGAAGCTGCAAGTGGAAGAAGTCAGTTATTTGGGGGTATTCTATGGAGTAAAATGGCATCATCTAATTTATCACCAGTAATAGCTCTTAGGAGAGGAGAGCAAACAGTACAAAAGAACTGCATTATGTGTAATGTTTTGCTTCACAGAATGCTTTGGCTCATTTTCTTGCTGCCTGAATATGCTGTAAATGAGAAAGTGCCAAGCTGACAACTTTGCTTCTGATTTATAGGAAAGGTCAGTTAATCCCAAGAAGGCATTTTTCTAAATATCAAGATCTCCCCCTATGTGTTTCCTCAGTTTAGCTAAAGATCATAGGAAGGTAGTACAAGCAACATTATCAAGATTAGATAATAAGATGCAATGTTCTAATGAATCCTGTTCAATGTGATTTTACCTTATACATCTCACAGGGTCATTTGAGTCATTCAGAGACAATATTTGTCCAGTTGTCATAGAAAGTAATTAATCTAAAAATATTAATAAAAAGTTAAATATACTAGAAATGTATTTGATATACATGTATCTATAAGGACAGATAATAAAATACTAAATAAAGTACACATAAATAACAAATTAAATTTGATGGAATAGTTAAAGAAACTGGACTGTACAAAATACAACATGGAAACACAATGAAAAGAATGCCTCTCTTAACTCTCCTTTTTGGCTTCCAAATCTGAAAATATTGCCACATCACCTTTTACATGTTAAAAAATACTAGAATCTAGAAATGCCATACAAAGAAAATTGTATTAATTGTATATAATGGGCACTGTTGGTTTTCCAGTACCCAAGGACATGATTTTCAATTTACACACTACCTGAAGGGCAGAAAATAACAGAGGGAGAGATTCAATACAATTATCGTCCTTTGAGCAGATGGGGGTAGGCTGGCCAGGAGAGATTACATCATTTCCACTGGTATTAGGAAATAAATGGAGCAGAAGCAAAGATAGTTACATCTGTTCAAGTAAAGGTGTTTCAACAGGCATACAGTATATAAATTTTAAAAAAACTTCCCCTTGCCCTCCAAAAAAAAAAATCCCTGAAGTGTCCAGAACCTAACATTCCATAACACCTTCTATATTAAAATAGTATATCACACCTGCCAAGAGATGAAGGTGAATGTAGAAGGTCACTGGAGATCTTTGCCATTATGTTATTCTTTGCCAAGTAGCAAAGTTATTCAGAGAGAAGCATCCTCAGGTAAGAGCACTGATGTGAGGGATTGACCTTCTGGTTTTATCTGAATGGATTTCTGAAGCACTAGCAAATATGACATAGAGGTCACTATACACACACACTTGCATCTCTCATTCATCAGAGAAAGAACTGCAAACCTACTCCATGGAACCCCAAAATATCTCTAACAAAATTCCAAATTCAGGTTCCAATGATGAATTTTCAATTAATTAAACAATATTGAACTGAACCAATTTTAAAAGTCAAATTTTAGGACAGTGTTTCATAAAACAATGTTTTACTTCTCTCAATTATCTTTAATTTCCTGTATCTTCTTTATCCTATTCCAGCAAATGCTCTGTAATTCTGCTGAAAATACTGCTTATCTGACAGTTAGTCATATCTACTCAACTTATAAATTATCTAACATATAAAGAACTAGCCCTGAAAGGAATTTTGCCTTTTACAAGTAGTTATAGATTCATTTTAATATCAGTTATGAAAGTGTATTATTTTGGGGTTTCACTTAATCACATCAATTTTATACTTATATGATACCCACCACTCATTAATTTAGTTGATGCCATACTTCTGGTAACATTCTCCAGTCCAACAAGTATCTTTCAGACATTGGATTTGAGATAATGAAATACTAAGTACCATACTCCCAATGAAAAGTTCAAACATCAATAGTTTACTATGCAGATAATACAAGGCAAGAGCACAGTCACTCCTTAGGTCCCAGGATTGTTACACTCTAGGACCTGAAGTGACTCAGGTATGACTGAGCCATTCGTCTGAAAAGAGCTTCTAGGAGAAGTTCGAAATTGTTTTTTAGGCTAAGGTGACAAATAGACATGACGTATACATAAAATTTTTTATTCAGTTTCAAGTAACATCAGTTAATAATAATCACATTTAATGCCAGTGAGCTCACAGAATTAAAAAATTACCAAATAATCACAGAAAATCATGAGGAAGCATTAATGTTTGGCCAATCAAAAGGAGATACCGATACCATCTAGTTGGTTGGGACTCCTGAGTTACAAACAAGTGACACCAGTTGAGAACTAGAGAAGGAATATAGCCACAGAGAGAGACATTTCCAGGAAAACACTGAGCAGTTAGATTGCCCAAGGAACAGTACAATTCTGAGAGGTAGGAGAGGAGATACCCATGAGAGAATATTCAATCATGAAACAGAGAAAGTTGCTGAAAGTACTTTAAAAAAGTACTAAAACTTCTATTGTTACATTCTCTGAACCACTATAATCTATGAATTTTTAAAGATTAATACAGTAAACATTGAGTATGCCAGTCCATAGAATCACAGAATTTTCTAACAGAAAGTTCAACATCCTCATTTTACAGAAATAAAAACTGAGACCCAGAGATACGGGATGACTTGTACAAAGTAACTCATCTGGTAAAACTAACACTCTAGAATTTCAGTCTGTTGTACCTTTGCTGTATAATATCTATCCTTCCAAATGCTAATACTATCTAATTTTCTTTTTTTGTCAACTATGAATTTATAAATTGTGGAAGCAAGCTAGGTGCTCACTGGATAGAGTGCTGGGCCTAGGGTCAGGAAGACTCATCGTCCTGAGTTCAAATCTGATATCAAACATATACTAGCTGTATATCTTTAGACAAGTTATTTAATTTTATTTACCTCAATTTCTTCATCTATAAAATTAACAGAAGGAAATGGCAAACCATTTTAGTGTCCTTAGCAAGAGCACTCCAAATGAGATGAATCAATGAATCAAACATTATTGAAAAAGACTGATCAGCATAAATTTTTATCTTTTTTTAAATATCAGAAATTGAAACAATGTTAAATACCATCAATTCCCTACACATAAATACCTCTGCAACCTATTGCAAAAGTAGTTATCTAGTTTTTGTCTACAATATCTACAATAAGAGGGAAATTATTACCTCTAATAGCAAAAATTGCATTTCTGGAAAACTCAAGTGTTAGGAAATTTTTCATTTATACTTGGCCAATCACAAGAAGATACCAATATATAAATATACATCTTTGGAAAATCTAACTTGTTTCTGTTATACAATCTGTTACCAATCAAGATAAGTCTAAAATCCCACTTCCATGTGATGATTCTTTAAATACTGGAAAATAACTATCAGGTATCCCCAAAATATACCTATTTCATTCAAATAACTCTCAAATGGTATAAACTTAAAATCTATCACTATACTGTGTGTGTCTTCCTCAAATTGCTTACTCATCAATCAATGTTCAGGTTTACCAATGTTTCAATTCATAGCTCAATTGATGAGTTAATTGTTTCAACAAATTTGAATTATAATTCATTTCAGGGACATCTTAACCACCTTTTTATATATGTATATAAATACATATATTTATATATGTAAGTATATTTATATATACTAAAAAATTATCCTAATTAAGCTTTACCTAATGAGCTAATTCATATATAATCCAGAATTTTTTTTCTTGGAATTCAGTCCCTAAAGACTTTCCAATATTTTGGTGACTTAAATCACTGCCTACAAAATTCTGCTCCATCCATTAAAATAAAAACCTATTCTAAGATTCCAGAGGAGAATACACATATATCCACACACCAAAATTTCTTTGGTGTTCTTCAATGGGCGAAAGTTGGCATCAGTTAGAAACAGTTAAGTGGAAGAGTGGATAGAACACCTAGGGTCATGAAGACATGAATTCAAATCCAATCTCAGACACTAGTTTTGTGACTCTAGGAAATTCACTTAAATTCTCTTTCTCAGTTTCTCATTTTAGCATAAGAATAATAATATCACCTTCCTCACCATCTTATTTCCAAGAAGTCAGTGAGTTAACATAATGGAAGTGTTTCTCAAACAAAGTGCTATATAAATGCTAGTTATTATCATCAAGCTCAACAGCATTTTCATGATCTCATAACTTTTCTTCATATTCTCTTTATAAAGTTGTCTATGGTCTAGAAAAGGGACATCCTTTCTTTTCCTTATATTCCATCACCTGTCCTTCCTGGGCCTTCAAAGAGTCTAACCTCAATGCATGCAATGCTCTCTGTCCTCATCTTCACCTTAGGAATTTCTAACGTTCTTCAAAGCTCAACTCCATCACCAAGTTCTTCATGAAGCCCTTCCTGGTAAATGACCCATATGTTAATTCCTTGTGGCATTACCTTTCATGTATTTTGGAGACTTTTTAAATTTATAATTTATCTATTTTTATTCATTGGTTTATTCATGCATGCATGCAATTATTTATGTATTTGCTTTTTTGCTTACATGTATATACACAGTTTTTCTCAATAGAATGAAAACTGTTTGAGGGCTGAGACTGTTGGTTTTTACATTTGCTTCCACAATGCCTGGCACTGTGCATGGTCATATAGTAAGTCCATAATAAGGGTTTTTCATTCATTGATTGTTTTTTGTGTAGCAAGGAACAATTCCAAAAAAAAGGAAATAGATAACAGGATATGAATGTAAGGAAATGGCTAATATGTATCAGCATTATGCTAAGCACTTTTATAAATATTATTTCATTTGATCCTGACAATAACCCTACAAAGTAGGTGCTATTAATACCCTAGTGCACAGGTAAGAAAATAGAGACAGACAGATAACTTGATTAGGGTCATAGAACTAGAAAATCTCTGAAGCTGAATTAGAATTCAGGTCCTCCTGACTCCAGGTCCATCATTTAGCCACTGTACCACCAGTGTTTTAGGCTAATGTTAATTAGAATGCCTTTCTAATATAGGCAAGATTTTCTGTACATATTTTTGAGGAAAAAATAACATGACGAAAATAACATTTTTCCATGGAAAGGATATTTTTTCAAGTACCTGCAATATTACTTTTTATTTATCTTTTTTGTTTTTGAGACACAAATGGGATTAAGAGACTTGCCCAAGGTCACATAGCTAGTAAATATCAAGTGTCTGAAGCCAAATTTGAGCTCAGGTCCTCCTAACTCCAGAAAGAGTCTATCCAGGAGGAGTCTATCCACTGAGCCACATAACTGACCTAGCAATATTACTTTTTTACAACTTGACTTACAAAGGTACATATTCTTTCTTATTGAGATGATCATCTTTCATACATTCCCCATAGAAAAATGACTTAAAGTACCCACCAGGATGAAGGAAGCCAGAACAAAGAGAGAATTGCTATGACCACAGTCTTAGTGCTAAAAAGTGACCTGTGAACACAGTGGAAAACCTAAAGGTTTTAGGATGTTATTGAGACTCGTACTCTAAAAACATCAGTTCAAGTCACTCAAATAGCTGACCACCAAGAATAGATTTAGGAAACATAAATCTTGATAACAATTATTTTCTATCTCTAAAGGATCCAAAAGAGAAGTAGAAACACAGTGGATAAATCTCTGGAATAATCAATAAGTGCAGTTAATTCTGTTGATATCTTTTCTCTTTTTTTCCTTTCTTTTCGTTTTTTAATTAACAAATATCTATGCTGTCTCCCTTGCACCACTCTCCATAAGAAAAAAGAAAGACAAAAATACAACCCTTGTAACAACTAAGGATGTTCCATATTTCAAATAAATAACCATGAACCTATCTGGCCATATCTGTCTGAATTATTTGTTCTGAACAGTTTATTACAGGATGACTTTTTCCTGGTGATTTTATGTGTGCATATGATGCCAATTAAATAAAAGGAATGAAAATGTAAAATGAAAATATCAACCCCTGTTGAGTTTAATCTCATTAGTGCAAAGTCAAATAATTAGTCCTAAAAAGGGCTCTAACAGGCTGCTAAGGCAGCATTAAACTTGCAAGTGTCTTTTGCCTACACATTAAGATAATGAATCACAATTGCTCACTGTAGCCTAGAAACCCTAGACATTCCAGAGGTAAACAGCAGAGAAGCTATCATTGTGGCTCTGACCCACTTCTTGTCACTCTCCATAGGAACAGCTGTGAATTACCTTGCATGACACATCAGAATCTTATATCCACAGCATAAAATTATCATGTCACACTTTTAAGGACAAATGTCATATGTACCTGGATTGAGTTATGAAATATAGTAGACACATTTTATCCCAAATTGATGGTTTACATACCTTAAGACAGCCAATTATGTCAGATTAATTCAAATCAATCAGTTAAATTTGGCTTGAGAATTGAGAATTAGGTAGTTCTCAAAAATATAAAGCAAAGAAAGAAAATTGTTCTGTCCAAGTTAACCCTTGCTTGCAGTGATTTAAGATGAAGGGTTTGAACAGATCTGGCCAATAGCTTGGATTCCAGCTTTAATATCATATTTTCGGTTCAGTTACAATGAAGAATATAAAATGCAATCTAAATTTGTTGAATTACAGATTACTTTTGCTCTTTTAAAAAAAATTCTTCTTATGGCTTATTTTTACAGCAGTCATCCCCCATATGTAGCCTCCAACCTCCTTTTCCAGAATCAAACCATTCCTTTAATTAAAAAAAAGGTAAGCAAAATTAATCAAGAAAATGATTCCATCTGAAGCAAGTCAATTTAAAAACAATCAAATCACTGCAAAGAGTAGCCAACACTGCAAAAATTTATATTCATGGTAGATTTCTTCAATAATACCTTTCTATAACTTCATTTCTCAACGATGACAAATAAAGAATTAAAATTAAAAATAAACTAAAGGGCAACACCTATAATAGCAACAACCAAAAAGAATTTATGAAGGTTTCAGTAAGCTGCAATAATTTTGAACCAATGATTTGGGTACAAGAAGTAGTGAAAAATACATTACTGAAGACATTTATGGCCAGAATGGGAAGCAGGCCAGTCATGAAACAAGAATGAAAGAACAGACTGAATGGTATTGATTCTTTTGAGATATTTAAAGGAACAAGAGCAAGACTTAAAGCACATTAAGTAGATTCTGATGGGAGATTTATAGAAAACTTCGGGCAAGAATTAAGGAATAGAAGATATGGAAGAGTTTTCCTTTGCATTTGAGGAAGAAGAATCCACAAAACTGAAATCATAAATTATCCAAAAAGACAATGTTTATCCAGTAAGAACAAGAAAAAATATTTTAACAATACTGCAGAACAAGAAACTAATAGCACAAGCACAAATTAGGTAACTTTTCTAAGATAACAAAACTGCAAAATGGTGGAGGCAGTCCAAGAAGTCCAAATGTACAATTCTTTTTATTTAACTTACATGATGGGATGACTTTGAAGTCATAGCACACACACTCAAATTATATCTGTGACTTAACTACCTATGCTGTCTTGAACAATTTACATGATTGTTCTGAGACTCGGTTTTCCCATCTAAAAATGAAAATGTTGGCCTACATGGAGGCATGGAAAGGAGGAAAGGATTAAGCATTCATTAAGCAAAAATAATGTGCCAGTTCCTGTGCTATATATCCTACAAATATTATACCACTTTATTTGATGGTTTCTGAGGTTCCTTTTAAAAATCTCTACTTATTATTCTTTTTATAACACCTATGAGTTCTGACCAACCAGATGTGGAATAAATGGGAACTTCATCAGAAATATACAAACATATAGATTTATATATGCATATGTTTATATGCATATATAAATCTATATGTAAGTATATATGTACATATGGGTGTTATGTACATATACACATAAATATGGGTGTACATATATGTATGAAACACACACATTATATTTAGTTTGGCATAATATTTCATCTAGGAGATAGGATGATGGCTTACCTTTGATATTGTTGCATAATTTGACAATATTCAACCAGTATCTCTTATGAAAAGATTGAGAAATGAGTTTCTTTCTTGTAGTAACAACTAATCATTGAATCACAACCAAGGTTTTTACTTTTTCTACTTCCTCATTCAGAAATCAATCAAAATGAGACTTACCCAAGATAAAAGCTAATCATACAGTAAAAGAAATTCTAAGTTGGGGTTAATGAGAGGATTCCTGCTTCTTGAGTTTATTCAGAAAAGTCCAGGAAAATTTATATTTTTCCTTTTGTCAGTTGAAATGGAAATTGATCAATCTCTTTGATCAAAATTTGGGTGATCTAAGTCATATACCCCAGGACCTTCTTAGTAATATAATCAACTTTCCATTATAATATTTATTTTCTCATTAATTGCTAATCAATCAGAATTGATTGCCACCCTCAGGAACATCTACTTCCAAGGGCATATAAGCTTTGAGTCCACTTGCATGAAATGTCTTTGGTCTAAGAGAGATGGACAAATGATCATTCTTTTATTTAAAATGCTGATTTTTAATAGAATGATTAATTATACAGAAACTATGTCTTGACAAACTTTTTAAATGTCCCAAGTCATAGGAAACAACTGATTTTCATTCATGAATTTTTTCATCACCCTTTTCTTACTCTCATGTTAATAATGGAAGATGGTAGGAAAAGCTGTCAACTTTACTTTAAAATTAAATACACTTCATTTAATTTAAAATTAAGTCCACTCACCCATACTTACAATTATACATGTACCTTGAAAACTCATACACCTCATCCATCTCTCACATACATGATTCAAGGGCCACATGTCACCACAGGCAACACATGCACTCCTCACACACAGGCAGTAGTACTATCATTGCAACAGAGATGCAGATTTGCTACTGTCCTACACCCCTCTATCCTGCCTAGACAATTTCTACCTACCCAAATCCCCGCAAAGTTTAACAAGACAGTTGCTGTATATTATTTTATTAAAAATATAAACATTTTAAATAAAAGGATGATCATTTGTCCATCTCTCTTAGACCCCACATGCAACATGAAGAACTAGGTCCAGTTTGTCTAAGAACTGTTTTAAGCCTCCTGGAAAGCTTAGTCTAACCTAGCCCCTTCCCTCCATTCCCTGGCCTCTCCTAAGACCCTGAAGGACAATACATATGCAAAAGGAGCAAATGTCTGTGTTATAGTGTTTCAGCCCCTAGTGCCTGGAGAGAGGGCATACCCAGTCCTATCCTTCTCCTGTGTCTCACCCACAGGATATTTTATATAAAGACTGTTTCTTTATTCTGTATTCAAAAGTGTATTCAAATTTTTACACTTGGCTTTACATACATGCAGCCTTGCTCATTCAAACACTAGGGTTTTAGGAGACATGAGTAATGTAAATAAATTATATATACAAACATGCCTATATATAGATATATACATATATGTGTTTGTGTTTATAAATATATGTATGTATATATATTCACATATGTATATAAAGGAAAAAAGTTGTGTACTTGCTCCCATCCTCTTTCACCTTTCTGAGAAGTCTTGTCTTGTAGCAGAGGAAATATTAGGCAGAAAAAAAATCTATAATTAATCTATTTTCTTTCTGTGCTGACCTTACATTAATATTGACTTCCATCCATTGTTCAAAGTTCTCAAAACTACTTGAAGCCCTCCCATACACCCAAACTCCCATTCCATAATTCAGAACTATTTTATAGAAATTACTTGAAGACACTAAGTTGACCCTTCAGGATCTTTGTAGTCTAATGTGTTACCCACTCCTTATTCCCTTCCTAACTCCTCTCTTTCCTGACATATCCTATGTAGAAATTCTGGCCTTCTCCCTTGCTAGATGCTGCTTATCCCCTAGGATCAGTCCAGTTGCAATGTCCTTGCAACTGTTTTAACTTTCTCTCTTTATGCTCCTGATCAGCCCAGTTGCAATACAATTGTTCTCTTTACTTTGTTAAATTTCCCTAGTTGCTGTTTATCCTCTAAGGGGATCAGCCCAGATGCAATAACCTTGCAACTACCTTTCCATTCTCTCTCTCTCTCTCTCTTTCTCTCTCTCTCTCTCTCTCTCTCTCTCTCTCTCTCTCTCTCTCAGATTTTACTAAAATTTCCTTAAGAAGTTTAGCCAGTAATACTGCTCAATTTCCTTGTTATTTTAATATCCACAGTAAATACATAAATTTTATGTCCCTACATCTTTGCATCAAGAGTCTGCATGAATTTTTTCACATTTGACAAAATTCTGGGATATTTCTTACTGTCATCAGTCTCACTTACTTTTAATCTTTTTCTCTGGACTGGCTCCTTCCCATTGCCTCTAAAGATTTTCCTATGATTAAAACTCAATCCTAAACTTCTAAAAGGAAGAGTCCTTTCCTATGTCACCACATCACTTGTCCCTTGCCTTTTCTCAGGGGTGTGATGGTACCTAACTGGTACACACACACACACACACACACACACACTCACATTTAATTTTCTCTCTTACCCTCAAAAACAATAATTTCTCTAGTCCATACCCACGTCGTCTCCAGTGCCTGAATCCTTCTCCCTAATCATTCAGCCACCACTCTAGACTCTAGTTCAAATTATCAATACTTGTCCCCTCATTTATTGAAACAGCCTTCTCAATAGTTTCCATTTTCTCTCCTTTCCAATCCACTATTCAAATAGCCAACATTATATCGCTCCAATCATGTCACCTCCCTTCTCATACAGTCAAGTATTAACAAAGGTAAGATCTGTTCCATGCTTTAGTATTATTGTTAATGTTATCATTATCATTAACATCATCATCTACTTGTGGGTGTTTAGACCTCACTACTTAAAGTACTTCTTTAAGACCTTTTCAGCCATTCAATTTCACTTGGTAACCAGTACCATACCTAACTTCCTCATTTGTTTCAATTGCAATTTCTAGGAACACCCCACTCAATATTTCCTTTCCCTTATATCTCTCCCAATATCTTCATCTTTTCTTCTCTGAGTAGAATTTAGGCCATAGGCAAAATTAGGTTTTCCTTTAGGAGGGAAAATGATTAACAATGATAGCTTTCCAAAAGTGGAAGTTTTTACCCAAAAGGGGTAGATCTTGCAGCTGTGGGTTCCCCCTCAGCTAAGACTAGATCATCATTTTTGGGGGTGTGTTAGAGCAGGTATTCTTTTCAGTCTAGATCAGACCAAATGGTTGCTAAGGAGGAAGCTCTTTAACTCTAGGATTTGGTGATTATGTGAAATCCTTCTTTGTCTTCAAGATCCAGTTGCCTGTGTATGAGGATGAAAGGGAAGTTGAAGGTATAAATTAATAATGTATATTATTATTATTATTATTATTATAATTCCTAGGATTTACAGAGCACCTACAATGTGCCAGGTGCTTTATAACAATTATTTCTTTAATCTTCATAACAAACTTGTATGGTAGGATACTATAAGTCTCCATTTTACAGAAAAAAAGAAAGTGAAAAAAATAAGGCAGGCAGAATCATACAGTAACTAATTGTCTGAGACTAGATTTGAAATCTTCTTTCTGACTCTAGACCCACAATTCTATATAAATGGCAGTGTAGCTGAGCAAAGGACAACATTTTAAGGATCAGAATTAGTTTTGCCTCCTAGTTCCTGTGCGACCTTGGACACATCGCTTCACTTCTGAGCCTCAGTTCCTCCACTGTGAAATTAGGTGGGTGATTTAATGACCTCTAAAATCCCTCCCAATTCTATAATCATGACTAAGACCATGAGGACTGATTCCAAAAGCAAAGTGGGGAAAGAGAGCTGAAGTGAAAGCAGAACTATTCCTTCAGATTTTCTCTTGGATTTTCAGAGTGTTTTTTAAGAGCTAGAATGAAACTTAAAGATGCAACTCTTAATTTTTACAGTTTAGGCCAACTAAGAGATCACAGGGACTTGGTAGTAAATTACATTGGTGATAATGACAAAAATGAGATTTCAATCCCAGATTTTTTTTTGTTTTCCAGTGCAATATTTTTTTCCATTATACCACACTGGTAGAAGTAGTTTGTAAATCCCAATTACCAAAAAAAAAATTGTAAATCTATAGAAGCCTTTCCCAGATCTCCATGGTACTTCCCCCCCTAACCAACCCCCCAGCATTTGATACTGTCTGGATATCAAGCTATGGCTATGAAAAACCTGAGGATCATAAACATTTCCCACCATCCCCATTCAGTTGGTACTAGTGAGTTTACTGAGGTGGTATAAATTCATTAGTGCCAGAAGACTGTCATTTTCTTTCAGATTAGAATAAGAGAAACATGTCTATTTTTCAAGTCAATAGTATTTTATACTTTTTAGAAGCACTTCTTTGAAAATCACAAATTCCCCTTTATTTCTAAGTATGGTAACTAACTTAATTTGATGTATGACATTGTTCAAGTGCTCTAGTAATTTACTATACTCTTAATTTTTCTTTCAGCTCTAAGAATAATTAATAAGTAAGTTAATATACTGAAAATAAACACATTTCAGAAAATTGCAAAGTAGAGGCATACTGCAAACATAATGGACTTATGGAAATAACTATTGATTTCTTCTGACTTGAAATAACTAGTATATGGCTTGTTTGTTGATTTTTTTAGTATAACTCTTAGTTATCTATTTGCTTTAGGATAGCCAAATATAAGTTCAGTAGTAATGTCCTAGAAGGCAGAAGTGACTGGTATTTGATTTTTCAACAAAAATTCAAGCTATCAAAATCATTCACATTCTTGCCACAAGAAATAGATTATCTGTTATGCTATTGAGCAAAGTTGTAATAGATAGCAATAAGATGCCTGTATCCATTCTTTGAGTAAGGAATACCTACCTATCATATTCCAGAGGAACTGACTTCAAGGAGAGGAATATATGGAGTAAGATAAAGGACTCCATACAAACTTTATCAGTTTAATGTGTGTCAAACTTTGTAAATCAATTCTAGGTACTATGAAAGTGTTTATGACATTCTAAAATCAATCAGCCATCCAAGAAATGAGTAAGAATTTAGTTTTGTAATGCATAGGCTCTGGAGACTAAAGGGACCTTGAAGCTCATAACACTCTCATTTCATAAAATGAGGAAATTGTGGTACAGAGAGGAAGGGAAGAAAATTTTTATATAGTACTTACTATGTACTAGGCAATATACTTGGGGTTTTTTTAGGTTTTTTCAAGGCAAATGGGGTTAAGTGGCTTGCCCAAGGCCACACAGCTAGGTCATTATTAAGTGTCTGAGACCGGATGTGAACCCAGGTACTCCTGACTCCAAGGCCAGTGCTTTATCCACTATGCCACCTAGCTGCTCCTCAATATACTTATTTTTAAAAATATATCCTCATCTGATTCTCACAACAACTTTGAGAGCTAGGCACTATTATTTATATTTACCCTAGCTGTGTAACCTTGGGCAAGTCACTTAACTCTGATTACCTCATATCCAGGAACATCTCCAGTCATCCTGATTCATATCTGGCCACTGGAACCAGGTGACTCTGGAGGAGAAAGTGAGGCTAGTGATTTGGCACAGTACCCCCTCACTCAAATCTAATAATGTGCTTGTCATGGTACCACCTCCCCTGATGTCATGGTCTTCTTCCAAAGAGAAGGACAAACATTATTATTTGTAGTTGAGGAAAGGAAAGCAGGCAGAGGCTAAGTGACTTGCCCAAAGCCACATAGCTAAATAATCTGGCTGAGGCTAAATTGCATTCAGGTCTTTCAGACCCCAAGTATATCTCTCTCAATCCACTGCTGCATCAACTAAGGAAAAATTATTTACCCAAGTCCTATGTATAGTTTAAAAACAAGAGACAGAATTCAAATTAGGTCTTCTGAACTCCAACTTCAGTGTACTTTCCACTGCAAGTCACTGCATCTGTTCAAACCCAAGAGGTTAGGTTTTGATATTTGAGCATAAGAGATTATTGGGAATTAAATTCTGGGCTCTATTCTCTCTTAATTTCACAACATCCTATTGGGTTATTGCACATATTACAGAAGATAATCTATAAGTAACTAAATGAAAGTTACTCAACATTTTTTTTCCACAGGAGTATTATCTTCCGGATGATAAGTCCTTGGTAATAGCAATATACCTGAGACAATGGCCCAAGATTATCTGCTTTTAAACAATGTTTATTTGGTATAATATTCAAACATTTAATGGATACATCATAAATATCTTTGGCCTCAATGACCTTCTTAAGTAAATAGGAATAATTTTATGACAAGAATATATGGAAATTTGAAGAATTATATTTAACTTGTCCCTGATTTATGCCTATTTTATCCCACATTCCTTTCATCTGCAACACTGACTCTCTAAGTACAAAATATACCTATTCACTGGGTAACTCAGGAAAATAAATCCCCAGAAAATTTTGTCAATGACTGTCACTCAGTTCCTAACTTAAAGAATTGTTCCATTGTTACTCAGACACATCATTAGAGGCTACTGGGAAAGGAGATGGATAGCACACCCCAACTTTCCTCATTCAGTCACAGCTTAGGTTTCAAGAAAATCGAATCTCCTTTTTGTTCAATATAATCCTAGTTGTATAATTGTCTTCATACTTGACTCTGCTGCTATGAATAAGTAGATCTAACTACCATGTGAAAATCAGTGTGGTCTAAGGTCCTTTCCAGGCTGATGACTCAGGAACCTTTCTCAATGATCATAATTGGGTCGGTTGTTTCTGAGTATACTTTACTACCTAATCTTTGATGACAAAGACCTTGTTAGCACATTTCTTAGCAATCTCCAAGGGGATAATATGACATTCTGAACAGGTACTCAATAAAAATCTGTTGAATGAATCATTTATAATAATAACCCCATTTATATATTGCTTTAAGTTACAAAGAAGTGTGTATGTATACATATGTGTATAATAAAATTTTCATTTTGTCCTCACAACAAACTTATGATGTAGAAGATATTATCCCCACTGTACAAATGAAGAAATTATTATTTGGCTATGGTGGCCCAGCTAATATGTGTCTGTGACAGGATTCAAACCCTATTCTTCTTGACACTATATCTGCCATACCACAATGACTCCCAATCAATCACTGTGCAATAAGAACTTCAAAGATCAATAAATTATTTTTTCCTTCTAAAATTTCAGAGCTTTACTGTAGTATTTCAATCATAGTTATGAAACCCACAAATTTTGTGAACATGTTTAACCTCCACAAATTTAAATTTTTTAGCTAAATATTTAACTCACTAGATTGTTGTAGAAGGAGGGAGTTCTTTGTAAACTTTAATGTGGATAGCTAGGTGACACAGTGGATAGAATACCAGAACTAATGTCAGGAAAATTCATCTTCCTCAATTCAAACCGAGCCTCAGACACTTAACAGCTTTGTAACCATGGGCAAGTCACTTAACCCTGTTTGCCTCAGTTTCCTCTTCTGAAGAATGAAATGGTAAATCACTTCTGTATCTTTACCAAATAGGATCATGAAGAATAGGACACACCTGAAGAAATTTAACAGCTGTGCCTTAAAGTGTTTTAAAATGTGAATCATTATTACTAATGCTCAGTGCATGCCCACCTTACTTGAGGTTGTCTCATTTCAGCTTACAATGTGATGACAAATGCTTTAAAATGTTATCTATAAACAGCTGAAGTCAGACTTGAATGCATTTTTGATTACTTACAAAGAACATTTTAGGCTCCCTGATAAAGTGGTCTTTGTCCATTCTCTTGTGAAGCAAGGTTGGCTCCCACTGAAATCAAACTTTCCCAGATTGACCAGATTGGATCAGAAAAATTGTAAGGAAATCAAAGCTTCAACAATATCTTGACTACTGGCTCCTAGAAATAAACTGTGACTGGTGGGCAGGTTTCAAGGTACCCAAGCAAGATACGGGACACTGTCGGAGGGGGAGAACAGTCATAAAGTAAAAGATCTATGGTATATAAGGAACAGATGGTCCTGGCCACTCTCTACATTGACTATTTTTGTGATTGCCTAACTAGAATCTTGTGGACTCCTCCCGACAGCAAAACATCACTAGCTCTTACACTAATAAAATCCAGTCTCGTGGGTAGTTCATGCAAAGGATCAATGTGTAGATTTCAAGGAATCTATGATCATGAATCAGAAACATGAAATTTAGCAAATATGTCAATCTATTTAAAAACATAATTCTAAGACAGGTTCTAAGAGTTTACCAGACTGAAAAAAGGATATATTACATTAAAAAAGAACCCCATTTTGGGTTAATTCACTTGTTCTCTTAGGAATAATGGATTATATTCAATTAGACATAATGAAAGCAATGAAGGAAACACTGGTTTAATAAGGAAAGGACTACTGTACTAATTTTTACCCAGTGGTTAGTAATTCAACAAGCAATGTTCTAAACTTACCTTTATCTAAATTTACCTTTATCAAGTAGAAAACTAGCCATGTATTTGCATATATAGAAAGACAAAATCTCATCTGTGAAATGTGCCTGAAGTAAATACCCTCCTCAGGAATTATATTTACAAGTAATATTCTGAAATACTGAATGTTGCACGTATTTTTACATAAAAGAAATTTCATCCATTTAATGAAGTAGAGAGTTCCTTATGTGGAACAAAAAAGAAATGAAAGGTAGCACTTTAAGATTAAACCAAACCTTTCTACCTCCAACAAAGGTATTGCCTCTCTTCCTCAGCATGATCTAAAATATCTATTACTAAGGGGAAGCTAGGTGTACAGTGCCTTGAGCACCGGCCCTGGAGACAGGAGTACCTGAGTTCACATCTGACCTCAGACATTTAATAGTTACCTAGCTGTGTGACCTTGGTCAAGTCACTCAACCTCATTGCCTTCAATAAAATTAAAATTATCTATTAATAGTTTTCAGTTTTAGGAGTACTTCAAAGATCTCACCTAGGCACATTGCAGCTTCCTAATAGCACATGCTCCATTCTGAACCTAAAGATACAAGACATCATTCTAGGTAGAATGGTTCAGTGAAACTATTCTCAATTATGCAGACACCTTTTGCCCACGTAGGTGGGTATTCAACGATGCAGGAAAATAAACTACAAAGTTCATTATGAAACTGGATTCAGAACATAAAAGAAAACCTTACAAAATAATTAATGAATATCAAATATTAGGTTGAAAAGTTAAAAAAAAGGTTCACCAGTAACTCAAACAATTTCTTAGTCTTTATTACAAATCATGTTTTTGAGTTTATAATTAATGTCAGGACAACATGTTGAGCAATGGACCAGGGACTAGAAGATCTGGGTTCCAGTCCTACCTCTAGCTGTGACTGGGTGTTTCCCATTAGGCAGATTACTTTACCCTTGTGTGTCCCAGTTCCCTCATTAGTAAAATGAGAGAATCTAGCAGATAAACTACTCTTTCTAAAAATGAAGCCTTCCATATTTTAATGTTCTATTCTTTCTAAATAGGCATACAACATGGAGGGAATAGAAAATTAGGAAGTAGCCTATCTTTATGATTTCTTAAGCCTTCTTAAGTCTTTTGGGGGAGGATGGGCTAAGGGGGCACACAATTGGGGTTAAGTGACTTGCCCAGTGTTACACAACTAGTAAATTTCTGAGGCCAGATTTTAAATCATCTTCCTTATATATCTACTGTACCACCTAAATGGTCCCCAAACCTTCTTAAATCTTACAAGGGATATGAGATTTATCAAGATCAAGTCTATAAGATGATATAACATGATAGAAAAAAAATGGAAATAGAAGGAACCTTTAGAGATTATGTGTCCACCTCCCTTACTGCTAAGAAAGGGAAAGGAAATTCAACTTGAGAAAAGTGTAAGCACTTTACTTAATACCAGGTAGGGAGAAAGTGACAAATCCAGAATTTGAAAATAGGGTTTCTGAGTCTAAATTCAATGTTCTTGCCAATATGTCAAAGGAACAATCACAATGTTCTTAACAAAAAGGAAACTGGATTGAGAGCTAGGAGATCTGGGTTCTAATCTAAAAATAGACCCTGATAGGGTCAGATTGTGATAGTTTAAGTCACCTATAAGTAGTAGGTACTTATACACTCGCTCCTTCATTTAAAGGTCCTTCTACTCTGAACCCAAGCATGTGATTGGATGGAGTTTAACTCTAGGAAAGGTTGCCTTTAAATGAAATAAGCTAGTTTCTCTATTTTCACTGTCTTTGCTTATCAAATGTTCCATTCTGAGTATGATTATGCCTAGGGCCTCCTCAAAAAAGGAGTGAAAAAAAGGCAGTTGATGTACAACATAAATTGAGTATGAGACAGATAATTTATTGCTACATTTAAAAGAAATGCTAAAAGTAAAAGACTCATAAACATGAATTAAGTGAAAATGAGTTAGTAATTTAACATATAATTTTTTACATTTTAGAGGAGTATGCAAATCTTAGGCAGAATATTTCCCTGCTTCTAGTCTATTCTTAACCCTGCTGTAAGAGCAGTATCAGGGTAAGGAGAAATAGCAACACTCATTCCCCCACTATACTGCATAAGAAACGTAAAGTAAAGAATGCACTACTTTCCATATGGAGGTCAAAGAGTCAAACTGGAAAAACAACTATTTTTTTTAACAGATAGATAGAACTTTCTACCACCTCTACAACCATGGGACAAGAGGATGACAGAGGCAGAATTAAAGGTTTAATATGTCATAACAAAATATACCAGCAGTAGGCCACCATGAATTTGGAAGCAAACCGCAAAGTATCCATGTGGTCACCAGAACCAGAAAGGGCAACTTTAGGCTTGCTGCATTGGAAGAGATAAGATGAAGGGTCCTTGCTATGCTTTCTTGCATAAGATGCGTTAGAATTATTTTGCATGGCCCCAGACAGCAGAACTAAAATATATTTAAGTAGCACTTAACAGAGGGAAAGATATGCAAGGAAAAACTTTATAAAAATAATTTGAATTCCTATGATAGAAGTGACTACCTCAAGAAATACTGGGTCTACAATTAAAGACCAAGTAACAAGTTTTCAGGAATATGATATATTAGATTACTGTTCAGATACAGGTTGGAACATTAGCCTTACAGTTTCCTTCAAATCTGAGATTGTGTGACTTAACAGTGTGATTCCCAAATCTAATCACTTTCTTTCTCTAAACCTCAATGTTCCCATCTGATGAGTAGGTTTACCTAGAATTGCCAGATTTCTTCCAATTCTGCTGTTCTATGACTTCACTATATGATTGGGAGAGTACCACTTCATGAAGTCATAAAACAGCTTTTTTTTTTAAAGAAAACAGCTAAATGTTTTATGGAGAAAAGACTCATAGTCACCAATAAAATACAGGAAACCATTTTGAGGTTAACTGCATTTTTTTTACTGATTTTCCTTTCCAAAAGTATACTTAAGTACTCTGCCTAATAGCATTTTCTTTATTATTAGCCCACTCATTTTACTGCTCAGGGTTTGGGTTTAAATCATCTTTAGCAAAGTAGGCAAATAACAACTTAAAAATTCTATCCTTGACCTCTACTGTAACAATGCACATAGAATAGAATTCATCTTTTGGAAACAAGTTTAAAAATTATTCACTGTAGCCTTCAACGTACTTTGTATGAAGTGAGAATATCTATTGAATATGTGCAATAAAATTCCAATTCTTGAAATGATGCTTGGTTGTCTCACAGTAAGAAAAAAAAAATAGGAGCAGTAGTCCATTATCAAATTAATCTCAGTCTACTCAAGGATTCACCAACTAGATGAATCTTGATTTCAACATGAGATGAAGATCACTGTACTTGACATCAGATTATAGATTCAAACCCTGGATCTACTACTTACTGTGAATTTGAATGGGAATTAAAGTCAATGGAAGAGTTCAAATTCCAGACCTAAACCTTATTTTTGGACATCTTTGACTTCCCCATCATGTTGATAGTAATCTCATCATTGTGAAATCTCAAGATCTTGAAAGATCTTATCAACTTTAGTGCCCAGTCCCTGCTGTCCCTCTGATTTGAGTGATGTCATGAAACTCTCCTCCTCTATTTAAAAAGGAAGTACAAGGAAGATATTTCCACTCTTCCCACCTAGATGCACTCATTTTGGACTTCATCATGCCCTGAGTCAGGTATCTTTGTTTCCTCCTATTTTCATTTTTCTTTTCTGTATTGTTTTCCCCCACTTAATAAAAACCTCTAGAGGACAGGAATGATTATTCGTTTGGGGGGGGGGCAAGAAGAGGAAGAGGGAATCCTAAGCACTTTGTACATTGAATTGCACATAGTGAGCATTTAATGAAAGTTTATTGGTTATTGACATTTGCTACTGTAGGACCTTGATTGAAGTCTTTCAATTTTTCAGGGTCTCAATTTCCTCATCCTTAAAATAAGAGTGCTAGACTAGATAACCCCTAAGGTCCTTGGTTCTATGTTTATGATCTTATGAAACTTTATAGAATTCAATTTTCTTAATAGTGGAAAGGGAAGGGTAGAAGAGAGTATAATAAATGATCTTCAAAATTTTTTCTAATATAGAATCAATAGCCTTGACTTTCAGTAAGGAAAATATATAATAAAACCTCCCCTAGTTCTCAGAATTCTAAGATACTTAAATGCACTATTTTTTCTTGAGAAATTTTAAGGAAAATAATCTATATTTCCTATCATGGAATAGTGCAATTCTTTCTGGTAAAAATAAAATATGATTTCTGTAACATCTAAAATATATTCTCACTCTCCTTTTCTTCCTATATCATTTCTTAATTAGATATATAACTAGAGATCTTGTCATAAAAACTCAATATATAAGAAAAGGAATTACTACTTAGCATATTCCCATTATAGAATACTACTTTGTGAGCATAAATATATTGAAAGATATTAGTAACTAGTAAATAGAAAAAAAAAAATCAAGACTAGAACCCAAATCTTCATACTATCAGGATGCAATAAATCTCTATAAGTAGAAATAAAATCTTAATTAGAATCACAAAGCTCCAGATTTATACATATATGTATATACATAAAATGCATATATATTAGAACATACATATGTATATATGTACACATGTTAAAGATAGTTGAGGAAGGAGAATACAGTGTGAACTTACAAGATTTGGGAGATGTGATGTCAACTTCAGATTTATGACACCTATACTGATCCTCTATCAGCCTACAAAAACAAGTTTCCTTGAAACTTTGAAAAGTTGTCACTTTTGACCTTTCTTTCCTTAACCATAGGAACAATGGTTTTCTGAAATGCTTTGTTTTGAAATTTCTAGTTATCCTTTCAGGTTTCTTTCATAATTTGAATTTGGAAGCATTGAAATAAAAGACCTCTCTAGAATGCAATAATCTCTATATCTTGGGCAATTTCTACAAAGAAGAACTAAGTGAATTAGTGAAATGCAAACAGAAAAAATATTGAACAGTATGAAATACTGTTGGAAACTAATGACTTCATGAGATAACAAGAAACAATAAAACAAAATCAAAAGAATGAAAAAACAGAAGAAAATGTGAAAAAAACTCACTGTAAAGAAAAATGACCTGTAAAATAGATCCATGAGAGATAATTGACTAGCTAAAAACCATAAACAAATACATAAATAAATAAACATCACATTTCATGGAATTATCAAAAAAACCTGCCCTGATATTACATACCCAAAAGGCAAAATAGATTTTGAAAGAATCCTCCTCAAACAGATGCCTCCTGAAAGAGATCCCAAAATGAAAACTCCCAGCAATTTTATAGCTAAATTCAAGAGCTTCCAGATTAAGGAGAAAATATTGTAAGCATAAATACACAATTCAAATACTATGAAGTCACCATCCAAATAAAGCAATATTCAGCAGCTTCTACATTTAAAGGATAGTTGGGTTTGGAATGCTATATTCCAGAGGGCAAACAATTACAATTAATAATCACCTACCAGGAAACTGAGTAAAATTCTTCAGGTGGGAAAAAATTATTGAAAAAAATTTGATAGTCAAATATAAGACAAAAAAGAATAAAAGATAAACAAGAAAGAGAAATCAAAAGGGATCAACAAAAAGTTAAATTGTTTATATCCTATATGATAAGTTGATATTTGTAACTTGTAAGAAATTTTTCTTAGGACATTTATTAGGAGTGAATAAAGAGTGAATACTGACAGCATAGCAGGGAGTTAACATTCAATAATGGACCCTGGAAACATAGATTAAAAATGAATTGAAAACTAAACAATTTAATCCACAAGAATTAACGGATCAATGAACAAATCATAGAAACAAACATTTCATTAAAGACAATGACAAAAATGAGACATTCCAAAATTTATGGGATATATTCACAGCAATACTTAGGGAATTTTTTTTTATCTCTAAATGCTTAAATCAATAAAATAGAAAATGGAACAGAGCAATGAATTAGGCATACAACTGGAAAAACTAGAAGAAAAATTTTAAATCCCCAGTTAAACATCAAATTGGAAATCCTGAAAATCAAAGGAATGATTAATAAAATCAAAATAAGACAATCATTTAACTAATAAATAAAACAAAGATCTGGCTTTTAGAAAATAAAATAAAACTTTAGTTGAATTGATTTGAAAGAAAAGAAAAAAGAAAACCAAACTACCAATATCAAAAAATGAAAAGGATTAAGTCACAACTAATGAAGAAATTAGAGCAATTATTAGGATCTCTTTGAATTATATTAGGATCTTAATTAAATGCCACTAAATCTAACAATTCAAGTGAAATGGATGAATATTTTTTTTAAATGCCTGGATTATCATAAGAGGAAATAGAATACTTAAATAACCCTGACTCAGAAAAATAAGTTGAATAAACCTTCAATGAGTTCCCTAAGAAAAAAATCTCCAGGGAGAAGATATATGCATAAGTGAATTCCACCAAATATTTAAAGAGCAACTCATTCCAATACTTTATAAACTACTTGAAAATAAATAAAGAATGTGTCCTATCAAATTCTGTTATTTACAACAGAAAAAATCAAAATCAGGAAAATAAATTCCTAGAAAATAATTTCCTTACGAATATCAATGCAACATTTTAAATAAAATAATGGCAACAAATGTATACCAAAGATCATACACTATGACCAGATAGAATTTAAACTAGGACTGCAAAGCTTGTCCAATATTAGGAGAACTATCAGCATGGTTGGTCATATCAATAATAACAAAATCATATGATTATCTTCATAGATGCAGAGAAAGTTTTTGACAAAATGCAACATGGTTAGGGATACATGGAAGTTTCTGGAAAATAAATAATATCTATCAAAAGTTATCAGGAAGCATTATCTGTAATGTAACTATAGCATTAAGAGTAGAAAAGAATTGAAGGAATTAGAATTGAAACAAAAGTGTCACTCTTTGTAAATGATGTGATGCTAAACTTAAGAATCCTAGAGAATCAACTGAAAAGCTACTTGAAATAACAACTATCAAAATTTTAGGATACAAAATTAACCCCCCATAAATCATGAACTTTTCTATATATTACTAACAAAGTCCAGCAGGAAGAGATGGAAAATTTCCATTTAAAGATAATGTAAAATACCTTTAAATCTATTTCTAAGACAAATTCAAGAATTATAAGAACACAAATACAAAATAATTTTCATGCAAATAAAATTAGATCTAAAAAGTGAAAAAATGTATTAATTCCTCATTTTTAGGCTGAACCAATATATTAATAATGAAAATTCTACCTAAATTAATTAATTTATTTAGTACCATATATTGTACCAAGCTACCAAAAACAAAAACATCATTTTATGAACCTAGAAAAATTTAGAAAAATTCATCTGGAACAACAAAAGATCAAGAATTTCAAGAAATAGATGGGGAAACTCTAAAGGAAGATGGTTTATCATATTAGACCTCAAAATAAATTATAAAGAGATAATCATCAAAATAGTACTTAAAAACAGGTGGTGGATCAATGAAATAGATTAGATAAGATTAGATACATAATACACAGTAGTAAATGATCATAGTAATCTCATATTTGAAAAACCCCAAGCTCTAAGACTGGAAACAAGAACTCACCATTTGACAAAAATGGGAAAACTGGAAAACTGGAAAGCAACTTGACAGAAACTGACTATAAACCAACATCTCACAACATACACAAAGGTCAAAATAGGTACAGGATTTAAACATGAAGGTGACCATAAGCATATTAGGAGAGTATAGAATTGCTTGCCTGCCTGATCTATGGGTAGGAAAAGAATTTATAACTAAGAGATATTACAAAACATTAAATGGGCAATTTTAATTATTGCAGATTTTTTGAAGTGGCAAAGAATTGAAGATTGAGGGAATAAATTTTTCAAACTGAGAAAGAACTAAGCAAGTTGTGGCACATGGTTACAATGAAATATTATTATGCTATAAGAAATGACAAGCAATATACTTCCAGAAAAACCAGAACTCATCTGAACTGATGCAAAGTAAAATGTGCAGAACCAGAACAGTGTATTCAGTAACAGCAATATTGCATGATGATAAACTGTGAATGACTTAGCTCTTCTCATCAGTATGATGATCTAAGACAATTCCAAAGAGCTTATAATAAAAAAAAATGATATTTACCTCCAGAGCAAGAGCTGATGAAGTCTGAATGAAGATCAAAGGAATCTATTTTTTACTTTCTTCATTTTTGCTTTGTGATGTGATCAGTCCTCTTCAAAAACGGGTGAACAACATTAGTCCAGTTAGGGATTATCTTTAATCCATTAGAGATAATAGTTTATATTATATTGTGTTATGCTTATAACATACTATATCATATTACATTATTTATATTATATTTGTTTATAGCGCAAATTCTAAAACACAAAATAAAAATCCTGAAACAATATTCTTATAAATGCTTTGCATTATTATAAATTTAGTTTTTTGTGTTGAATTTTTTTGCATTTGAGCAAATAACTATTTACAAAAAGGGATTTTTCCAAGCACTTTTTCCTAATTGCCTTCTTACAAAGCAACACTTTGGGAGGAAAATGCAAACATCTCACATTTACAGCATTGTTTATGCAATAAAAGAATAAAGTTTGCACTACAAATGATTAGCAATGAAAATATTCTTAGAAATTCAAAATGAATTCAGTTTTGCTCAGTCACTATCTGATCAATCACTGTTTTTAAAATACATTCACAATCATTTGTATTTTATTCATGACAACTAACTGTTCTATTAAGATACACTCATGCATATAATGCAGAAATTTCTATTGACTTGGATAGGCATAGTCAATTGCTTGCTGACATCTCAGGGACAGTTTATTAAAACTGAGTATTTAGGGCCTATGTCTTTGTGGGATAATTTGTATTTGCTGAAAAATAATAATGCATTGCATTTATATAGTACTTTACAATTTAAAAGTGATTTCACAAATCATTATCATTGTTAAATTCACAATAACTTATGAGATAAGGAATTTATTATAACCCACTTTATTTATTATTATTACTTGCATATTAGGGGAACTAAAACCCAAATTCAAATTTTAAAAGGGTGAAAACGGATAGGATTGTAGCCCAGGACTCTTGACTCATGTACAGTCCACCACATCATGTTGCCTCTCACTTTTTTTCTGTTTGTTCTGGGTCTTACATGGATTTAAGAGGGATAGTGCTCCTATCAGGATTAATTTACTGGACATATTTCTGTTATGAGCTTGACTAGGATGTGAGTATGAGATTGCAACTCAGATTGGAATTACCTGCACAGTTCTACCAGAAAACTGGTATGCAAGAACTTGGAAGAAAATTTCAATATCAGTTTCATGTCCACATTATTTTTAAATGGATATTAGAATAGCTTTACAGACACCATCTAAAAGAATTATTAACTCACAGACATTCAAATTATTCCTTTCTATCCCTTGCCATTGTCAAAAGAATGATACAGCCAAGTTTAGTAATATAAGAAACCCACATTCTTGTTGATGTGATGATGATGGGACTGCAAGTCTAATACTAAATCTTTTTCTTTTCCTGTGACATTTATTGTTATTTTAGAGGTTTGAGTTTCTATGGATAATACTTCAGAGGCAGTTTTATTTTTCCTAGGGATTGTACTTATAAATTATTTAGCTGCCACTAGGTAGCTAGTCTGTTCAGATCTAGCTATATGGGTCAACCAAGTAGGCTTTCTCCCAACATGAACAATTCAATTCAGTTGCCTTTTTTCAGTCATTTTTACATTTCATATACATATATATATATATATATATTGAAATAACCTCATTGATTAAGAATTTGTCAGTTTCTTTTATTTCTAAAATATCTCAATAGTTCAACTCAATGGTATCAAATTTAAATAGAAATAGAGGGTCACTAATCCATATATAAAGATACTCCTGGGCCACTTATTTATTTAGAAAGTCATGTGTTATTCTTCTTTTTGTTCTATTGAGTTTTTATTTATTTTGATAAATATTTATTTAATTACTGTATCTAAATTCATTAAATTACATGTTCATCTGCTTTCCAGAAGCTGAGGGGGTCTGGTGTGTGAAATTGCTGATCTAACCCAAAGTATTTCTTTGATGCAGAACTTAATATCAAAATCCAGAGATAATCACATAAATTTTCTTTATTCTCTGATATCTTTCAGGCTGGAAATATAGATTAAAAACCACTTCTATATTTCTACATTCTTGCCCTTATTCAAAGCTTCCTTAGTATATATATATATATATATATATATATACATATATATATATATATATATACACATACACAGAATCAAACAAGTAGAAGAGGTGAAAACAATTAAATGAATAAAAGAAAGAGGGAAAATACCTCACAAATCACAAAATATTTGTTATTATACTGAACAACCAAAGTTCAATTCCTGCTTTATCCAAATGAGAAAGTTTTTCCTTCCAGGAAAAGTGAAACCAGTCATTCAGTTACATTATCTTCTTTTTTTTCTTCAAATAATTTTTAAAGATCTATTTGGAAAATCAATATAACATATGCAGGAGTAGAGAAAGCAAATGATGTCAAGGAAAATGCAGCATATTTGAAACATACATTCACACTATTCTTTAACCTTATTGATTTTTTAAATTATTTTTGGTTTGGAGGATGTGCTCTGGTAAATAGCAGTTGCCTCTGGACATGTATTATGGAAGGTAATAGTAAGAGACAGTGCCTGCTGGGAAAACTTATCATTTTACAGAAAGAAGATAAACATGCCACATATTCCAGCCTTAATTATATGCTTACACACAACCTAATTGTGTGAAAAGACTTAAAATTCTAAGTGAGATGTATGACTATTGATTTGCACATGAGAGATTTTTTTTTTCTTAATGTCTTTGTTTAAAGTCACCACTAAGTACCATAGCAATCCCAAAACACTCATGCCATGCAATGACCCCTATATGTGCCCTCGTTTCTGGCTAATGTTATTTTAAAGAAATGTTCTTTTTCACACTTAAATAACAAATAAATTTCTTCTACATTTCATTTATGATCATAAACTGGGCCATGATTCAACATTAATTTTTTGCTTGCTGATGCTGCAGATGATAGCACCACATAATCTCAGAGACTAAGAAGCACCTTAGAGATCAAATACTTTAATCTATACCCAAATAACTATTATTTCTACATTTTACTTAACAAAACATTATTCAACGTTTGAAATTTTCTAGTGAAATCTATTTCCTGAGGACTACCATTCCACTTTTGGATAAAGTTGAATTGTTAAAAGTGCTTTTGCTTGGATTTTTTGTTATTACTCTTGTTTCTATTGTTGGGGGAGATGGGTTGCCTCTTTTTTTAACCTCTTTGAAATATCCACCCTTTAATATTAGTTCTTCCCTCTGGGTTCAAGCAGATCAAGTCTAAATCATCTTCCATGGGATAGTCTTCCAGATATTGAAAGGAAGCTATCATATCCTGATAACCTCTTCTTTTATTCAGTTTAAATATCTCCATTTCATCCCACAATATGTTCTATGAGACCCTTCACCATCTTGGTTGTTCTCTACGGGACCCTTCCATCTTCTGAATTTAATATACTCCTCCAAACATGATCTAACAAGAGGAATATCACCCCTCTTGCCTATACATCTCAACATACAGCCTAATAATGTATTATTTTTCTTGATAGCTATTTCATATTGTTCATTCACTTTTAATTTACAGTTTCTAATAACCTCCATATCTTTTTCAATGAACTTCTGTTTAGTGATAATTCCCTTATCTAGCATTTGAGAAGTTCAATTTCTTGTGTCAATCACAAAACCTACTTCTATCTCCACTTTCACTCCACTCTGTTTTAGAGAGTGTTCCTATCCTTATTTCCCCAGATTTCAGAACTTTTCCATATCTGACTTCTAGTTCACCTGCATCAGGATGTCAGTAAGGGGGCATTTTTTAATGCTTTTATACTTCAGTTACAAGGAGTATGCATTTCCAAGTACTATGTTGTTTGCAAATATTTTCATTGTGAGTATAATTTGGGATCCCTCTCCTTATCCTTGCAAGCTTCATAACAAATATTTCACTGGGTTTGAATTGTTTTATAGAATAAGATCATATTCTTTTTCACAAACATTTTTAAAATAGATTTTATTGATTTGATGCTCTTTCTTATACTTCATGTCAGTTTAAACAGTTCATACTCTCTACTTTGTCTCATGACAGTATTCCTTGACACCCATTAACTGTTTTAAAAAGTTGTAGCCACTGCCAGAGATTCAAGACTGCTATGTAAAAATGCCATGGTGAACTTTACCAATACTTTGGCAACTAGATAATTCCTGTTATATTATTTTCAATTCTAATATTAAAAATTGTATTCTAACCTAATGTATTGAATTGATCATGGACTCTTTATCTTGCAGAAATTCTAATAACCCAATTTTCCTAATCCTTACAATATTACTTACCCCCCCAGGTTAGATGGTCATAATTTCAGTACTTCATATTGACATGCTACTCTTGGCCCCTCTTCTGTTCTGCCAGTAAATAATAAACTCATCTTGTTGAATGAAAGGTTGTCTAAATTTTATCATTCAGAGTTTACCACCATTCTATGCATCTAAAGTAATGTCATCACTTATAATTTACTGAAGAAGCACAAATAGAAGCTAGTAGCAGATAGATCCAATCTGATCAATGAATCTGTACTGACATGGAAGTCATCTTAATGATAGTATTTGAATATTTTCTTAGCTTTATATTACATAATCTAAATTCACAAATTTCATCAAATTATAATAATAATAAATCATAAGAATAACAATAGCTAATTTTATGTAGCACTTTAAACTCTCAATCTTGATGAAGTAAGAGCTATTTTTATTCCCTTCCCCAAATGCAGAAACTGTGACTAAGAGAGGTTAAGTCATAAGTTCAACATCACACAAATAGCAAATATGTGAGAGTATATAAGCACAGGTCTTACTATTACAACATCTGTCTCTTGAACCATCTGGCTCTACTGTTATTGTTATTGATGATGATGATAATGATGATGTTTGTTTTTGGAAGAAGATCAATGGCATCATAATGGATGATGTCTTGATTCATTTGTGAATTGGAATTAAATGAGGTGGAGTACAGCATGAAGAAAAACTATGAAGATCATTGTTAGAGTCAGATTTTTAGTTCCAAGATTTCTTTATTATTTTTTTTTAGTGGGGGAAAGGATTAGCTTCCTTTTTTTCCTTTATCTGAGGTGGTATCACTTTTAACATATCATGTTAATGTTTGTCAAGCTTACAATGAGGAAGGCACTTCTGAAAAATCTCAATAGTACATAAAATTTTGTGGATTTTCTGCCATTGATACTTTGATGGTGAATATCTTCATATGTGCTCAATTCAGAATTATCAAAAAGTTGGTCCAGACAATGCCATCTGTTTTGAAATAATAACCATTCAAGTTACAGTTTTAATAAGAATTTAGCACACTTAAAGAGTTAAGTTTAGCCCTCTTCGTGAGTTTTGAGAAACTGGAGAAGGGGAGAGGTAGTATAAGACTGGAAGCTCAAATATATTGCCTGATTTTCAAAAAAGAAAAGACAATGGAATTTTCAAACTAGAGGCTACTGAACTTTTATTCTGAGAAAAATTCTGGGAGGTATATTTAGACATTAGTAAATTGAAGCAATAAAAAAGCAATCACCAAAAGTCAACATGGATTCAACAAAAACAGGTCATTATAGATCATACTTATTTTCTTTTTGACAGATTTGGTAAATTATTATATCAAGGGAATATTGTACTATAATTTTAGTTTGCCTACACTTTATTTTTATTTTTAGAGTTTAGAATTTAAAAAGAAAATTTAACCAAGTCTAATCGTATATGGAATGTTCCAATCCTACAGTTGTTCTGTTCACTTCTGGAAAGAAGGAAGGAAAAAATGCATTTTCATATCTCTTTTCTGGGGAAAAGTTTGGTCGTTATTTATAGTGTTGAAATGTGTGTGTTTGTGTGTGTGTGTGTGTGTGTGTGTGTGTGTGTGTGTGTGTGTGTATCCCTTGTGTATTTCATTTATAGGGCAGCTAGATGGCACAGTAGATGGACCACTGGTCTTAGAGTCAGGAGGACAGGAGTTCATATCCTACCTCAGATACTTGACTCTTACTAGTTGAGTGATCTTGAGGAAGTCACTTAACCCTGATTGCCTCACATCCAGAACCATCTCCAGTCATCCTGATTCATACTTGGCCACTGGTCCCAGTTGTCTCTGGAGGAGAAAGTGAGATTGATGACTTAGCATAGGACAACGTCACTCAAATCCAATTCATGTGTTTGTCATGGCATCACCTACCTGATGTGTTATGATCTTCTTCTAAATGAAGGACAAACAAAACATTTATATTGTTGTAGTTTTGTTTATTTCATTCTGTATCAGTTCAGAGATGTCTTCCCTTGCTGATATAAATTTATTATATTCTTAATTTGTTATATTTCATTCCATTTATTTGTTTCTATGTTTCTCCCAAAATGGGTATCTATTTTGCTTCCAATTCTTCACTACCATGTAAAAATGAAATCAAGAATATTTTGATGTGCAAAGGACCTTTTTACCATCTCTAACCCCCTTCAAGTATAAGATAAATAGTAGAATATGTATGTCAGAATATATTTTACCAAGATTTTAGGAAAATATTTAATAAAATCTCATATTTCTATTGTTTAATGGAAGAATGTGGGCTTTAAAATAATATAATTAAGTAAATTTGGATCTGGTTGAATAACTGTGACCAATTCAGTTGTAAATAATAAATAGTTA
Source organism: Macrotis lagotis (assembly GCF_037893015.1). Taxonomy (NCBI): domain Eukaryota; kingdom Metazoa; phylum Chordata; class Mammalia; order Peramelemorphia; family Peramelidae; genus Macrotis; species Macrotis lagotis. The sequence goes on along the minus strand of NC_133666.1, from coordinate 161,735,261 downwards.
ACATTTATATGACATTTACAATATGCTGGCATTGTGCTAAGCATTTTACAATAATTATCTCATTTGATTCCCACAAAAATTCCTAGAAGTAAGGTGCTATTGTTATTATATTAATTTTACAGATGAATTGAGGCAAACAGGTTAAATGACCTGACCAAGGTCATACAGCTAGCAAGAGCTTGAGACTGAATTTGAACTCAGGTTTTCCTGAGTCCAGATCTTGTCCTCTCTCCACTATAATTCCCATGAATTCTGTGAGATAGGAATAATAAATAACACAATGACCACTCACTGTATAATCTCTATTAATCTCTATTTTTATCTCTATTAAATTTAATCTTGATAGATTTGGAACAAATTTCTAGCCTGTTTCAATTTTTTAAATATCATTGGGTACTTCAGTATTTGCTATTCTTCCCAGTCTCATGGTCATCTACACATTGAATATGAACACAATCTATACATTTATCCAAGTCATTGATTATAATGTTAAATAGGGCAAAGGATGGATACTTCCTTGGTACACCTTTCTTATTTGACATTAAATCATCATTAATTACATCAATCATGGAAATAATTTGGGGGCATAGTTTGCTCACTAAGCATTTAATAATCTTCCCTTCTTCTATTATCTATTACAATTATTGCTACTTGAGATATCATCTACTCCAAACAATTACTGGCATGTAGATAATGTCTAGTTGAAAAAATAGAACAGGGAAGACTCAAAGTTCTGGGTATGTAAATAATGCAACCCTGCCAGTTGTCATACCAGAGTTCTTATTATTGATATATATTGTCTTAGGGTTTTATAAAGGTGAAACACTCTCAGACAGGCAATCTTGAATTCCTCAGAAGCCTAAGATATAGAAATAAAACATGAAATGCTGATTTCATGTCAAAAGTGAAACCTTTTTCCTATGTAAATGCAGACACTGTTGAATTACCTCATGAAATTCATTTAGACCTTAGAAATTAAGGTAGCACACATCAGTGGATGGACCTGAAGTTCCATTCACCACTAGAAGCATGCCCCTCATCTGAAACTACTTGAGGATACCCTGCACCAGCTTTTTTCTCTATACTCTCTGTTTAACTGAGATCTAGGAGCTAGAGTATAACCTTGAATAAATACTCCACAGTATGTATGAGTGGTGTGTCAGGTGCTGCTCTCACTTAGTGATGCTGTTGTAGTCTTAAAAAATAACCATTAATTTTAAAAAGTATTTCCTTCCAAATATTGAGGAAATGGTCAAGAAAGACTGATTACCTCTATATACTTTGAAAATCAGACCTTTAGGGGAGGCTAGGTGGCACAGTGGATAGAGCACCGGCCCTGGAGTCGGGAGTACCTGAGTTCAAATCTGGCCTCAGACACTTAATAATTACTTAGCTGTGTGGCCTTGGGCATGCTACTGAACCCCATTGCCTTGTAATAAACCAATAAAAAATCAGCCCTTTGGACCCAGGATAGATGCTAAGACCTCAGAGCTTAGTAGAAAATATGAGATTTAGACTCAGGTCTTCTGATTCCAGGTCAAGAATTTTGTCTCCTGTATGGCTCTAACTCTGATCTATTACAAACAGTTGAACCCCTGAGCATATAGGTACACTAACATGAAAAGATCTATCTAATATTATTATAGTTACAATACTTTTTAAGGTTTTTATAATTAAATATTAATATCATCTATTCAGTGACTTCAAAAAATTTCATTTATCACAAAAATATGCCAATTTGTTATCAACAACCCTATTTGTCTAGTCAACTATAGGAGTTTCCCAAATTTCCTGCTCAAATTTCACTTGCTCTTTCCTAGATACATAACAGCCTGAAGACTAATAACTAAGGATAATATAGGATGAAGGTTCACACAAAAAGAATGATATAATTACACACAAACAGGATAATCATGAGGAACTGGGGACCAAAACAAATTTTTGTCAACAAATTCTGACCACTTCTGTCCCAGAACTCTATTTTTCACAACTCTTTTCCTCCACATAAAAAATTAATTTAACCATGAGACAATTACAATGCCAAAATATTGTAGACCACTCACAAAATAACAGGTAGGTGGTACAGTGAATAGAGCACTGGCTTCGTAGGCAGAAGGTCTGGGGGTTCGAAACCAGCCTCAATACTTGAAAATTACTAACTGTGTGACCTATAAATTCAACCCACCAAATTAATAGCTTTATAAATTTCACCCATTCCTTTGATATATTTTATTGATCAACTGGTTATAGAGATAGTCTTTTGCTGTAGATATGAGGAACTTCCTATTTGATACATCTGGGGGGGGGAAGCAAAAGATAGTCTCCACATAGAGGTTCCAAACAAATTGATTGATTTGACAAAAACAAGTCATCTTCAAGTACTCCTAATCAATAAAATTCTGTAACTGTTAAATACTCTAGATGTCCCCTTCCCTGCCCTTGGACCACACCTTCATTAGATAGGTGGGACTTATTGGCTTGCTATCTAAATTTCTTCTTCATTCATACAGAATTCTTAAAATTAAAAAGCCCATCCTGCCTCTAACACCTTTAGTACTGGAAAATATTCACTGGGAAGTGGTATTTTAAGGGAAAGAGAGGTAATAATATATTATGCTCAAAACTACATCAATTTCCATTCAAGATTACATCATTTTATTTTCTTTTTCATAATCCTAATATGTATGTCTCAAATCACTTTACATAAATCCTCTGAATCAGAGAATATGCTTTCCACCTGGTCCCTATTAGTCTCTGCCTCCATTAACACTGACCTCTTTACCTTAGTAATCAACAAATGCATTAAACAGAACTTTGACTTTAAGACACACTTTTAAAAGATCAAAAGCTCATTTACAATAGAAAGACATTTATTCTAGTTTCCCTTTTATTGGCAAAACAATTTTAAAAGAGTCATTAATAAAAGAAAGGCGGTGTTTTTGCTGTCTTCAGATAAATGTGATACTAACATTACAAGATGACCAGGAATCTTCTCTATATTCTCAAAATATATTCATATGTTTAAATAAAACTTTTGACACTAGGAGAAAAAATAAATTTTGTCCACAAACTCTGACCAGCTCTGTCCCAGAACTGTTTTTCACAACTCTCTTCCTCCACATAAAAAATTAATTTAACCATGAGACAATTGAAAAAACAAAAATACAATCCTCTTACAATGCAAAATATTGTAGACCAGTCACAAAATAACAGGTAGGTGGCACACTGAATAGAGTACTGGTCTTGTAAACAGAAGGTATGGGGTTCAAATCCAGCCTCAACATTGAAAAATTGCTAGCTGTGTGACCTTGGGCAAGTCACTTGACCCTGATTGCCTCACATCCAGGATCCTCTCCAGTTGTCCTGATTCTTATCTGGTCACTGGATACAGATGACTCTGGAGGAGAAAGTGAGACTGGTGACTTAGCACAGCACTCCCTCCCTCAAATCCAATTAATGTGCTTGTCATGGCATCACCTCCCTGATGTCACAGTCTTCTTCCAGAATGAAGGACAAAAAAATTAGGTAATGATAAATAATAGCTTTCATTTATATGGTTCTTTAAGGTTTTCAAGTACTTTACAAATATTATTTCATCTTATCTTCACAAGAATCATGAAAGTATTACCATTATTACCATTTACAGAAGAAGAAACTGAAATAAAGTTTAAAAGATTTGTCCAGAATCACATAGCTAGTTAAGTGTCTGAATTTCCCTCATCTCCTCTCTAGATATGTCTTTGGGTCTGATATTCTGCTTTACATTATCTAGTTGCCTCAATAAATAGGGTTGTCTCATAAGTTCAAAGCATATTTTGCAATATATAAGTGTGGCCCTCAAAATCTAATGGAAAATTAGTTTATCAATTAAGAATTTCAAAATAGTCCTCCATAATATCACCCTCTGCAACCACCAAATTGTCCTTTGCAGTCATGGAACTCATAAAAGCTATGTATACTAATTGGAGCTTGGGAAAGGTCTGTCTCAATTCCCTTTCCTTATCTCCTCCTATATGATACACTTTCAAATTGAAAATCACCCAGTGTGTGTGTGTGTGTGTGTGTGTGTGTGTGTGTGTGTGTGTGTGTGTGTGTGTGTGTGTAACTTCAGAGTGAGAGGAAGAGATGACCCAAGTCCAACAATGAAAGGTAATGAAAAATATATCAATAACTTTTTTTAAAATCTCATTCAGGGGCAGCTAGGTGGCATAGTGGATAAAGCACCAGCCTTGGAGTCAGGAGTACCTAGGTTCAAATCCGGTCTCAGACACTTAATAATTACCTAGCTGTGTGGCCTTGGGGAAGCTACTTAACCCTATTTGCCTTGCAAAAACCTAAAAAAAAAATCTCATTCAAATAAATCACACAGAGAAAGAGTAGAGTTGAGGAAGATATTTGGGCAATAGAACAAGGCTCCCATAATGGTTTCTTTTTGGCATGAATATGAACTGTGAGTAGCAGCAAAGGGCTATACTTTTGTCTTTATTCCACATTACTGACCTTAATATGCATATCTGCCAGGAACGAAATTTCAAACTTATTATGGCAAATTAGAGCCTAGCACAAACCTTTCTGACCTCCCAGCAAACAATATGTAAATTCTTCCACAGAACAAACTATCCAAAACTAAAATATTTATTCAAATCTTAACAAAGAAATGAATTTGGAACTTTAGGGTCTCTCTTTAAGATATTTCTATTCTTTTCTAATTAGCTTCAAGTCAGAACATAATATTTTGGCTTCTATTTCTGTCCAAAACCAAGGAAAATGGAAAGAAATAAAATTATAATTTTTCATTTAAAAGAATTTCTCATTTAAATCTTTGAACCTTTAATATAGAAAAAAATCTGCAGTATAGTACTATAGAATTACCAAATGACATTGTTTTGATAATCACATAGTAATGATGACTTAATACTTTTCTCTTTCAATCTCCCTCCAATTTCTAGAGTAATAAAAGAATTCTATGGTTTCTACCTTTAAAATTTTCTGTTAAATGATTTTTTTAGTTTCTTGAACTAATTTTTTCAAGTCTAAAGTAAATTTTGAGCTCTATGGCATCAAGTTCAATTTGTGTCATGGTAGAAAAATCAGCTAAATTCACGTTTGCACCTAAGGACACTGATTAACAGAGTTGGGTTATAGGCAAAAGCTTAACTCATTATTTTAGAACATCATTAAAATTCATAATTTAATTTTGTAAGAGAAAAGACCTGATATTCTATATCACTTTCTTTTCTATATAGAGAAAAAAGCCTAAAATGCAGTATAATCCAGACAATGGCTCAGGATGGTACACAGACACTCAGGAAATTAATAATTTATAAGATATTGTTCTAGCTTTACTTGGCATATAAATGAATGTATCCTTGTCATATTTAAAGCTATTCCTCACTCTGTGGAGCTGAAGAGATGCTTAATAGTTTAAATTCAATGCACCTTGTTTTTCTGGTTATGTAATTTCCACAGGAATACAGTCAAGTGGGGCACTTGGCTAGTGAATTACATTGAAACTATCAAGCAATGGGTAAACCATTTTGTTTTATATAAACCATAATGAGATAGTGAAGTATTAACCCTTCTCCCTATCATCACCACCATGAATATGTACACAGAGCCCATTTCAAAGAAAGTCCAAGTTACAAAGAGCATCTTTTAAAAAAGGTTTTATATATCTACATCCCATTAGGAATTCTTTGTATCTCCAAATGCAACTTTTACTTTGATAACAAGTACAGGTTTAATTACCACCTACAATAGTACTCTAGTGAGAATTCACTGTATATTACACAATTATAAATTTTGGCTAATTAAATTTTATCTAGATGTCTCTGACCAAATGAAGAAGAAATCCATGCTATACATACCTGTTTTCTAAGGAAGGGTTTAGAGATAATCTACAAATATAATTTCTATTAACCTGCTTTAGACTATAAAGATATTGTTTAGCGTCTATAGACAAATCAATATCAGGAATATATCTAGACCTTGTGCTTCAATTCTTGCTTATTGGATATTTCAAACCATGTGTCCCATAGACACATCAAATTCAACATATCCTAAATAGAATTCATCAACTATGCTCCCCAAACCATCTCTTTTCCAAACTTCCCAATTTCTATTTAAGGCATCATCATCCTTTTACTCTCCCAGTTTTATAATCTCAGTAATATTCTTGACCTTTCACTCTCTCATACTCCTTATAACCAAAGAGAATCTGACTCCTCACTATTTATTTATCCACAATCTTATTTCAGGGTCTTAGTACCTATCCCTTGATCTATTTCAAAACTTTCCTTTTTGATCTCCATTCCAATCCATCTTCCATTTACCTTCCAAAATGATTTTTTCTTAAATGGCTAAGTCACTTTCTGTGGCTCCTAAATGCAGTTTTAAAGTTCTTTATATGTTGACTCCACCTTTCATTTCAAACCTGATTATACTTTACTACCTCCCTTTCCTTCATTCTAACCAAACTGCCCTCTTGCAGATATTCAGATATGATACTTATCTTTTATCTTTGTACCTTTACATTGGCCTAAGATCTGACATGCTCCTCTTCCATGTTTCTACTTCTTATAATCACTTGTTTATGTCAATACTGAACTCAAGTTTGACCTTCTACATGACTCCTTCCCTGATGTACCAATTGCTAATACTTCCCAAAACTCGAACATTTTTTTTATTTTATGGATATTATATATTTATAGATTTTCATTAATAAAATGCAAATCCCTTTAAAGCATGGACTATTTCATTTTCTCATATTTCCACTAGGCCATAAATATAATAGTTGTTTAATAAATACTAATTGATTGATCATTACAAGGGACTACCCCATTTTCCCTCATTCCTCTATAGATATGATCATTTTTATGAAATGCTATTATAGTTTCAGCTACAAATGGCTATCATGACAGTGTTCTAAATATAAGGAGATACAAAAGATGCTTTAAAAAGCAGGAAAAGGGGGTAATTCTTGAGTGATTATGGACTCACAGCATTTCACTAAAAATAAACTATTGTTCTTTTTAATAAAATAAAAATCTATTTATAGTAGTAAAGAAGAACAAGTACTTTTAAAGATACATTTGTGAAAAAACACTAGAGACAAGTAAAGAATATTAACTAAGAAAAGAAGTTTTTAGGACAATTTTTTTTTAGGTTTTTGCAAAGCAAATGGGGTTAAGTGGCTTGCCCAAGGCCACACGGCTAGGCAATTATTAAGTGTCTGAGACCAGATTTGAACCCATACTCCTGACTCCAGGGCTGGTGCTTTACCCACTGCTCCACCTAGCTAACCCTAAAACAATTTTAAATTAATTCCTCAAACTAGATTCCAATGTCTCAAATTTCACTTTGATACTTATTGTGTGATATTAAGCAAGTCACTTAACTTCCCTTGATCTCACTCTTCTCATTTTCTCATTTGTAAAATAAGGCAAGGGGATTTACAGCTTCTATGGTCTCTTCTACTTGTAGATCTATAATCATATTGCATATAAACCATGTTATTTTGTCAATAATATAATATTTGGGGGGTGGCTAGGTGGCACAGTAAATAGAGCACCGGCCTTGGAGTCAGGAGTACCTGGGTTCAAATCCGACCTCAGACATTTAATTACCTAGCCGTGTGGCCTTGGGCAAGCCACTTAACCCCCTTGCCTTGAAAAAAAAATCTAAAAAAAAATAATATAATATTTTTTCATGTATTGTACCATGATTTCCAGTCCTTGCAGGTCATCAAAGTCTTCAAAGATGACTTCAAATATGTAAATTCTAGAATGATTTTTTTAAAGAAAATAACATAAACTATAGAACCTCTTTTGTTTTAGTCATATATGAGTCTTTGTGAACACATTTGGGTTTTCCTTGGCTAAGATATTGGAGTAGTTGTTATTTATCTTCATCTCATTTTATAGATGAGAATTGAAGCAAACAGGGTTAAAGAATTTGTCCAGGGTCACATAACTAATAAGCTTCTGAAGTGATGAGAGTCTTCCTAACTCTATTCATGGCGCTCTATCCCATGTAACATCTCATTGTCTTATGTAACTTTGAACTGTTAAAAATCAATCAATATTGTCAGCAAGTATTTCTTTTAAGCACTCTTTATTTTCTAGAAACCGTGCTGTTGACTCAAAAATAAAAATTAAAAAAAAATTCTTGCAGGCAAGGAATTCATATTCAAATGAGAGAAACAGCACCTAGATAACTGTGCATACCCAGAATATATATTGGCCAGATCAGAGGTAATCTCAGAGGGAAGACCTGAATATTAAGGGACATGGAAAGGGTTCTTGTGGAAGGTAAGACTTTATTTGAGACTTAAAGGAAGATCAGTGGACTGATTCATACAGAATCAATTGGAATCTCAAAGAGACTGTGTAAACCAACCTGTAAATGAACAAAATTCCCTTGTATTCTTTGCTCAGAAAGATTTATTGTAAGAGATGTCACTAGGTTCCATGTTAAGATAATTCTAACTGTTAGGAAGTTTTTCCTTACACCACCTTACACAGTTGTCTCAATTTCCACAATTCTTTTGCACTCTGTGGACAAGTAAAATTGGTCTATTTCTTCTTTCATATGCTAATCTTTGAAATATTTAAAGAAAACACTAAATTCAAGTCTTCTTCAGTCTATGCCGCCTTCCCAGTTGGGAAAGTAAAATGTTTCTGACTCAAGTCTCCTCATCAGTTTACTGCACTCTTCTGGGTGCTATCCAGATTATCAAAGCCTTTTCTAAAATGTGACACTCATAATTGAACACAGTACACTAGAAGTCAGTGACTAAAACAAAATTTAGAATTGACACCTCCCTCATCCTAGACACCAGGGCTCTCATAATGTTGACTGAGATGAAATTAGCTTTCTTGGCTTCTACAGAGGATTTTTGAATTATATTGTACTTTCAGTCCAAAAGAACTAACAATTGTTTTCCAGATAATCTGCTATCTAGCTACTACTCCCATATCTCATATTTGTGAAGATATTTGAACCCAAAAGACTACATTTATTCCTAGGAAAGTCATCAAATTAGATTCAGCCCAATGTTCTAGCCTGTCAAGATCTTTTTGTATCCTGAATAGCATTCAGTATGATAGGGATGCTGTCTATCTTCTATGACTTAGTGATAAAAAAAAGATTTTAAAAGTACAGAACTAAACACAAATCCCTAAGAAACTGTGTTGAATAGCTTGTGGCATGTGTGCTCTGGCCTTGGACAGCTAGGTAGTGCAGCGGATAGAGTCCCAGCCCTGGAGTCAGGAGGACCTGAGTTCAAATCCAGTCACAGATACTTGACACTTACTAGTTGTGTGACCTTGGACAAGTCACTTAACCCTGATTGCCTCACATCCAGGACCATGTCTGGTTGTCCTGATTCATATCTAGCCATTTGATTATGGCTCCTGAAGATAAAGTGAGACTGGTGACTTAGCACAGTATTCTCTCACTCAAAGATAATTCACGTGCATATATCACTTCCTCAATAGCTCTGGCCAAACATTCTCTCCAGTTTCTTAAGTAACCTGAATGAGTTTAAGGAAGTCTCTTCTCTTACATTGACTCAAACTCCCACCAGTTGTGTTTTGCCCATTTTGGGGGGCTAATGTCTAACACTTAATTTCCACTTAACCATTTAATGTTATATTATTTTGAACAAGTGGTATTGACATCAAAGATATTTCAAAAACAAAAGCATAAATCCTTCTCAGAATAATTCTGGAGCATACTTTCCCCTATAACACTCATTCTCCGAGGGAAATAAACTCAAGGCATAACTCATTTCCTACATGAATGACATTGGTTCCATCAAATTCATGTTCAAGAACATGTTTGTACGTGAGTTTTGACCCTGGTATGGGGTTCCCAAATGTCATTCTTGAAGGGTGCTCCTTAGGAATAAATATTTCTCTGGATGAAAACCCAGACTGGATTCTGATTTCTGGATTCCCAAGGCTCGCATATTCACATTCTCCTCCCTGAACATAGAATGAAAACAAGTAAACAAGAAGGCCAAGGACCAATGCCTTGTCATTTGGCCTCAGATTAAAGAAAAGGGTGATATAGACTCTAATAGAACATGGAAGTACACTCACCCAAAACAACTTGTAGGTACCAAGTCTAGTCAGTTTTAACTTGTTAACCTGAGAGTAAGGAAATGAATTCCAGTCAATCCCAGATCCTTAATCATTTAGAAAGTGAAGGTCAGGAAAATTCTCTATGGACCAGGTTTCCTTAAGATTCAGGAAGTAGATTTTCTTTGCTCTCTGATTTTTGATTGCTAAAGGCATTTGAGCACCAAGACAGACACTTGAGAATGGTTATCTTATAGAGATTTGGTGAAACGCTAACTTGAAAAATTTGCTATTTTTACAATATTTATGTTGCACATGGTCATGCCACATTGACTATTTTGGGACAGTTTCCTTGTGCTGTACTTTGACGCAAGTTAAAAGACAATGCCCAAGCCTCTCCAGAGACCATTCTATAAATGTACTTATGCCTATATTTTTTCAAACAGAAGAGAGATTATTGGGGGGGGGGGGGGGAGATCTGCTGAGTGTAAATACTTCATTAGCTTGCTTAGTTAACTCATTTCCAGAGGAAGTTTACTTTGGGAATGGCTTCAGTGAGAATTATATGTTGATTTATAAGGGACAGTAAAATAGCAAACAATGGCTAGAAAGCTGAAACTAGTATCAAGAAGTCTCATCTTTCTGAGTCCAAATCTAGTATCAGAAATTTCCTTATCAAGTAAGTGACTCTGCAAAAGTTATTTGGCCCTATTTGTTTTGTTTTATCAACTATTAAATGTCCAATGAGTTGGAGAAGTAAATGGCAAACAAAACTAGTGTTTGTCAAATGGGGTTACAAAGTTGAATTCTACTGAACAATAGCAAATAAGAGAAAGTGTGGAACATGTAGTGATTATCTATATCTGATTCCATATGGATTGACTTTAGAAGATTTTAGGTTCTTCCTTCAGCTTCAGGTTCTGCTTCTTTACCTCTTTTGCATCTTAGAGAACTTGGTGATGCTCTCTATGCCCTACGGAACAAGAAGCAATTTTCAATATTGACCTCATATCTCTCAAAATGAAGTAAGGCCTCATATAGCAGCAAAGTTGCCTACCAACATAAATTTGAGGGGATCATTGATATATAGTAATAGAACTAAGTTATGAACCTAATTCTACCTTTCCCATACATGCCATTCTCTAAGAGATTGAGTAGGTATCCTGAGGATTACACCTTTGAGGTCTGGGGCAGGGGAAATTTTGATACATTTTATCTTATTATAGTTTAAAAGTAAATATCTTTTGTTAAAAGGTAATTGGTGTTAAGCAACTGGAGACTAGTCTTTAAGGAACTGAAGACTAGTCACCAATCTTATAAAAATGGGAGAATATAACCTTTAAAGCTGATTGCAATTGAAAAAAGGACATCTTAACCCATCAAGATACCCCTGAACTCTGAGGAGGAAATTTAGCTTGCCTAGTTTAAAAGAAAGGCAAAAGCAAAAATTACAACTTCTTTCAATGAACTTTGAACAATTATTTCTTAATACTTCTGCCAGTTAAGAAAATTAATCAACAGAAAAAGAAGACATCAGTTCAAGATCCATTTTTATGGACTCAAGAAGTCCAATTCATCCCTAACCCTGCAGAATTCCAAGAAAGCAGATAGTAATATTGTTAATTAAGTTTTTAATTATTGTAATTATTGTATATCATGGCAAATAAATTAGCTTTAAATCAAATTTATGATTATAGTCAAGTAAAATTTTTACATACTCCAGGTACACATTAAGATAGTGACTCATTTTAGAACTGATGTACAGAGCAATATTTATGTTCATTTTATAGAGCTCAGAGTATAATTTTACCTGTTGTTAATTATTAAAGAAGTTTGTGGTTATCATATATTTGCTTTTATAGCATATTGTTGGCCATAGCTGATACTTTATTTGATGTCAACTGCTTAATTAGGAATGGAACCACCACTAATTACTTTCTTCTTTTGGGAAAATCTAATAAGCTTTTTAATGATCCACTTAAATAAAAACACCTAAGTCGTGGTCAGTTCTTTAATAAACAAACAAAAAATGAATGATTAAGTGAACAAATAGATAACTTCAAACTTCAAACATTACTTCTTTAGTTATTTTCTGTAAATCAAACTGTTAGTCACTTTGATTAAAGTTTATTGATATTTATAAGAAATGACTGAGTAACAATAAAAAGGGGGAGGAAGTAAGGAAGGCCCTTCCTCCTTCATCATAAGTGTATTCATCTTAGAGACTAATCTTTGATCCTACAAAATTTCTGACCATTGGTAAATAAGGAAAATTAACCTTCATATAACACTTTTAATTTAGAAGAGAACTTTATATACATTAGCTCATTTGAGCTTTAAAACAGTTCTCTGAAGTATTATTATCTCCTTTTTGGAAGTGAGGAAACAGACTTATTGTAGTTATGGTAAGTGTCTGAGGCAGGATTTAAACTCAATCCTTTGATAAAATGCTTAATACATAATAGAAACTAAATACATGATTGCTATTAAAATGATATTAAGTTGTAGTTACCTTGTAGTCAATAAATATTTATTAAATTCCTTCTATTTACCAAGCACTGGGGGACAAAAAGAAAGATGAAAAAACAGTCCTTGTTCTCAAGGAGCTCACAATCTAATGGGGGGACAACATACAAACCTATATACAATAAGACACATGCAAAAGACTTTATGGGTTCTCTCAAATGGAAAGCATTAAGATTTAAGAGGATTTAGTCCTCTTAACAAAAAATAAAAATTTTAACTGAATTAGAAGAAAACCAAGGAAGCCTGGAGGTAACAATGAGCTGGGAGTGAATTCTAGGCATGGGGGACAGCTAGTAAAAACATTCAAAATTGAGAGTGACAGAGGAAAAAGTATTTTAAAACAAAAAGGCTGCTATATAAAAAAGATATGTGGCATGATGTGCACATATGGCAAAGAAAATTAGCCTCTGGGCATCCTACCTATAGCTAGCATATAGTGCCTCTCAAATATCATGTCTTATCCTAACTAGTGAAGTACAATTCAGCTTTCTTAGAAGGCTGTCAGTGATTTGGTTGTAGTTGAATGGGAAATAGATTTCTTCCTTTTTCCATCACTCTGAATTACTATTTTTTTTTTTTGGTAATTGTAAATGTCAAAATTAACTGAGTATGCAAAACACATCACCTTTCATTATCTGCCTCATGGCAGACATCCTCCCCTTGGAGGGTTGTCATTTCTTCACCTCACATAACCCAGTGGAAAATTCTTCCATACAAATGGTAGAAGTATTATTATCTAGAATGATTACTTACACCATGTCTCGTTTGACCCTAGAAAGTTGGGTGACTGAAGATATGTGCCACTTTCTGAATTCATGGGTGATTGAGCTACTAGTGATTCAGAAAGATCTGAGAACACTTAAGCCAACAATGACAGATAATGGCTCACTTGCCCCAGGTCTAGATTAAACATAACTGAAGTAAAGAAGTTATTGTTTAAGTTTTCCAGTTGTCTTTTTTAGAGGTCCAAATAACCCTAGAGTGAATAAAACTGACAAATATTTATCAACTCACCTCTGGGCATCAGACTTCAAAAATTATAAAAAATTTAGATGAAGAAAGGAAAGGAATAAGAATTTATTAATAACCTATTATGTGCCACATATTTACAAATATCATATCATTTGATCCTATCAGAAATCCTGTAAGATAGATACCCATTTTATAACTGAGGAAAGTGAGGCAGGCATATGTTAAGTGCCTTGCCTAGGCACCTAGAACTCTATCCACAAGGCCATCTAGCTTCTTCAATTTAGGAAAACAGAATCAAATTAAAAGAATAGAGCAATGGGCCCCTATAAGTATGACCCAGAAGTTAAAAAAATAATTAAAATAATTTAGAAATAAAGAGTAATAGGGGAGGCTAGGTGGCGTAGTAGATAAAGCAGGACTACCTGGGTTCAAAACTGGTCTCAGACATTTAATAATTACCTAGCTGTGCAGCCTGGGGCAAGCCACTTAACCCTGTTTGCCTTGAAAACAAAAACCTAAAAAAAAATAATAAATAAAGAGAAATTAGGCACAGTACACAGGATCTTAATTTTTTTATGTCAGGGATACCTTTGGTAGTCTGGTGAAATCTATGAACCCCTTCTCAGAATAATGCTTTTAAATGCATATAACATAGGATTTCAAATGAAACCAATTATATTGAAATACAGTTATAAAAGTATTTAAAAATAAAACAGGTTCAAGAATCCCATATTAAGAACCCCTAGGCAAACAGAAAACTGGCCTTGAAATCAGAAAGACTTAAACTGAAGTTCTGCAACTGAAACATATTAGTATTGTGACATTGGGGAAATCATTGAATTCCTTCCTCAGTGTTTCAGACAATACTTAAAACCTTAAGTAAGTCAGAGGAGTTGAAAATTTACACTGATGGAAAGAATTATAATACCAGAACTTCTTATATTTATAAATACACATATTGAGAACAAAAACAAAAAGTGAAAAATGAAATGCAACTGTTTCTTAAAGTCGTGTCAAAATTGGGTGCAGACTTTTAGCACAAATAGGCCCCAATTTTCTTCACCCTCAGAAATAATATTGCAGAGGTCATAATTTTAACTTCCTTGACACCATGTTAAAAAGGGGCATTGGGCAGTCATCAATTATGGGTTATTATAAGATTAGATTTCAAATTTCAAATTTGGTTGTTCTGACAAGGTGGACTGTTCAGGCCATAAATTCATTTCATTAAGCAATGTATTCGGCTACCACTGAAAGTTTTATCAAGAAAATGGGCAATTCCATGTAAGAAATATTCATCAATTGGAGAATTATTAAACAAGTGATGGTATATGAATATTATGGAATACTACTGTTCTATAAGAAACCACAAATGATCAGATTTTAGAGAAGCATGGAATGACTTATAGGATCTGATGCTGAGCAAAGTGAACAGAACCAAGAGAGTAAGGCACACATTAACAACATTGTGAGATGATTAATCCTGATGAATGCAGCTGCTCCCAGCAGTTCAGAAAGCTGGGACAACCCTGTTAGACCAATTTAGGACAATGCTATCCCCATCCAGAGGAAGAAAAACAAAACAAAACAAAACACCTTCAGAATCTGAAGAACACTACATTCACTTTTTAAAAAATATCCCATATGGGGCAGCTAGGTGGTGCAGTAGATAGAGCACCAGCCTTTGAAGTCAGGGCATCACTTCAGACCTCAGTTCAAATCCCAGCTTAATAATCACCTAGCTGTGTGACTTTGGGCAAGTCACTTAACCCCATTGCCTACAATGTCAAAAAAATAAATAAAATTTGTTAATTGATAAAAAATATCCCATATTTATTTCTTTCCCTTAATCCTAATTCCTCATGACTAATGACTAAAACCAAATGACTAATCTGTAAATATGTTTAACACAAATGTGTATGTACAATATTAACCTGACTATTCATTTCTGAGGGGAAGGGGGATGGGAAGGGAGGGTGGAAGAAATTTTATAACTTAAAAATACACATATGTATATGGATGATGTTGAAAAACCTTTATAACAAGTATTTGGATAAAATAAAATATCAATAAAAAAGAAAATGGACAATTTATGAGAAATTCTATTTTTATAAGAAAATGTACAATTTATATATTTCTAGCTCTTAATGTCTTTCTACCACTCCTCCCAACTTGGCTCCTACTACTTTTCTCTTTTATTCTCTTAGAATAGATTCATAAGTGGAGATTTTAATGCTATTTTCTCTAATCTGCAACAAAAATATAATTGCCTACTATGCAGAACAATTTTTTTCTGAAATTGTACCATCTCCTGTCCTCTTAATTTAGCACATGGCTCTCTTTATCACACTAATAGTCTTAAAACATTTACAAGAATACATTATATACCTTGCTTAGACTCTCCATTTAGATTCTATCAGTCTATCTAAAGCTTGAATTTAAGACCATTCCTTTTCCTTCATTTATTTTATAGCCATCTAAAGATAGATTTTTCAAAAATGTTCTATAGATATATATGGATACATATATATATATGTATATACATTTATACACATACATAATATATAGATACATATATGTATATATCTAACCCATTTTGTGTAAAAAAATTTACTGGATTAAATAGAAATTTTAATCTGTTTGCTTTAGAGACATATATGAACCTGGGGTAAGAACTATAAATAGTAGATAAATTTACAGCAATACACAGTCTTTTTTGCTTTGAATTGGAGGGTGAAGGGATCTTGAATAATTTCCCCTTTAATTTCCATAGAAGCAGCAAAGTAATTTGAGTGCTGTTTTCTTTCAACTAAAATAAAATTACTATATGATTCTATTCTCAAATCTACTTACCAAAAAAGTTTCTGCTATTTTCTAACTATACTTTCTATTGAACTCTGTGGGTCTCCACTTCCAAAACTATAACTATTAAAATCCATTCTATATGTTTTTCAGTCAGTCAGAAAATAGACAAGTAACTCTGGACAAAGTCATTTACTAAGATAGCACAGTTTAAAAAAAAAAAAACTATGAAACATTATATCCCACCTACAAGAATAGGGCATACTCTCTCATAGATACACACAGGTCCCATGGAAAGTGGACACAAACCAAATGAATTCTGATGTAGTAAGAAACACATGGAGAGCACATCAAATTAAAATTACTCACTAGTAATTCTAAGACTACTGAGCCAAAAGACTCTTTAGCAGAGTCCTCACAAAGTTCTCCCTAATTACCATTGGTCAGGCTGTTCAGATGAATTCAGCCTATTCCTTTTTATAGTTTATTTCTCCATTATCAAAGCTAGCTTTCTTCTCTACTACCAAGGGTCATACTCGGAAAGCTACTTTTGGTCTTCTGTAATCACCTTTATTAATCTCATCTGTCTAAGATATGCATGAAATGCCCTGGCCTAGATTTCTTCAGTTAACAAACTTTGTGAGACTGTTGGATGGAAGCCTTTTTCCTGTACAAGTATCTCTATTACAAGATGCCATGGAAGATGAGGGTGGAGGTAGGGGGAGAGAAGGGAAGAGAATGGAAAGAAAAAAATATTTTGATCTCCCTACACAGCCACTTTAAACCTAAACTATCTCTGACTATAAAAATGCCTAACTGACTCAAGACCTATAAATTTAAGTGTTTTAAAGAATGTGGCCACTTTTTCAACCTAGTCAAAGACATGTATAGCTGACCCCAAGAAAGGTATTTATCATGCAAACACCTTTTCATCTGTGAACACAGTCGAAGACATCTGGGGTGGGGGAATACATCAGATTTTTACTTTTTGAATTATAAATTGAAAACAGCTTTTTTTTCAAAAATAAAAATATTTGGCTTTTAGAAAAATTACTTGCTCAAGGAGGAATTAAATAAATGGTTATTTGGTTTAAAAAAACTAATGTAATCATGTTGTTTTGGGGTACTGATATGACTAAAATTGTCATTTCTTGACCTTTTCTTTTTAATGTCAACAAGGGGGACGATGATATCCCTCCCCTCAGCTTTCAAAATCTATTTTACTAAAGTAGTCCAAAAATTAATTTCAGAATAGGAATACTTGACCTCAATAATTACATGAGTATAACCTATTTTTATTTATCTTAAAACAATCTTAGTGCAACATCTATTTCCCTACTTTGGTTTTCAGTCTTTAGTACATAACAGTGTGAGTGAATCTGGCATCCGTTCATGAGATATTTTTTCCCTTCTATTAATTAACCTCAGTGCTAATTGGGTTATTTGAGACCGACTTTCAGTGCTCAGGAAAACAACATATCTATTATGTTGGCAATCAAAGTCAACAAGACTGTGATACTGCCAAGGATGAAAATCCATCAGTGAGACTCAAGAATAAGGAAAGATATTCTGACTTCTAAAGATACCACAGACTGTCAATGTTATCAAATGTTTGTTTACTCTTAAAAAACATTTCAGAAAGACTTCATCCTCTATGGAGGAACATACAAGAAGCTTTGAATAAATATTTTTAGTTCTCTACCTTTCCTCCCAATTCTTTTCTCTCACCATCCAAACCAAGGGCAAGACTCCCAAAAGCGTGGATTAGAAATAACTTTAAAGGGCAACTATACAATGCAGTGAATCACTGTGCACTGGCCCTCAAGTCAGGAGAACTTGAGTTCAAATCCAGCCTCAAGCTATTAGCTGTATGTCCCTGGACAAGTAACTTAACCCTAATTGTCTTTTTTTTTAATGCAGAAAACAATATAGATGGTTGCATTTTGGGTCATAAGATACTCTACTGAAAGGGGTGTCAAAATTTTCCATGTTATTATTGATGCCTAAACAAGTTCAAATTATTCTCACAGATTTCTAGCAAAATTTTCCTAATTAACTGAATAACCCCCCTTTGAGGGGGTACAGGGAGTATTGGAAGAGAGAGTAGAATAGTAGTCTTTCCCTGACTTTGAAGACCTTGCCTTTCCTAACCCTTCTTTCTAGTAGGTCAAACTCCTGATTGCCTCAAATATCTAGTTCAAAGGTGCCTCTTTGCATTTATTCTTTCATTTTTCCTCTTGGTGAGGTGAAGTGAGGTCCGTACCCCAGCCATTGAGGACCCAGGGAGAATTGCTTAAAATTAAACTAGACAGCTGGATCATGCAAAGTTTACATAAGTTACCTAATCTGTCAGTCAGTTCATTTTTATTAAGCAATTCCTGCTTCAGGCCATGTTCTAAGCAATGGAAATTATCCAAAAAGGCAAAAAAAAAATAGTCCTTGTTCGAAAGGACTCAGTCTAATAGAAGGTTGCAGGGGAATAATATAAAAACAAATATGTACAAACAAGATACCCAGAGGATAAATTTGAAGCAGTCTCAGAAAGAAAACACTAAGAATGAGGAAGAATGAGAAATATTTACTGGAGAAAATGGGATTTTATCTTCATGAAGTTTACAACCATTATAGGAGAAAACAGACAAATAAAGAATGATTATAAACAGATAGTGTGTATGTGTTCTCTTTGAGAAATCCAAAATTCTGAGGAAAATCCTCAAGAATAAAGTATGAGAAGTCAGTCAGTTATTATGTCATCAAGAAAGCCAAGTAGATACAAACCAGAGGAAGAGAAGTGATGGTTGCCAAGTCAGAGCCAGCCTGTTCCTAGATTACATTTGTGACTATTAGGTCTCAGTCATTAATAATTGCCCAACCGTTGTTCATGCTGATGCTAGATTATCTGACTTTGAGGTGGTAGTACTTTGGTGGTCCTTTGAAGTTTCACTCTCTTCCCTTCTAGTAAGTTTGTTTATTTGTAAGATCATAGCATTTCATACTTCATCTAATGAACAAGCCATAAAAATATCTCTTGTTGCTCCTCTAGTTTGAATGCCATGCCAATTTAATAATGTAGAAAAGGAAAAGGCTAGACTAGCAACCCTTCATCCCTAGACCCTGGGAGGAGTTTGTTTGGGGAGTTTGGGAGGGTATGGGAGTGCAAGGAGGAATAGGGAGGGAAAGAAGCTTAAATGTTATTTCTTATTTTCAGGCTATTTATGTTGCCACTCTAAATAATACTTTTTTCCATTATTGTGATGCTGGTCAAATTACTGAGAAAAAAATGGGGGCTTGTTAGTAATAGTCCTTATTACCTGTAGGTAGTATTCCAATGTGCTGCACTGTAGAGAATAATAGGGAATAATAAGCAATGGTTTTATTGCTGTACAGAAGTAAGGAACTTCTCACAATGTGAGATGGGATGTTCTTCACAACTTAAAGACTCAGAGTTACCTAAAATGCTGACAGGATACATAGCCATTCAGATCAGCTCTCTAGAAATTATTCAAACAATCTATCTTCTGTTATTTTATAATACAAAATAAAACTTAAAGTCATAGGACAAAGGAAAATAAAGTAATAAATGTATTCTAAGGAATAAAATCTTTATCACCAGAGGGAATCAAATATTTTCAAGAAGGACGTGACATTTGAGGTAGATTTAAAAAAGGGGGTCAGAATTTGAAAATAGAAATCAGGTAAAGTATGACATGGGGAATGTCATAACTAGAGATGCAGAGGCAGGAAGGCAATAAAGTAGATTTAGGAGTCAGAGCAGAGTTCTGTTGAGCTACAGCAGAGAGAAAGTCAATGAGGTAAAGATTAATTAAACTGTGGAAGGGCTTGGCTTGAAGGTACTGCCTTTTGTGACAGCTACCACTGGACCAGTGGTATGAAAAGGCACCAGAAAAATTCTGTCCACTAAGAACAGGACCATAAGGACACAAGTAAGCAGATATGTTTATGTTATAAACTCCAGACAAGAAGTTTTCTAAAAGTACTAAGCCTTTAAAATTTCCATTTGATTCATAAAATGAACCACTCTACTCACTGCTCTCCCTTGAAGCCTTAGCATATCATCCCAAAACAATAGAAATAGGCCAGTTCTACTCTTAGGAAGTATTTAGTCTTGGAGGTAGCATTGGAAATAATAAATCCATAAAATGAGAGCTGGAAGGGACCTGAGGGATCAAAATGTTATCAATTCACAGATAATAGAAACTAAAACTCGGTGCAGGATGTGCTCACAAAGTTACACAGTGACTTTGCGAGAATTATATCCCTCTCGCCATCTCCTAATCCAGTTTATAAGCATTACCATAGTATTTTTCATGCTGTTAGATGCCAAACACCTAAGGCTGATATTACCCTATAATCATAAAATACAGAGAATTTACCAAGTCTAAACATACCTTCTGTTTATTCCTAAAAAACTAGACAAGAATCTCAAGGATAATTTTTGCAACAAAATAATTTTCATAGTTCTAAGCATAACACTTTAGTTCTCAAATCATTAATGTCTCCATATTATTTCTAGGGGCAGCTAGCTGACACAGTGGATAAAAGGTCTAAAATAAGGAAGATCTGAGTTAAAATATGCTAATAGAGTGACTCTAACCAATCATTTAATCCCTGTTTACCTCTGTTTTCCCATCAGTAAAATGAATGAAATAGCAAACAACTCTAGGATTTTGCCAAGAAAATCCAAACAAGGGCAGGAAGAATTAGACAAGACTGAACACAATTGAAAAATAACAACAATTGTTAAGATAAAGTAAAAATTCTGCATCCTGTTAATCAAAATCTTTCAGAATCTGGTTATGGTCTCCCTTCCCATATTTATTCATATTACTTATCTTGAAGAATAAAATCTATACTCTTCCCTAAACTCAGTTCTCTGTTTTCTTCTTTCATACCATGACTTTCTCCAAGGTCAAGAATACACTCTTTGTCTCTTAGAATCATCCAAATCTTTCAAAGGGCAACTCCAGTGTCACTTCTTGTGTGAAACCTAACATGATGCAATTTGCTAATGCTTTCTCCTTCTTCACATTATTTTGTGTCTACTTACCTGTTTTGGATTTCCTTACATCAGAAGCAGTGTGGCCTAGGAAGCAAGTCTTTTTTCATTTTAATTTAATATTTTATTTTTTCCACAATTACATGTAAAAACAAATTTTCATTTTCATTTCATTTCATTTCATTCATTCATTCATTCATTCATCCCTCCCTCCCTAACCTCTTTCCCCCTCCCATTGAGAGGGGGAAAGCAAGTTGATATAGGTTATTCATGTTCAGTCATATAAAAAATATTTCCATGTTAGTTATGATGTCAAAGCAAATGCAGACAAAAAATAAATAAAAAGTATGCTTCAATCTGCATTCAGACTGTACCAGCTCTTTCTCTGAAGATGTACAGTATTTCTCATCATATCCATTAAGAATTATCTTGAATTGTTATATTGCTGAGGAGAACAAAATAATTCACAGTAATCAACCTACAATAGTATTAGTACTGTATACAATATTGTCTTAATTTGTTCATTTCCCTTTGCATCATTTCATGTGAGCTCAGGTTTTTCAGAGCATTCTGATCATCATTTCTCATAGCACAACAGTATTCCATCATAATCACAGACCACAAATTGTTCAGCTATTTCTTAATTGATGGACATTCCTTTGATTTCCATTTACTTGCCACCAGAAAAGAACTGCTATTTTTATTTTTGCATATATAAGTCCTTTTATTTTTTTCTATTTTTTACTCTTTTTGGAATACAGACCTAATAGTGGTATGACTTTGGTTTTATAACCCTTTGGGCTTAGCTTCAAATTGTACTACAGAATGCACAAATCAGTATACCACTTAACAAACAAAGCATGTGTTCTCAATTTTCCCTTATCCCATCCAACAATTGTCATTTTCCTGTTCTGTTATATCAATCAATATGATACGTGTGGGGTGGTATCTCAAAAATGTTTTAATTTGCATTTCTCTTATCAATAGTGAAAATTCTTTATTTCATTGAATATCCATTTATCCCCTAAAGACTTGTATTCAGTTTTGCTGGGTACATGATTCTTGGTTGTGATTCTAGTCTTTAAAACTCCATAACATCATATTCCAACATTCTTATCTTTAACATAGAAACTGCTAAATCTTGTGTTATTCTGCCAGTGACTCTATGATAAATGAATTTTTTTTTGCTTAAAATATTTTTTCCTTTTCCCTGAAGCTCTGAATTTTGAATGGGTACAAGTATTGAAAGTTCAGGTATTACTTCTGACCCATACTGACTGTTCAACCCTGGACAAATCACTTACTCCTTAGTGTTCTAAGCAAATCTCAAAGAATATAAGTTACAAAGATGCCACATCCACAAAGGAAGTTTGCTCACTAACAATTGCCATTCAAATGAAATCACATGCCTTGTCCTTATTGCTTATTTATTTTGTTTTCTTCTTTAATATGTTGCATCTGGCAGTAAAAGATAAGATTCTATTTGGCATTTTTATATCTGTACCATTAGTGATTGCACTTCGGGTGCCAAGATATTGGAGTGAGGAAGGAAGCCTCTGAAGTCCAACAAATTCTCCCAATAACTAGAAAATCATCTCATAATTAATCCAGAAGCAGGGAAACAGTTTAACAGCACTGCAGGAAAGGTCAGTCTCACTTGATGGGAGGGAGCAAGGTCCAAGAGTGGCAGCATCAGGAGCAACCAGTGTCACAGTCAGGGCTCTGCAGCAGGGTTCCAAGACTAGGATAATCCACCAGTGAAACTTCACCCTTCTGCAAGGAAAGGAAGAAAGAAAAGAAGGAGGGGAAAGAAGGAAAGGAGCAAGGGAGGGAGGAAAGGAGGGAAGGAGGGAAGGAAGGAAAGAAGGAAAGAGAGAGAGAGAGGGAGAGGAGAGAGGAAATAAAGAAGAAAAAGAGAAAGAAAGAAGGAATGAATAAATGAAAGAAAACTGCATGACATTTTAGAACTAGAGGGAAAAATAGGAATCAAAAGAATTCACTTTACTGATAGACATCAAAAATAAAATCCCCATGAGCATCACAGGCAAATTCCAGAGCTCCCAGATCAAGTAGAAAATATAGCAAGAAGACAAAGAGAAATAATTACAAAAATCATAGAATTATAGTCAGGATTACATAAGTTTTGGCAGCTTCCACATTAAAGAACTGAAGGGATTAGAATATAATATGCTTGAAAGCAAAGAAGTAGGATCACGTCCAGAACAACAAAATTAAATATAATCTTTTGTGGGGGGGGATGAACATTTACAGAAAGAGGTCCTTGAAGGGTTGCTAATTAAAAGAACAAAACTGAATAAAAAAATTATATCTCTAAATGCAAGATTCAAGAGAAACATAGAGGATAGAGAAATAATAAAGGAAAAAGAGAGGCAGCTAGGTGTCACAGTGGATAGAGCACCAGCCCTGGAGTTGGGAGGATCTGAGTTCAAATCTGACCAAAGACACTTAATAATTGCCTAGCTATGTGACCTTGAACAAGTCACTTAACCCCATTGCCTTAAACAAATAAAAAATTTTAAAAATTAATAGTAAAGGAAAAAGAAATTCAATAATATTTAATTATATTTCTATATGATAACATGAATTTATTACTGTAAGAGCAATAGAATGGAGCATATATAGACAGAGAGCATGGATATAAGGTGTCTTTGATGGGATGATAACCCCTCCAAAAAAACAAAATAAAGGGGTAAGAAAGAAGAAGGACATTAAATGGATTAAATTAACCCACATAGAAGAGGCAAGGAAAAGCTACAATAATGGAGGGGAAGATGGGAGTGGGGGTAAGATGTGGAGGAAAAAATTTAAATCTTACTCTCATCCAAATTGAATCAAAGAAGGAATAACCTACACACTCTGTTGTATATAAAAATCTATTTTATTCTATAAGGAAGTAAAAATGTATGGGGATAGTAGAAAAGGGAGAGAAAACTGAAAAAAAGGAGGGTTTATTGGGAAAAACAGTGATCTGAAGTAAAACACTTTTGAGGAGGGAAAGAGTGGGAGTAAGAGAAAGAGGGGAATAAATAAGCAAAAAGTTGCTTAGAAGAAAATACAAAAGTTAGTTATCATAACTATAAATGTGAATGGGATGAATTTAGCCATAAGACAGAAGCAGTTAGCAGAATGTTTCCTACAATATGTTGTTTACAAGAAACATATTTGAAGCAAAGAGAGATACATACAGGATAAAAATAAGGGGCCAGAATATATTGTGTTTTAACTGAAGCAAAGAAAGCAATCATGATGTTGGAAAAAAGCAAAAATAAATGTAATTAAAAGAGCTAAAGAAGAAAACTATAGCTTGCTGAAAGGCACAATAGACAACGAAGTCATATATGCACCAAATGGTATAGCATCTAAATTTTTAAAAGAACGAGTTACAGAAATTGTACTAGTAGTGGACCTCAACTTTCTCCTCTTGGAACTAGATAAATCTAACTAAAAAATGAACAAGAAAGACATAATGAACATGAATAAAATTCTGGAAGAAAATTTGATTTTATAGATATCTGGAGAAAATTTAATAGAAATAGAAAGGAATATCCTTTTTCTCAGCAGTACATGGCAACCACACAAAAAGTGACCATGTTTTAAGACATAAAACCCTGACATCCAAAAACAGAAAGGCAGATATAGTAAATGCATACTTTTCAGATCACAACACAATAAATATTACATTCTAATAATAGAAAATGGAAAGAGAAGTAAAAAAATAATTAGAAATTAAATAATAAAATCCTATAGAAATGGATCATAGAACAAATTATTGAAATAATTAATAATTTCATTAAAGAAAAAGACAACAATGAGACATCATAACAAAATATAAGGGATGCAATTAAAACAGTCCTTTGGAAATTTCGTATTTCTAATTGCTTACATCAATACAAGAGAAAAGTCAGATCAATGAGTTAGGCATGCAACTTTAATAAGTAGAAAAAAAGTTTAAATCCCATTTAAAACCAAATTAAAAATCCTGAAAATTAAAGGAGATATTAAAATAATTGAAAGCAAAATAATTCAATTATATGTCAATAAATTTGAGAATCTAAATAAAATGGATATCTTCAAAATTATAAATTTCCCAGATTAACAGAAGAAATAAAATATATAAACAACCCAGCCATCAATTAAAATGTTTCCAGAGCAGATGGATTCACAAGTAAATTCTCCCAAACATTTAAAGAAAAATTTATATCGATAATATATAAACTATTTGGAAAAATAGGCAAAGAAGAAATCCTACCAAATTCTTTTTATTACACAGATGTGGTAATGACACTCAAACTAGGAAGAGACAAAACAGGGAAGAAAAATTATATACTATATTAATATTTCCTAATGAATATTGGTGGATTTATTTTAAATAAAATACTAACAAAGAGATTTCAGCAATATATCACAAGCATCATATGCTATGATCAGCTGAAATTTATACTAAGAATCTAGGGTCAGTTCAATATTAGGAAAGCTGTCAACAAAAGTGACCATTATCAGTAGCAAAAGCAACAAAAAAAGTATATGAATACCTTAATATATACAGAAAAAAAACCTTTGACAAAATATAGTAAATGTTTTTATTTAAAAAAAAAAACACTATAGAAGGAGCAGCTAGGTGGTACCAGTGGATAGAGCACTGACTCTGAATTCAGAAGGACCTGAGTTCAAATGCAGCCTCAGACATTTAATAATGGCCTAGCTGTGTGACTTTGGGAGAGTCACTTAATGCCATTACCTTAAATAAATTTTTTTTATAAAAGATTTTATTTATTTTGAGTTTTACAATTTTTTCCCTAATCTTACTTCACTCCCCCACCCCCCACAGAAGGCAATTTGCCAGTCTTTACATTTTTTTCATGGTATGCATTGATCCAAATTGAGTGTGATGAGAGAGAAAGCATATCCTTAAGGAAGAAACATAAAGTATAAGAGATAGCAAGATCAGACAATAAGATAACAGTTTTTCTTTTCTAAATTTAAGGTAATAGTCCTTGGTTCAAACTCCACAGTTGTTTCTCTGGATACAGATGGTATTCTTCATTGCAGAGAGCACCAAATTGTCCCTGATTGTTGCACTGATGGAATGAGCAAGTCCATCAAGGTTGATCATCACTCCCATGTTGCTATCAGGGTGTACAATGTTTTTCTGGTTCTGCTCATCGCACTCAGCATCAGTTCATGCAAATCCCTCCAGGCCTCCCTGAATTCCCATCCCTCCTGATGTCTAATAGAACAATAGTGCTCCATGACATCCATATACCACAGTTTGCTAAGCAATTCCCCAATTGAAGGACATTTACTTGATTTCCAATTCTTTACCACCACAAACAGGGCTGCTATGAATATTTTTGTACAAGTGATGTTTTTACCCTTTTTCATCATCTCTTCAGGGTATAGACCTAATAGTGGTATTGCTGGATCAAAGGGTATGCACATTTTTGTTGCGCTTTGGGCTTAGTTCCAAATTTCTCTCGAGACAGGTTGGATGAGTTTACAGCTCCATCAACAATGTAATAGTGTCACAGATTTCCCACAACCCTTCCAACAATGATCATTATCCTTTCTGGTCATATTGCCCAGTCTGAGAGGTGTGAGGTGGTACCTCAGAGAAGCTTTAATTTGTATTTCTCTAATAAGTAATGATTTAGAGCAATTTTTCATATGACTAAGGATTAGTTTGATCTCCTCATCTGTAAATTGTCTTTTGCATATCCTTTGGCCATTTATCAATTGGAGAATGACTTTTAAAAAAAAATAGGTCTCAGTTCTCTGTAAATTTTAGAAATGAGTCCTTTCTCAGAAGGACTTAGTTGTAAAGATTGTTTCTCAGTTTACTATATTTCTTTTGATCTTGGTTACAGTGATTTTGTCTGTGCAAAATCTTTTTAATTTAATGTAATCGAAATCATCTAGTTTGTTTTTAGTGATGTTCTCCATCTCTTCCTTAGTCATAAACTGCTTCCCGTTCCATAGATCTGACAGGTAAACTAGTCCTTGATCTTCTAATTTGCTTATACTATTGTTTTTATGTCTTCCAATTTTCCCAGCAGTATTTATCAAAGAGAGAGTTTTTATCCCAATAGCTGGACTCTTTGGGTTTATCAAACAGCAGATTACTAAAACCGTTTCCTGCTATTGCACCTAGTCTATTCCACTGGTCCGCCAATCTATTTCTTAACTAATACCAGACAGTTTTGATGACTGATGCTTTATAATATAATTTTAGATCAGGTAGGGCTAAGCTACCTTCTTTTGTACTTCTTTTCACTAAATCCCTGGAAATTCTTGAATTTTTATTTCTCCATATGAATTTACTTACAATTTTTCCTAACTCATTAAAGTACTTTTTTTGGAATTTTGATTGGTAGAGCACTAAACAGGTAGTTTAGTTTTGTTAGAATTGTCATTTTTATTATATTAGCTCTACCTATGAGTAGTTGATATTTGCCCAATTATTTAAATCTGATTTAATTTGTGATAGAAGTGCTTTATAATTGTTTTCAAAAAGTTTCTGAGTCTGTCTTGGCAAATAGACTCCCAGGTATTTTATACTGTCTGAGGTTACTTTGAATGGGATTTCTCTTTCTAGCTCTTCCTGCTGTATCTTCCTAGTCATATATAGAAAAGTTGAAGATTTATGAGGGTTTATTTTATATCCTGCAACTTTGCTAAAATATCTAATTGTTTCCAGTAGTTTTTTGGATGATTTCTTGGGATTCTCTAGGTAGACCATCATGTCATCTGCAAAGACTGAGAGTATTGTCTCTTCCTTCCCAATTCTAATTCCTTCAATTTCTTTTTCTTCTCTAATTGCTGAAGCTAACATTTCTAATACAATATTGAATAGTAGTGGTAATAATGGGCATCCTTGTTAAATAAAAATTTTTAAAAATTAAAAAAAAACACTATAGAGCAAAATCAATAGTGATTCACAATCCTAAAGCTTACCTTAAAATGATAAAGTAATATCTATCCCAAACCATCAATAGATACTGTCTATATTGGGGGTAAGTTAGAAGCTTCAATACTTTCAGGAGTGAAGAAAGGATGACTATTATCACTTCTATTATTTAATATTGTACTAGAAATATTAGCCTTAGCAATAAGAGAAGAAAAAACAAATTGAAGGAATTAGAATGGGCAGTTTAAATAGACAAAATTATCATCTCTATGGAGATGACATGATGGTCAATCAACTAAAAATCAACTTGAAGTAATTAAAAATTCTAGCAAATTTGTAGGATACAAAATTCAAAAGAAAGTAGTCTCGTTGTTCCAGATCTCAAACTACTATCAAGTGGCAATTATCAAAATAATATTGTACTGAATAAGAAAGAGTGGTGGATCAGTGGAATAGATAAGTTACAAATTACATTGTAATAAATTAGTGTAATGATCTGATCTCTGATAAACCTAAAGATCTAAACTTTTGAAACAAAAACTCTGGGAACTGCTGGAAAAACTGGAAAAACAATATGACAGAAATTACACATAGAGCAACATTTTACATACCAGATATTAAAATGGGTACATGATATACACACAAAGGGTGATATAAGCAAAGTAAAAGAGTATGAAATAGTTATCTGTCAGATTAATGGATAAGAGGAAAATTTAGAACCAAAGAATAGATAGACAGCATTATAAAATTGTGATTATGTAAAGTTAAAAATTTTTGTTCAAAAAAACTAATGCAAGCAAAAATTTTATAAAAATCAAAAAGTGAGAAAAAATTTTGCAAAAAATATCATTTTTTAAATTCATAGAGAACTGAATCAAATCTCTAAAAGTACAAGGTATATCCCAATTGATAAATGGTCAAAGGAGAGGAATAGACAGTTTTCAGATAAAGACAAGCTGTCTATAATCATATGGAAAAGTGCTCTATATAGCTATTAATCATAAAAATGTAAATTAAAACCACACATCAATCAAAGTGGCTAATATGACAAAAAAAAATGAAAATGTTGGATGATGGAGGAGATGTTTGAAAAAGGAGACACTAATATGCTGTTGGTGGAGTTGTGAACTGATCCAGCCATTCTGGAGAGCAATTTAGATGTACGTACAAAGGGCAATAAAATTGTGCATACTCCTTTGATCCAACAATACCATTACTAGCTCCATAACCCAAAGAAATCCATGGGGAAAGGACCTATATATTATACAAGAATATGTTTAGAAGTTTTTTGTGGTGGCTAAGAATTAGAACTCAAAAGAATGTCTGTCAAATGGGGAATGGCTAAATAAGCTGTGCTATATGATTGTAATGAAATATTAATAGGTTATAAGAAATAATAAACATGGGGCAACTAGGTGGCACAGTGGATAGAGCACTGGCCCTGGAGTCAAGAGGATCTGAGTTCATATCCTGCCTCCAGCACTTAATAATTACCTAACTGTGAGACCTTGGGCAAATCACTTTTTCCCATTGCTTTAAATAAATGAAAAATTTCAAAAAAATAAATGACAAGCAGGATGATTTCAGAAAATCCTGGAAAGACTTTTATGAACTGAAGTGAATAGAACAGAAGAATGCTGTACACTATAACAATATTGTTTGATAAGGAGCCATGATTGACTTAGATATTCTCAGCAATAGTGATTCACAGTCCCAATAATGAGGTATACTATTCATCTCCAGAGAAAGAATTGATATTGACTGAATGAAGATTGAAACATGCTATTTCTTACGTTTTTCTTTTCTTCTTTTATTCTAGTCTTCTTGCACCAATATGGAAATGTTTTACATGTCTGCACATGTATAAAACTATATTTGATTGCTTTTCATATCAGGTAGGGTAGAGAGGAAACAAAGAGGTATGAAATTCAAAGCTCAAAATTTTAAATAAAAATATTTTTAAAATAGGGGAAAATGTCTTGCATATTAATAAATTTAATAAATATAAAATTAAAAAATAAAATATGAAACTTTTGCTGACTTGAGCTGAGGAATAGAAAGCAACTATAACTAAAAACCTTGGTGTTTCTCTGCAGTACTATTACTATTTCAAAAAAGCACTCCGAAGCATGAAAGGTATACTATATCTCAACCTGTATTCTCATATAGAACAGAACATACCATGTGGGATACATTTTAATAGCTACAAAATTATCTTCCAAAAGACTATCACAGAAGAAGAGAATACATTGTACAGAACACTAATTAGTATCAGTGCCCAAACATTCACACTAATTTGCATGCAGGAATAGCTACACCAATTAATAAAACAATATGTCAACAAATGCACAGCAGAGATAGTCTATGTTAGAAAAACATGTAGCCAAGATTCTGTCAACTCCTGGTTTTCCCCACCAGTACTTATTTTTATGTATCTTTAATAAGGGGTACACATCATGGTTCATTCATGCATCTTATTTCTTTGAAATCTTTTTTCATATCCTCCCATATTTATTTCCTTGAAGGTTACATGATGTGTTCTATACCTTTTTCTTAATCCTTTAATATTACATGAGAATTGTGTAAAGAAAACAGTCTACTTCTGCCAGCACTATAATAATTATTGTTCAGTCAAACAGTGGCTTGCTATTTCCTTCTCCAGTTCATTTTACAGATGAGAAATCTGAGGCAAACATAGCTAAGTGACTTGCCCAGGACCACACAGCTACTAAGTATCTGAGGTCAAATTTGAACTCAGGAAAATGCACCTTTCCAACTTCAGATCCAGTACTCTATCCATTGTGCCAGCTAGCCACCAAAACTGCCAGACATCTCACATATTAAAACTATAAATATCTGCTGGGGGAAAGGTACTGACTGGTAGAATTCCTTTTCCTGCTAAACCATAGCTTATTCCCCCTCCCCAAGAATTTTTATTTGATGGAAATTGTCATCAAGATTTTTGCATTCAGGAGTAAGACCAGAAAAATTTTTGTATTTAGAACTAATGAAAAAATGAGCTATTGGAGGACAGAATCTATCTTTTGCTTCTCTTAATATGCCTATCATTTAGCACATATTAGGTTATTTATAAATGTTTATAGACTTACTGACTAGCTTTAAAAAACTGGTTTTTTGCTTTGGAGAAAAGCTAAAGGTCACTAACAATGTAGCACAATATTCCAAAGGTGACTTGGTCTACCTTTTTCATTCTGTTCCAATTTTGGACACAGTATCTGTTCAAGTTCTATATGTTAACATACAAGCTGGCAAGAAACTAATGGAAATACAAAAAGGACTCCCTCCTCTAGACATTTGAACCTGAAAAATTCCTCCTCTTCCCTAAGTGGACAGAGGGAGAACATCACAGATGAAACTGGGGGCCAGCCTCCCCTCTTTTATCCCCCCCAAAACAATGGTTCCTTCTGAAAAGTTTTGGCTAAAATGTTTGCCAAAATCCTTCAGCTACTTGGAGCATATTTACTATTTAACATCATTTCACTTTACCTAATAGTATTTAGAGATATTTACAATTAATCTAAAGGCTATGATTAAAAGACTGAGACGCTCTCACTTCATTAAGCTATCAAGCTTTGAACCCTCCCTCTAGTTTTAATATTTGTTCTAACCTTGAAAAATCTATTAGAATGTGTTTATAAAATATTAATTCATCATTAATTTTAGTAACTTGGGGGGAAGAGGTTTCTGCATTTCCTTTTTTAATATCTTCCCCATTGCTTTGAGTATCAGAAAAAGTCTATATCAAGTAGTTGATAATAAAATTTGGAAGTTGATATTCTTTTCTTCTATCCTTCCAAATAGATGACATAAATTGACAAAGCTCTTATAGGGTGCAACCTGTCTTGTTGGTAGGAAAAAATGGTGGGGAAGGAGAGGGTTTCTCAAGGGAAAAGCAACATGGAAGAAGAAGAGCAACAAGAGTAAAAGAAGGGAAGCCTTGTCCTTTTGCATAATTCCATGAGTCAAAGGGGTCATTATACAGAGATTAGGGGGTTTGTACTGACTTGAAAGTTAGCTTCTCACTCTTAAGGGAAGAAATCAAATTAATTTGGCTTGGTGTGTACTAGTTCCAGAAACCTAGAGTCCTCAGATTCTAACTCTTTCTCATAAGGACTTCTCTAATCTACAATTAAAGGGGTACCAAGTGCTGAGACAAAAATGCAATGCAGGGAATTAGGATGCTTTGTCTTCTCACTTTCCCATTAAAGAGCCATCCTGAATGAATCCCCAAATATAACCCAAATAAACAATGAAAATTTTTATTTTAACTCTTATTCTCAGAAATAATTCTTAGATCCCAGAAGAAAACATCTCCTCCTTAAGTTTCTAGTGGTACCCCTGAGGAATTGACTAATCTTTTAATATAACTGGCATAAACTCATGTCAGTGTGCTCCCTCCTCAGTACTGAAATCCACTGACAGGATTATTTGAATGACTTCACCCTCTCTTCTAAATGATTTAACAAGGAGTCTGTGAACTTTAATAGTTTGATAAATTTATTTCAAAATAATTGAATTCCTTTGAAATTCTGTGGATTCAATTTTGTGCAATGTACTCTGAGTTGGAGTCCTTGGACTTCCTCAGCTGCTAAAGGATCTCATAACACATAAAAAGCTAATATCTCCTCATACAGAGGTACTCATTGCATTTTAAATCCTGTGTTCATATTTAGATTTTATGGCAAATATCCTTGGAAAGAATATAAATCACTGTTTTATTCCTGAAATGATTTTTAGAATGAAGCAATGATGAAATTACTTTTGGTGTTGAGTCCATCAAAGTATCTCATAAGTTTTTAACCTTTATATAGGCAACACCAAGTGAGAAGGAAATATTTAAGCTCACTTTATACACACACACACACACACACACACACACACACACACACACACACACAGAGAGAGAGAGAGAGAGAGAGAGAGAGAGAGAGAGAGAGAGAGAGAGAGAATGTGATATATAGCTCATGAAAGGAAAACTCAAAACCAAGAAGAATTATGTTTTAGAACCCCCTCTGAAGTAGATTATTAAATAGATCCTGGATAAGTCACTTAACCTCTCATTGCTCTAATCAACTCACCAAAATTATAAATTGCAGAGAAGGTGTCACGCTGCTTCAATAGAAGGATTTACTCATAGAAATCACAGGTTCACTACTAATACCTCTCACTAATAAATAATAAACAAAATTGAACCATGTATTTATTTGAACCTTTTAGTCAATGCTATGACTGTTAAGAATTGGTATATATATATATATATATATATATATATATATATATATATATATATATATATATATATATATATATGTATATATACATATATATATGTATATATATATGTATGTATGTATATGTTGTGCACCTGCTCTCTTCACATGGATTTATTAAGGTTTACCTCAATACATGTGTAAGTTACTCTCATATGGACCAGTAATTATTAATAATATTTCTATAATTTTTATAGAAGCAATAATGTCTGTGACTGTTCCCAAATGTATGCTATCCTACCTTTTTTCTTTGTCTATCATAAATATAATCCTTAATGCCCTCAAATTTGTATCATATTTTATTTCTACTCCATATATACTTGATCTGATAGTATTCGTTTTCGATCTTTGTTGGTTTTTTTTAGTTCCATCGCAATCTTTCATGAAATACATCAGGGATGCTGATGTTAGAACTTAAAAGCAATGATGCCAATATCATTAGCAAAAAAAATAGTTCCTATCAAAATCTTGATAGATCTTTTCCATGTTTAAATGTCTTATTGTCCTTCTGGTTTTTATTCATGAATTCTCTTAGAATAATCTTGCTTAATTAATTCCTCAATAAATTTTTTGAAGACATTATTTTTCTACCCCCTTCTCAATATTTCATGAGATGATGATAGTCATATTTCTCACCATATTTAAATGTATTAAAGCATTAATAGGAATGTGTTTATCTTAATCCATTCAAACAAACAAAATCATAAATGAGAGTCATAAAATATAGAGAAAAGCAAGCTTGAATTGAGAAGTAAGGTTTAAGACCTGCCTCTATGCAATTTTGAATGCTGACATTATATAAAGGGTGATTCTTGACATTTCACTTGTCTGAACTTCAAGTTCTAAAAGTAGTGGTTAAGTTTGACTCAAAGTCTTTTCTGAATAACAATTGCTCGTTTATATATGACAAGCTATAAAGTTTTAGGGAAAATGGAGAACATAGTCTGCTTCAGTAAATTACATATAAGACTTAAAGAATCAGAGAGATTAATAACTAGGGAAATATGAATAGCACAACTGTTCTAGCATTAGGAGATAAATGTAATTTGTCTGATTATGGATAGAAGATCCATAAAACTAGATTGATCTTTTTAAAAAAGAACCCAGCAACTGAACCAAGAAAAGTGAAGGTAGAAAGATGAAAGAATAGTTTTCAGAATTGAGTCAAAATTATCTCTCTTTCTCTGAACTGTAACCAGTTGCCAGATAGTTTGGCTAGCCAATGAGAGACTGGAATAATTTCTATTGTGACCTGTTGCTAAGAAAAATAAGAATAACTAGAGACTACAATCAGTTTTCTATAATGACTTGCAGCTAAGTCAAATGAGTTAGAAGTGTATTTTCTCTTTTGTGTTATGTTTTACTGCTTAAAAAGGAAAAATAAAAAGGAAGATAAAGAATATAATTATCTGCATTGCCACCTGTTATTATAGAGAAGTGGAAAGGGAGAAAAATCCTTTAATAGAAGTTGAGTTGGAGAAGTGTTTGCCCAGTT
The DNA here is from genome assembly GCF_037893015.1 of Macrotis lagotis. Classification (NCBI taxonomy): domain Eukaryota; kingdom Metazoa; phylum Chordata; class Mammalia; order Peramelemorphia; family Peramelidae; genus Macrotis; species Macrotis lagotis. The sequence goes on along the minus strand of NC_133666.1, from coordinate 161,700,151 downwards.
TGAGATAATATTCATTGCCTTATGTAAAGGGGCTTAATTCTACTTCAAACACATAACACTACTTTAGCTGAAGGCATAAACTAAGCCTCAAGTTGAAAGTGATGGATATTATAACTGTTTTGAAGAAGCAACACTAGCTCAGCAGAGGAATAGTTTGAAAGCAAAGAATCAGAGATATTGCCTAGCAGACTAGGATCAGGCTCAGTGAGGTGTTAGCCTTGATCAACAGAAAGAGTTCCAGATCTGTGAGATTTGGGGCATTTCTGCAATTTTACTATAGATTTGGCATCACTCGCTCCATAGGCATAGTTTACATGAGTGGGACAGTGTACTTGCAGTTTCTGAAAAGAATGTCATGAAAATATTATGTTTGCTCTGTATTTCCAGTAAATTATTTGGGTAAGATTATTAGTGGTTGCCATGTTCAAAGGAAATACCTCAGTGGAGGCTGATGAACCATAGAGGTCATGGGAATGGTTGCCTAGAAAATTCATTATATAAACCTGAAAATTAGAATAACTACATGATTAACTCATGGAAAAACTATACAACCTGCCCAAGTGGGAGAAGAAATAAGTCTCATGTCATATAAAGAGAAAGACTATGGGAAGAAATGGGAAATAGGTGCCATACCTGAGGAAAAGACATTAGAATATTTGTAATACTTAGCTGGTCAGAGGGCAGCTAGGTGGCACAGTGGATAAAGCACCGGCCCTGGAGTCAGAAGTACCTGGGTTCAAATCTGGTCTCAGACACTTAATAATTACCTAGCTGTGTGGCCTTGGGCAAGCCACTTAACCCCATTTGCCTTGCAAAAACCTAAAAAAAATGCTTAGCTGGTCAGGTTATTTGAGGGGGTGGGAGGATGAAATAATGTATGTAATGTGCTTTATAACTTTTAAAGTTTTATGTAAATAAATACCAGTTATTGTTTTTGCTGTTACAAATATTAAAGCACTTTGAGTTTATGGGTTTTATTTATTGGGTTTGGGGTTGTTTTTTTTAATTTTAGAGAGCTAAAGATTCATGAGTTGCTTTTGTCCTTGTTATAAGTTTGTAAAGATAGGGTATCAGATATCATCTCATTCAACTCTCATTTTTTCCCATATTACAAAATTGAAGACCTAAGCAATGAGTCTAAAGTCATTATTAATTAGAGGCAGAATCATAATTGGTATGGTAGATTTCTGCCTCCTCCTTGGGTTCTATACAATCACAGCTGCTTCCTTCTTACTGTTTCTCTCTTGACCAGAGTTTTCTCTAGATAAAATTGTTTTAGTTAGGACCTTTTCCAGACAACCCACCTGGGTTTCATTGATAGTGACTTTTTGCTATTTTCTTTACAGTTACTCTCTTATCCTCATCAGTAACTGATGTATTGAATGAAATCTAGAGAACAGAGCCAATAATGAAGACTTTAAGGAAAACCAGAATGAAAGAACATTTGGATTGTAGTTTGGACTTTGGCTGCCTCTTTTGATTCCTGATCTTCCCTCAAGTCTGTCCAGTTTCAAGTGTGAAACAGACTTTTGAAGAATTTGTGAAATGTTCTTCCTTAAGGATTTCATTTCAAAATAAAACCATGCTTAAAATGCTTCTTTTGTACAACTCAGAAGGATAAATGGCCTATTTTCAAAGTTACTATGACTTGTAGACTCAATACCACCTTTTCTTTTTAATGATTACTATGCCAACTCACCTTTGCCTTCCAGAATATTATATTCCAAGTCTTCAATACTTGGGAAAGACCTTAATTTTAAAAAGACCATGGTTTTCAACTGTATCTAGGTCCATCTCTAGTCTTACAAATAACATTTCTTTTTGTTTTGGTTAGGAACCTAAGGTCTTCCCCTAACAGAATGATTTTTTAACTAGGTAAAAGAGGTCATTCTTTGACCCATTTCTTATTTAGCCTTAATCACCGAATCAGTGTTGCTTTAGTCAAATTGAGACCCGGGAAAAACCTTAACTTAAAAGGTCAAGGTCTCCTACTGCATCCAAGGCCATTTTCACCCTTACTGATCTTTATCTTGCCAATGGATTTAGGTGCCTTTGAAGGAGAGAATGAACCTGGTGATTTTGCAAATCATGGAATCACCTTCCTGGTGTCTAGGTCCTCTTTGAAAAAGAAAGGCTAACAACAACAATTTCTTTCTCAAACTCACTGGAGTAACATGTGAAGCATAAAACCTTCCGAAAGGTAAGTCTTTTAAAAGAACAGTAACAGGTTTTGGTTTGATTTTTTTTTTAATCTTCTAATGACAGAAAAAAAAAACCCAAAGTCACAGTCAACTTTGTACAAGCAATCCTTTCATGATCAAATCCAATACATTGCACACTTGGAAAATAGGCTATTTCTTCTGCTTGCTTTTATTTTTCTTCAGTCCTAAGTTTCCATACCACCTGGTCCAGTAAATATTGGAATTACTATACTAGAGCATTGCTTTCAATGTTCAATACTAATTTTAAAAAGGAGAAATCACTGAAAAGAGGTTGTTTTACAAAATCCCACCAACTCAGTAGCCCTTGAGGTTTTTAGGTATCATGCTTAATAATGCCACTTTTCTTTCCTCTCTCTAAAATTTCCACTTTATTTTAAATATGTTCAATAAATCCAAGATATGTCCTGGAAATTTTTCTTTACCAAGAATTTTTTTTCATGACATAAAAGGTCTTTTTAATAAATGCTATTCTCTGCATAGAAGTCTAAAACATCAAAGACATATTCTACCCAGGATTTTTGCAACCCTGAGACTAACACATATAATCTTTATATTTAAAACTGAATAAACTTTCTTAAGACAATGAAGGACAAAAAGTTAGATTTTCTTGAATTAAAAAAATAAAATTTAATTTTTAAAACAATCTCTAAGAAAGAGTCAATCTAATAAAGACTGTAACAGTATTGGAAGACCATTATGATCATCTGAAAACATAATATTGATTTTGAGACAGACTGAATTCCAAGAACTTAAGTTTCTAGATTCCAAATATACTTGTTTCATGTGCATATCATATCAAAAGAAGTGGTTAAGTGGTCCAGTCAATACAGCATTGGACCTGGAGTCAGAAAGAGGTAAGTTCAAAACTGATCTCCCATACTTTTTAAATGTGTTACCCAAGGCAAGTCGATTAACTCATTTATCTCCCAGGCTAGTTGCAAGGATCAAATAACATAATAATCATAAAGCACTTAGCACAGAGTTTGGCACATAATAGATACCATTAAAAATATTGCTTACTATTTTTTAAATTATTATGAGGAGAAACTAAGTGGTATAATGGATAGAGCATCAGACCTGAAATGAGGAAGACCTGAGTCCAAATCCAACTTCAGGTATTTGCTGGCTGTGTGACCCTGGATAAATCATTTTACTCAGTTTGCCTCAGTTTCTTCATCTATAAAATAAACCAGAGAAGGAAATGGGAAACCATTCTACTATATTTGCCAAAAAACCTCAAATGGAACCATAAAACACAACTGAAACAATGGATTAACAACAAATTTATTATTATTATTATTATTATTATTATTATTATTATTAATTATTATTATTATTATTGTTGTAGCACTGGGTCTAAAGTCAGGAATACCTAAGTACAAAGGGGACCTCAGTCAATTACTAAATGCATGACTCTAGAAAACTCACTTGACCATTGTCTGCCTCAATTTCACTAAATATAAAATGGGAATAATAATACCACCTATTTCTCATTGTTATTGTATCAAATGGGAAAATATTTGTAAAGTGCTTAGCACATTTCCTGGCAAGCAAAGGGAACTTAATAAATATTTTTTTGTTTCTTTATGCAGGGTACTATGAACACAGATTACAGAACTTTTTGGATAGACTGAGGAAAGACTACTTGATATAGGAATGGTGATTTGATTCTTTTTTTTAATTGAAATTTTATTTTATTTTTCCAGTTACATACAATGATAATTTTTTCTACATTCATTTGTTTGCAGATTTATGAGTTCCCCATTTTTCTGCCACCCTCTATTTCCTCCCCTTTTCCCATGGTGGCAAACAATCTGGTAGAATATAACATGTACATTTCTGTTTAATATATTTATATTAGCCATTTTGTGAAAGAGGAATTAGAACAAAGGGGAAAAAAGAAGGAAAATGAGATGTTTTTAAAAAGTTAACCTAGTATGCATTCAGATTCTGTGTGTTTTCCCTCTGGATGTGGATACATCCAGGTCTCTCAGGATTGTTCTTGATCTCTAAACTGCTGAGAAGTGTTGCATCCTTCATAGATGATCATCTCATAAAGTTGTTACTATTGTGCATGCTCTATTATTTCTACTCCCTTCAGTCAGCATTAGTTCTCTCCATGCTTCTACAAAGTCCAACCTGCTATGTTTTCTTATAAAACAATAGAATTACATAATATTCATATACCATAACTTGTCCAGCCATTCCCAATGATGAATATTCTCTCAATTTCCAATTCTTTGCCACTACAAAAAGAGCTGCTATAAATATTTTTGATATTTTCCCTGTTTTTTATGATTTCTTTTTGGATATAGGCTTAGTATTGGTATTACTGGGTGAAGGATATGTATGATCAGTTTTACTGTTCTTTGGCATTGGTTCCAGATGGTTCTCCAGAATGACTGGATCAGATCACAACTCCACCAACAGTACATTAATAGCTCAATTTTCCCACATTCTCTCCAACATTGATCATTTTCCTTTTTTGTCATCCAAGTCAATCTGATAGATGTGAGGTGGTAGCACTTGGTTGTTTTAATTTGTATTTCTCTAATCAATACTTATTTGGAGAATTTTTTCATTTGACTAAATATATAGCTTTAATTTCTTCATCTGCAAACTGCCTATTCATATCTTTTCACCATTGGGGAATGACTTGTAATCTTATAAATTTTATTCAGTTGTCTATATATTTTGGAAATGAGTCTTTTATCAGAAACACTAGCCATGAAAATTGTTTCCCCAGCTTTCTATTTTCCTCTTAATCTTGACTCATTGGTATTACTAGTGCAAAAACTTTTTAATCTAATTTAGTCTAGGTAATTCATTTTTTTTAGGTTTTTGCAAGGCAAATGGGGTTAAGTGGCTTGCCCAAGGCCACACAGCTAGGTAATTATTAAGTGTCTGAGACCAGATTTGAACCCAGGTACTCCTGAGTCCAAGGGCAATGCTTTATCCACTACAGCACCTAGCTGCCCCCAGGTAATTAATTTTCATAATTTATAATGTTCTCTATTTCTTAATTTAGTCAGAAATTTCTCCCCTTTCCATAGATCTGCGGTGGTACCTTTTTTGTCCACATCCTATACCCATTTTGATCTTATTTTGGTGTATTTTTAGATATGGTCCAGCTAGGTAATCTCCCTTTGATTTTTTCCCCGCTTCAAATCCTTCAATTCAATAAAATAAAATTGGTTTGTCAGAATTCACTTGTAAATCCACATGGGCCTGGAGATTTTTCCTTAGGGTGTTTCTTGATGGTTTCTTCGATTTCTTTTTCTGAAATGGGATTATTTAAGTATTTTATTTCCTCTTAAACTGTCAAATTTATTGGCATAAAGTTGGGCAAAATAAGTCTTTTAAGAAGTCTGTTATCACTTTAACTTTCTCATCATTGGTGGTGAGTTGACATTTTAATTTTTGATACTGGTGATTTAATTTTCTTCTTTCTTTTATTAATCAAATTAACTTAAGGTTTATCTAATATATTGGTTTTTTCATAAAAGCAACTCAGTTATTTATTAGATCAATGCTTTTCTTACATTCAATTTCATTAATTTCTCCTTTGATTTTCAGAATTTCAAATTCTGAAAATTTCCAATTTCTGTAAATTTCTAATTCTAATTAGAGTGTCAATTTTTAATTTATTCTTTTTTCTAGACATTTTAGTTGCATGTCTAATCCATTGATCTCCTTTTTGTCTATTTTATTTCTATAAGCATTTAGAGTTATAAAATTTTCACTTAAAAACAGTTTTGGCTGCATCCCGTAAATTTTGGTATCATGTCTTGGATGAAATTATTGATTATTTCTATGATTTGTTGTTTGACCACTCATTCTTTAAAATTGCATTATTTTGTTTCTAATTAATTTTTGTTTTTTTTCTTTCCAAGGCCCTCTATTACATGTAATTTTTATTGAATCATGATCTGAAAAAATATTCATTTACTATTTCTGTCTTTCTGCATTTGTTTTTAAGGTTTTAATGCCCTAATACATGATCAATTTTGGTAAAAGTGTCTTTTCTGCAGACATAAAGGCATATATCCTTCTATCCACATTCAGTTTTCTCTAGAGGGCTATCAAATCTAAATTTTCTAAAATGCTATTCACCTTCTTAACTTCTTTCTTGTGTATTTTGTGGTTAAGGTTGAGGTCCCCCCCCCACTATTATAGTTTTTTTTCTGTCTATATCTCTCTATGGATCATTTAGCTTCTATTCTAAAAATCTGGATGCCATACTACTTGATACATTAATTCATTGCTTATGGTGCCTTTTATGAAAATGTAATTTCCTTCCTAATACCTTTTGAGACCTGTTTTTGTTTTTGTTTTGTCTATCAGAATTGCTATCCCTGATTTTATTTTTTATTTCTGCTGAAGCAAACTATATTTTTCTTTAGTATTTTACTTTTACCCTGTAGATATCTCTCTGTCTCAAATATTTTCTTGTAAATAACATCTTTTAGGATTCGGATTCTTTAATCCATTTTGCTGTTTTATGGAAATATTCTTCCCATTTACAGTTAAAATTTCTAATTATTTCCATCCATGCTATCTTTCCCCATTTATACTTTCCGCTTTCCTTCCCCTTATACATCTTCACCAATGTTTTGTTTCCTTCTCCCTTTAATTTTTCTTTTGGATTTTTAACTTTAAATATACTTTTACTTTTGCCTTCCCTTTTATCAGTCCCTTCTTCCCTATAGTGTATGATCAATCTTTAAACTCAAATTGTTATTCCCTCTTTGGACCAAATCTGTTGAGAGTAGAATTTACACAATGTTCACACCCTCCCAACTTTCCCTCTACTATGATATGTCTTTGTACCTCTTCATTATTTATTCTCTAATGCAAAATTGCTTCATGATCTATTTATGTCCAGTTCCTCTAAGTACACTCTCTCCCTCTGCTCCTATAGTACTCCAACTACAGCAGCACAACACTCTTTAACTAAAGTATAAAATAAGGCAAGATCAGTTCGTGATCTATTTATTTCCAGCTCTTCTAAATACACTTTCTCCCTCTGTCTCTATTGTACTACAGCCTCTAGTAGCTAAAGGTTACTTAACTACTACAGTATCTAGTAAAATAAGATCACTTGGTGATTTAATTATGTATAGACCCTGTAAATACTCCTTCTCTCTCTGTAGCAATAGAAAATACAATTCTCGAATGTCCATCAATCAGGAAATGGCTGGACAAATTGTGGTATGTGTAGGTTAGGGAACATTATTGTTTTTTATTTGAAACAAGGAGGGTTGGGAATTCAGAGAAGTCTTGGAGGATTTGCATGAAGTGATGCTGAGTGAGATGAGCAGAACAAGAAGAATGCCATACAATCTAGTAGAAACATGGGGCTTATGATCAATCTTGAGGGACTGGTTCATATCATTAGTGCATCAATCAGGGACAATTTTGGGCTATCTGTGATGGACAATATCATCTGCAGCCAAGGAGGGAATTGTAGAGTTTGAACAAAGATCAAAGACCATTACCTTTCATTTTTTTTTTAAAAAAAGTATTTTATTATGTAATTTTGCTATCTTTTATATTTTATTTTTTATTTAAGGATATAATATCTCTCTCTCTCTCTCTCTCTCTCTCTCTCTCTCTCTCAACACATTCAATTTTGATCAATGTATAGCATGGAAATAATGGAAAAACTATCAGACTGCCTTCTGTGGGGGGAGGAAAGTGAGATGGGGGAAATCGTAAAATTCAAAAACAATAAAAGAAGAAAAAAAGAAAATACAACTCTCATAACCAACATTGCTTCATAACTCATTTATACCCTTATCCTCTAACTGTATTTAATTCTTATTAGCTAAGATGTTGACTAAAGGCCCAACACTTTTGTGGGCATCTTATACCCATACCATCTCTCTAAGTATGCTTCTTTTAACTATTCTAAGAGAAATATAATTCTCAAGAGTTACAAGTATTATCTTTCCTAGTGGAGAAGTATGCAGTTTAATGTTCACTTGACTACTAGGGACTTTTTTCCTTTTCCATTGACCTTTTTATGCATTTCCTAAGTTTACATTTGAAGATCAAATTTTTTTTCTGGTCTTTATAAGAAAATTTTAGAAGTGCACTATTTCATTGAAAATAAATCTGGGGGATGGGGCGGCTAGGTGGCTCAGTGGATAAAGCACCAGCCCTGGAGTCAGGAGTACCTGGGTTCAAATCCGGTCTCAGACACTTAATACTTACCTAGCTGTGTGGCCTTGGGCAAGCCACTTTAACCCCATTTGCCTTGCAAAAAAAAAAAACTTTATAAAAAAAAAGAAAATACATCTGGGGGGCAGTTAGAAGTCACAGTAGATAGAGCATTAGCCCTGAAGTCAGGAGTAGCTGAATTCAAATCCAGCCTCAGACACTTAATAATTACCAAGCTGTGTGGCCTTGAGCAAGCCACTTCACCCCATTGCCTTGCAAAAACCTAAAAAAAATATATCAAAGAAGCAAGGTTCCACAGTGGATAGAGCACTGGTCCTGGATTTGGGAGTACCTGAGTTCAAAGCCAGCCTCAGTCACTTAATAATTACTTAGCTATGTGACCATGGGCAAGTCATTTAACCCCATTACCTTATAAAATAGCAAAAACAAAAACAAATAAAAAAAAAGAAAATCCATCTAAGAATATGTTGAATTTTGGAGGATATCTGATTTTTGGTTGTAATCCAAGATCCTTTGCTTCCTACAATAATATATTCAGGCCCTCCAATCCCATAGGGGAAAAGTTCTGTGTAATTCTAATTGTGATTCCTTGGTGCGTAAGTTGTTTCTTTTCTACAATATTTCTTGGAGCTTTTATTCTAGGGTTTCTGGAGGTGTTCTGTGGATTTTTTTTAAGGAATAGGTTGTCTTCTCATTCTAGGATATTAGGTCAGTTTTCCACAGTAATTTTCTGTCAGAAATTTTCCAGGCTCTTTTTTGAGGCTTTTAAATAGACCAATAATTTGTAAATTAACTCTTCTGGATCTATTTTCCAGGTAGGTCATTTTTCTTAAAGCTACTTTAAATTTTCTTCTATTTTTTTCAGTCTTTTGGGTTTTTTTTAAGGAAACTTGTTATCTCATGGAGTCATCAGTTTGCCTTTGTCCAGTTGATTTTACCATTCTAGCTTCTTTAGTTTGCTTTTGTGTTTCCTTTTTTAACTGGTTAAATTCAATTTTAAATGAGTTGCATCCCATTTCCAGTTGACTAATTTTACTTTTTGATGAGTTATATTCTTTTTCCAATTGGTCATTTTTAATTTATTTTTTTTTTTAGAATATCTAAATTACCAATTTTATTTTATTTTTTGTATTATTTTATTAAAGATATTATTTGAGTTTTACAATTTTCTCCCCAATCTCCTTCCCTCACCCCACCCCACCAAGGAAAGCAATCTGTCAGTCTTTACTTTGTTTCCATGCTGTACATTGATCCAAATTGAGTGTGATGAGAGAAAAATCATATCCTTAAGGAAGAGACAAGAAGTCTAAGAGGTAACAAGATCAGACAATAAGATATATGTTTTTTTTTCCCTAAATTAAAGGGCATAGTCCTTAAACTTTGTTCAAACTCCATGGCTTTTTATCTGGATACAGATGGCACTCTCCTTTGCAGACAGCCCAAAATTGTTCCTGATTGTTGCACTGATGGAATGACCAAGTCATTCAAGGTTGAACATAAGCCCCATGTTACTGTTAGGGTATGAAGTGGTTTTCTGGTTCTGCTCATCTCACTCAGCATCAGTTCATGCAAATCCCTCCAGGCTTCCCTGAAATCCTGTCCCTCCTGGTTTCTAAAAGAACAATAGTGTTCCATGACATACATATACCATAGTTTGCTAAGCCATTCCCCAATTGAAGGGCATTTACTTGATTACCAATTCTTTGCCACCACAAACATGGCTGCTATAAATATTTTTTGTACAAGTAATGTTTTTACCATTTTCCATCATCTCTTCAGGGTATAGACCCAGTAGTGGTATTGCTGGGTCAAAGAATATGCACATTTTTTTGCCCTTTGGGCATAGTTCCAAATAGCTCTCCAGAAAGGTTGGATGAGTTCACAGCTCCATCAACAATGTAATAGTGTCCCAGATTTCCCACATCCCTTCCAACAATGACCATTATCCTTTCTAGTCATATCGGCTGTGTGAGGTGGTACCTCAGAGAAGCTTTAATTTGCATTTCTCTAATAAGTAATGATTTAGAGAAATTTTTCATATGACTATGGATTGCTTTGATCTCATCATCTATAAATTACCTTTGCATATCATTGGACCATTTGTCAAATGGGGAATGGATTTTCATTTTAAAAATATGACTCAGTTCTCTGTATATATTAGAAATGAGTCCTTTCTCAGAAGGACTTAGTTGTAAAGATTGTTTCCTAATTTACTACATTTCTTTTGATCTTGGTTACAGTGGTTTTATCTGTGCAAAAGCTTTTTAATTTAATGCCATTGAAATCATCTAGTTGGTCTTTGGTGATGTTCTCCAACTCTTCTTTAGTCATATACTGCTCCCCTTTCCATAGATCAGACAGGTGTAAACTAGTCCTTGATCTTCTAATTTGCTTATAGTACTGTTTTTTATGTCTAAATCCAGTAACCATTTGGATCTTATGTTGGTAAAGGGTGTGAGGTGTTGGTCTAATCTAAGTTTCTTCCTTACTAACTTCCAATTATCCCAGTAGTTTTATCAAAGAGGGAGTTTTTATCCCAATAGCTGGACTCTTTGGGTTTATCAAACAGCAGATTGCTATAATCGCCTCCTGCTTTTGCACCTAGTCCATTCCACTGGTCTACCACTCTACCTCTTAGCCAATACCAAACAGTTTTGATGACTGATGCTTTATAATATAATTTTAGATCAGGTAGGGCTAAGCCACATTCTTTTGCACTTTTTTCAATAAGCTCCTGGAAATTCTTGAATTTTCATTTCTCCATATGAATTTACTTACAAATTTTCCTAACTCATTAAAGTACTTTTTTGGAATTTTGATTGGTAGAGCACTAAACAGGTAGTTTAGTTTTGTTAGAATTGTCATTTTTATTATATTAGCTCTACCTATCCATGAGCAGTTGATATTTGCCCAGTTATTTAAATCTGATTTAATTTGTGATAGAAGTGTTTTATAATTGTTTTCAAAAAGTTTATGAGTCTGTCTTGGCAAATAGACTCCCAGATTTTTTATATTGTCTGAGGTTACTTTGAATAGGATTTCTCTTTCTAGCTCTTACTGCTATATCTTGGAGTCATTTGTAGGAAAGTTGAAGATTTATGAGGGTTTATTTTATATCCTGCAACTTTGCTAAAATTTCTAATTGTTTCCAGTAGTTTTTTGGATGATTTCTTGGGATTCTCTAGGTAGACCATCATGTCATCTGCAAAGAGTGAGAATTTTGTCTGTTCCTTCCCAATTCTAATTCTTTCAATTTCGTTTTCTTCTCCAATTGCTGAAGTTAACATCTCTAATACAATATTGAATAGTAGTGGTGATAATGGGCACACTTGTTTCACCCCTGATCTTATTGGGAATGCCTCTAGCCTCTCCCCAATGAATATAATGCTTGTTGATGGTTTCAGATAGATACTGCTAATTATTCTAAGGAACAGTCCATTTATTCCTACACTCTCTAGTGTTTACAAAAGGAATGTGTGCTGTATTTTGTCAAAAGCTTTTTCAGCATCTATTGATATGATCATATAATTTCTGATAGGTTTGTTGTTGATATAATTGAGTATACTAACAGGTTCCCTAATATTGAACCAACCCTGCATTCCTAGGATAAATGCTACTTGATCATAATGTATTATCCTAGTGATAACTACTTGTAATCATTTTGCTAAGATTTTATTTAAGATTTTTGTGTCTATATTCATCAGGGAGATAGATCTATAATTTTCTTTCTCTATTTTAACTCTTCCTGGTTTAGGTAACAGCATGATATTAGTTTCATAGAAAGAGTTAGGCAGAGTTCCATCTTTCCCTATTGTTCCAAAGAGTTTATATAGGATTGGAACCATTTGTTCCATAAATGTTTGGTAGAATTCATTTGTGAATCCATCAGGCCCTTGAGATTTTTTCTTGGGGAGTTCAATGATGGCTTGTTGGATTTCTTTTTCTGAGATCGGGTTGCTTAGGTATTTAATCTCCTCTTCATTTAACCTGGGCAACTGATATTTTTGTAAATATTCATCCATTTCACTTAGATTATCAAATTTATTGGCATAGAGTTGGGCAAAATAATTTCAAATTATTACTTTAATTTCCTCCTCATTGGTGGTGAGTTCACCTTTTTCATTTATGATATTAGCAATTTGATTTTCTTCTTTCTTTTTTTAATCAAATTTACCAGGTGTTTATCAATTTTATTGGTTTTTTCATAACACCAACTTTTGCCTTTATTTATTAATTCAATTGTTTTTTTTGCTTTCTATTTTATTAATTTCTCCTTTAATTTTTAGAATTTCTAATTTGGTATTTAACTGGGGATTTTTAATTTGTTCTTTCTCTAATTTTTTTAGTTGTAAATTTAGTTCATTGATTTACTCTTTCTCCAATTTATTCATTTAAGCATTTAAAGCTATAATATATCCCCTGATTGCCTCTTTGAGTGAATCCTATAGATTTTGGTATGTTATTTCATTATTATCATTATCTAGGATAAAATGGTTAATTCTTTCTATAATTTGTTTTTTGGTCCACTCATTCTTTAAAATGAGGTTATTGTTTCCAATTTGTTCTGGGTCTATATCTCCTTGACCCAATATTGCATATGACTTTTATTGCATTGTGATCTGAGAAAGATGTATTCACTATTTCTGCCTTTCTGCAGTTGATCATTAAGTTTTTATGTCCAAGTACATGGTCAATTTTTGGACAAGTTCCATGTACTGCAGAGAAAAAGGTATATTCCTTTCTATCCCCATTCAGTTTCCTCCATGTCTACCATATCTAGTTTTTCTAACAATTTATTTACCTCCTTAACTTCTTTCTTGTTTATTTTATGACTCAATTTATCTAGATCTGAGCATGGGAGGTTGAGGTCTCCCACTAGTAGAGTTTTGTTGTCTATGTCTTCCTGTAGTTCTTTCAGCTTCTCCTCTAAGAATTTGGATGCTGTCCCATTGGGTGCATATATATTCAGTATGGAAATAGCTTTATTGTCTATGGTACCTTTTAGGAGGATAAAGTTTCCCTCCTTATCTCTTTTAATGCTATCTATTTTTGCTCCTGCTCTGTCTGAGATAAGGATTGCTACCCTTGCTTTTTTCCTTCAGCTGAAGCAAAATATATTTTGCTCCAACCTTTTACCTTTACTCTATATGTATCTCTCTGCTTCAAATGAGTTTCTTGTAAGCAGCATATTGTAGGATTCTGGTTTCAATCCACTCTGCTATTTGCTTATGTTTTAAGGGAGAGTTCATCCCATTCATGGAGTCATTAGTTTCTGCAAACTCCATTCTTTTTTTTAAGAGAGGAGTTTTCTTCATTAACCTTTTGCAACTCCTTTTCCAACTGGTCCATTCTACTTTTGAAAGAGCTTTCCATTTGACCAATTGAGGATCTGAGAGATTTATTCTCATTTTGTATTTGTCCACTTGTATTTTTTAAGGATTTGTTTTCTTGTTGCAAGGTATCAATTGTCTCTCCCAAATTTTCCAGTTGATTTTTAAACTCCTTCCTTATTTCTTCAAGGAATTCTTTCTGTGCTGAAGACCAGGTCATATTCTCCTCAGAGGTTCTAGGTCTCTCTGAGTTAGGGTCTTTCCCTTCCAAGAATTTTTCTATGGATCCCCCTTTCCACTGACCCTTCTTCATTTTGCTAAGACCTTGAGTTGGGAAGGCTGGTTCACAGGGGCTTGGGATCAATAGAGGCTTTACTCACTGAGTAAAGTCTCTCTGGCTGGCCAGTAGGATTTGCTGGTTGCTTTCTCTGGAGTGTCTGTGACCTTGATTATGGCCTTCTCCCTTAGCTTGAAGGGAGGAGTTGGAGCTAAGGAATCCTTCTGCCTTCAATCAATGGGCTTTGCCCTGACCTGAGGTCATCCCTCTCCCTATTGTCAGCTGGGCTGGTTCTTCTGCTCACACACCTGTGCCTGAGGCAGAAGTAGTCTGCAATTGTTTGTTCCAGGAAGAGGCTTCATCAAGCAATGGAGGCATGGACTCAGAGTTCCTCAGACCAGAGGAGCCCAGGGATGGTGTGTCCGTGGCTATTCTGCACACGAACTCTCCCCCCATCCCTATTGGCAAGCTCCAGAGGGTTAGTGTGCCTCCCTAGTTGTCTCAAGCCCCTGCCCTCAGGCTCCCCGATCCAATTCAGCCATTAATCTCACTGATCCAGGGCTGATCCGCCCTCTGTGCCCAGACTCACCTGCCAGAATTCCTCCAGTGCTGCTGAGGGTGACAAATCCTGAGGTAGATGTTTTTTCTCCTGGCTTTTCTTCCTGGGTTTTGTGGGTCAATTTCTGTTAAGAGGTTTGTTTCATGTGATAGATGGGGAAAGATCAGGAGACTTTAGAACTGTGGCTGTCTTCTCTCTGCCATCTTGGCCAGAAGTCCCATTTTTGCTTTTTTTTTTACAAGGCAAATGAGGTTAAGTGGCTTGCCCAAAGCCACACAGCTAGGTAATTATTAAGCGTCTGAGACCAGATTTGAACCCAGGTATTCCTGGCTCCAAGGGCCAGTGCTTTATCCACTGCACCACCTAGCCTCCCCTCCCATTTTTACTTTTAAAGGAGCTAATTTCTTCGATTAATTTTCATAATTCTCCTCTGTAGCTCTCATTTCTTTTTTCCTATTTTTCTTCTTCCTCTCTTCTTTGATTTTTAAAATCCTTTATGAGATTTTGGATATGAGGACAATTCATAAACTCCTTTGAGGCTTTCCATGAGGACAATTTGTCTTCACTTTCTTTTTCTAAGATGGAATTTTTATCGACCCTAACTGAATAGTAACTTTCTGTGGTTAGTTCTATTTTGGGGGTTTTTTTGCTCATTTGGATAGTTGAGCTCTGCTTCTGGGGTATGGGGATTAGCCTCAAGGTTTTTGTGCTGGAGCCAGGATACGGTTCCTGACTGACTGCTTGCCAGTATGTTGTCTATGCATCCCAGATATTGCCTGTGCAGAGGTGTGTTTCCACCTTTGTTTCCCAGTTTTGCCTATGTAGTGGTTTGCTCCCAACCTGTTCTGTCTTTCAGAATTCCCAGGGCTCAAACTTTGTCTTGGGTTGGAACCCTCCCTGTGGTCTGCTATCTAGTTGATTTGCTGAGCTGGGACTAAGCTGTGCTTGAAAGCCTCCAGTTGACTTTCCCACTCTCCAGACTACACTGGGCTATATTTCCCCTTTATCCCTAAGTAATCAGCTCTTTACTGAAGATCATCCATAATATCTTGAGTTGAGAACTTGTTTTGTTCTGTGTTTGGTGGGATCCTTAACTTTAAAATCTGTGTAGAGGCTTTATTTAAAGTTGCATTGGGAAAAGCTCCAGGAGCATGCTGACTTCATGCCACTATATTGGTTCCATCCCAGAAGTATGATGTGGTTCTTGATAATCAAATATTCTTGTTTGTTTTTAAAAAGAATTTCTATTCAGTTCAGGACAGTAAATCTTATGCCATGGGATTTCATTCTATTTCTGGATTTGGGGGACAGTTCAGATAGGGGAAGTTTGAGCTAAAGAAGAAAGAGAAAAAATTGTGTAGAATCATGAAAAAGAATTGAGAAATTTTTAGTATTATGAAAGATCAAGATTTATTTTAATGAAGCAAGATTTGGAATAATTCAAAAAATCAAAAACAGGAAAGACTTGAAGAGAAAGAAAAATAATGGAAATGAAAGAAATGGAGAACTAGAACTGAAGCAAAAGAAATCAAGCTAAAGGACAAAAGCCAGATTACAAGGAAGAGTAGAAGACAAAGAACTCTAGCTAAAGAAGTACTCCAGGAGAAAGAGAAAATTCTCAACAAGGAAAAGGGGTAGGAAGTTGTATATCACTGGCATAGGTATGATTAATGATATGACAATAAACTAATAATAAAATGAGAGAATGGCATATAGGTAAAAGTTCTCAAAAAATTGTATAATAGGCACTAACTAGCCAGAAGAACAAAGGAGGGGCGGCTAGGTGGTGTAGTGGATAAAGCACAGGCCCTGGAGTCAGGAGTACCTGGGTTCAAATCCGGTCTCAGACACTTAATAATTACCTAGCTGTGTGGCCTTGGGCAAGCCACTTAACCCTGTTTGCCTTGCAAAAAAACCTTAAAAAAAAAAAAAGAACAAAGGATATTGCTTCCAGAATATATGGAGAACATGAATAATTTTGTCAAATATGCAAATCTTATCTTTCTGTCTTGTTGGTAATTGTTCTCTATGCCCAATCATTTATATCCTCCTTTCAGGTTCCCATCTAAGCAGGGAAGAGTGATAAATTAAATTAACAAATATCAACCAACTGCCATATTTTTTCAAACACCATCTCTGTAACCAATAAACAAAAACTGTCTTCTTTGGACACTACTGTATATATTGTCTTTCTTTTTTGGAACATAAGTTTCTTAAGGAGATGTACTGTGAGTTATATCCTGAGCACTTGGCACAGTATCAAGCATATAGTAATTATTTAATTAATATTTCTTCATTAATTAATTTACACAAATAATGATATTGGAACTGGAAAAAGGACAAAATTACTCCTCAAGATAAGTGAATATATATAGTAAAATAATCTAGTTTCTTATGTTGAAAACAAACACAAGATACAGATAAAGTATGTGTCAGAGTCTGAAAATATTGGAAGGTAGGATTGCTAAAAGTGGTAAACTTTTAAACATCAGAGAGAACTGAAAAGCTATATCAGTTCAAAAACAAGGAATGGTGGTCCTGTTTTCAATAAGGTAGCAAAACAGTGTGCAAGAAAAAGAAAAAGTACTATAAGCATTACTTTTAGTCTTAGCAAAATTAAAAAATGTATTTTGAAGGAATGACTAATAATCATATAGGAAAGGAAACAATGAACCAAAATGATTTTAATAAAAACAGGCAATGCCAGACTAAAGTTACATATTTTTAAATCATATTTGCCAGACTGGGTAGACAAAGTAATTGCTATAGATATAGATATAATTTATTGAAATTTTAAGAGTGAAGAGGCAACATCAAGATACAAAGTACAGACAACAATTCAGCATAGTTCTTCCATCATTCCACCTCCAAAATAATGCCACAAATCAAAATCAGTAGTGACAGAACCAACAAAAGCATAAAATAAGACATTTTTCCAAACCAAAGCAATTTAGGAAGTCAGTAACAGAGGTCCAGAACACTCTGGGTGGACTTAAGCTCAGAGCACAGTTCTGCAGCAATACTAGCAGAGTCCCTAAAAGGAGCTTAAGTACTCAAAGCTACCAGATCTTCAGTACTAACCCTGAAAATATAAAATCAAAAAACCCGAAACTAGGGACAGTGTCCCCTTAACTCCAGAAGCAGAGCCCAATTTTAAAATAAAGTTAAAAATCAAGAAATAGACTGAGAGAAGGAAAAAGGAAGGAAGGAAGGAAGGAAGGAAGGAAGGAAGGAAGGAAGGAAGGAAGGAAGGAAGGAAGGAAGGAAGAAGGAAGAGAAGGAGGGAGGGAGGAAGGAAGGAAACAAAGAAACAAAGAAAGAAGCTGTCTATCAGAAACTACCATGGTGACAAAGAAAATCAAGATATAAACTCAAAAGAAAACATTGGAGTTAAAACACCTAAAAGCAAAGGCTCAAAGAAAAATGTGAATTGGACACAAACCATATAAAAATTCCTGTAAAACTTCAAAAGAATTTTAAAAATTAAGTAAGAAAAGCAGAAAAATGAGTAAAAGAATGAGAGTGATGTAAGAAAATAATAAGAACAGAATTAACAGCTTGGTAAAAGAAGCCAAAAAAATTAAAGAAAACAGCATTTTGGAAAATAGACTTGGCCAAATAGTAAAAGATACAGAAAAATTCACTGATAAGAATGTGTTCTTAAAGGGTAGAATTGTGCTAATAAAAAGGTCCAAAAATATAGTGAAGAAATGAAATTTTTAAAAAAGCAGAAATGGGCAAAAGGAAAAAAGGTACAAAAGCTTATCAAAAAAATCTTTTACAACTTAGAGTAAGACATATCAAAAACAATAAAAAAATTAAAAGAATTTTTAAAAATGAATAAAATGGAAGGGATAGAGCCACGATGCAGAGTAGAGGCAGGGACTCCCATGAGCTTTCCTTCAACCCACTCCAAATAATACCTTTAAATAATGACTCTAACAAAACTATAGAGTAGCCAAATCCACAAAAAGACTGAGTGAAACAATTTCCAAGTACAAGACAATTTGGATGATCTCCAGGAAGGGCTTGTTACACTAGGGTTATATAGAGCCTGCAGCATAGCCCAGGCCACAACAGAGAAAACCAATTCCAGTCATTCAGGAACCAACCACAGGGTACCTGGATCCCTGGGAGCTCCTGGGTCTGTGGCAAAAGTGGTAGTTTCCAGACCTCTCAGTCCAGGGATTGCCAAGGACAATTGAGAAGATCAGCAGGAAAGCTCTACTGCACCAGAGTAAGAGCAGAACCCAGTCTAGCCTATCCCAGCCCAAGCCCCAGAGAACCAGGAGCAGACCTGGAGGGCCACCCAGCAGGGAACCACCCAGGAACTACTTCCAGAGTGCCCAGGTCATGGATTGGAAAGGGGTTAGGGGAGGGATTAGGAGAGATTGCAGAGATCTCTTTACTATCTCTGAGACAGGACTCTATTTCTTCATGAATTGTTTTCAGTGACACTCCCCCCAGGGACCTGTAAGTTCTCAATTCATCCAAGGTCTTATGAGAGGCTCTGATTGCTCTCCTGACCTGTGTTCTCGTTTGTGGATGACCACAAGTTACTCCTTTCTGTCATGGAACCAGGAGGAGAGTCCCTGCTCTTTTTGCAAGCAGTAAGCTCTATTGTACTTCTGCTCCTTTTCCTGAGACTGAGGTTCCAGACTGCCACCTTGTTCTAATGAAGAAACACAATCCTACCTCAGAGATAATAAAGAAACCTCTGAAATCTCCCTAACCCCCTTCCCATTCTTGAAGTACTCTGGAAGTAGCTCCTGTGTGGCTCCCAGGTGGCAGTGTGGAACCTCAGTCTCAGGTCCCTGGGAGGGTATCACTGAAAACAACTGCAAACCCCTCAAAAGCTTGGAAGAATTTTGAAAAATCAAATAAAGAAGGTAAAGAAAAAATTGTAAAGAGAAATGAGAATGATGCAAGAAAATCATGAAGACCAAGTCAGCAGCTTGGAGGAGATACAAAAAATACTGAAGAAGATAATATCTCAAAAACTAGTTTGAGTCAAATGGAAAGAACAGTCCAAAAGGTCAATGAGGAGAGAATGCCTTAGAAATCAGATAGAAAAGGAGATACAAAAGCTCTCTGAAGAATGAGTCCTTTAAATGTAGGCTGAAGCTAAGGGAAACTGATTGACTTAATGAGAAATCAAGAAACAATAAAACAAAACCAAAAGAATAAGAAACTAGAAGAAAATGTGAAATATCTCACTGACCTGGAAAACAGTTTCAGGAGAGATGATTTTAAAATTATTGGACTACCCAAAAGTCATGACCAAAAAAAGAGCCCAGACCTTATTTTTCAAAAAATTCTCCAGGAAAACTTTCCTGATATACTAGAAGCAGAGGGTAAAATAGAAATTAAAAGAATCCACTAATCACCTCCTGAGATCACAAAATGAAAACTGCCAGGAATATTATAGTGCAATTTCAGAATGCCCAAGTCAAGGACAAAAATTTATAAGCAGTCAGAAAGAAACAATTCAAATATCATGGAGCTACAGTCAGGGTAACACAGGATTTAGCAGCTTCTACACTAAGGGCTTGTAGGACTTAGAATATAATATTTCAGAAGGCAAAAGAGCTTGGAATACAACCAAGAATCAACTACCCAGCAAAACTTAACAAACTCTTTCAAGGGAAAAGATGGATATTCAGGGAAATAGGGGACTTTCAAACTTTCCTGATGAAATGACCAGAGATGAACAGAAAATGTGATCTTCAAGAACAGGACTCAGGTGAAGCATATAGAGGGTAAACAGAAAGGGCAAATTATGAGGAAGGGATTTAATGATGTTGAACTGCTAGTATTCCTGAATGGAAACATGATACTGATAACTCATTTGAACCTTCTCATTTCTTAGAGCAGTTAGAAGGAACATATTTAGACAAGGCACAGAAGGAAGTTAAATTTGAAGGTATAATATATTTAAAAGACAGAGTTAAATGGGAAGAAAGCAAAGTATTGGGAAAAAGGGAAAAGAGAAATAGAGTGGAGTAAGTTATTACATGTAAAAGAAATCTCTATCTTGCCCTAGAGGAAAATAGGAGAGGAAAAAGGTGGGGGGGGGTAATGTAGGTGATAGAAGAAACTGAAGATCAAAGGAGAGGGTCCTCCTGATAGCAGAGTTGATTCTCTATTCATTGTACCACATTGGTATCCTTTGCACTACTCCTTAGTCTCTGCTTCTTCTGTTCAATTTCTATCATTTTTTTCCTTTTTTCATGACCATTTCTGCACAAAATGTTTCCATATTATCTATAATTTGCACAAAATGTTTCCATATAATCTCTAATTTCCTTTTTTCATTCTATTGTTTTGATCTATATCTTTGCATTGCTCATTTCAGAAAACCTTAACTCTATCTCTCTCTGCTGCTATTTTCTAAGCCTAGGGGAGGAAGCCCCATCCAGAAACTCAACATATTGATTTTAAAAATCCAGGCAAGAGAGATATTTAACTCTTATGGGACCCCCACTGTTGAAATTGATCATCTTTTCCAACTTGCTGCGCCAAATGATGCTTCTACCAGCATCAATGAAGCCCTCAAACAGCAAGACAATGATTAGATTGGCTATATGGGGGAAGGTATCTCTTCATAGATCGGAGAACTGATCAACTTTGGTCTCTTTAGTATCAATGTTTGGATCATAGACTTCTATTACTATGATTAACAGTTTTTGTCTTGGATTTAAAGAGATTTGATTCATTTGAGGGATCATACCTAAGTACTGCTTTTCTCACCCTTTTGTTAACTGTGAGGACTACTCCATTTATTCTAAAGCATTCTCGCCAAACTAGCATATGTATAGAACACTTGAATTAAATTTTCCCATTCCCAGCCATTTTAGTTCACTAATGTTGAAGCAGTCAATGTTTAATCTTTCCATATCCTGTTTGATCACATCCAGTTTGTCTTGGTTCCTTTACAATCTGTTCTTTACAACTTCAGGCTTTCATCACCAGATATATACACACGTGAACTTCCTTTTGATTTTTGTCTAGCTGTTTTATTAGTCCTGGAGCTACTTATAATTGTCCTCTGTTCTTCCTATTAGCATATTGGACACCTCAAACCTGGAAGGATTATCTTCTGGTGTCATATCTTTTATCATTTTAGTAATGTCCATGTAGTTTTCTTGGCAAAGATACTGGAGTGGTTTATCATTTCTTTCTCTAGTATATCACCTTTTGTTAGAACTCTCCACTATGATCTGACAATCTTGGATAACCCTGTACAATATAGCTCATAGTTTCATTCTATACATCTTAGTAAATGACCATAGTAATCTAGTGTTTGATAAACCCACAAAAACAAGCTTTGGGTGAAGGAACTCACTATTTGACAAAAATTACTGGGGGAAAAAAATTAGAAATGAGTTCGGCAGAAATTAGGTATAAACCAAACACTACAGGCCAAGACAAAATGACTTAAAAATAAAGGATAATATCTTAAGGAAAATTAGTGGAGCATGGTAGATTTTACCTGTCAGATCTAGGAATAAGGAAAGAATTCCAAAGAAGACCAAAATGACATCACTATGTTTGACAGAAATTACAGTGTGTCTGATTGTGGCTGATCAGACCAATATGAGCTCAGAATGCTCTACCACAAATACTCCATGTGAGACCTGGAGTGGGTACTCTAAACTTATGTATGTCATGTTTTCTTTGAGCTTTTTCAATTATGCCTTCTTCATAGAATGGAGCACTCTCATTGATGAAGGTACACTATGCTGGGCAGTCCTGTGCCGGTGGCTCCCATGCTATACAATCATTTTTAAAGTTCTTCAATGAGACCTTCAGAGTATCTTGGTATTGCTTGTTTTGAATGCCTTATGAGTGTTTGACATATGTGTGTGTGTTCTCCATAAAAATAGATTTTTTGGCAAATGTACATCTGGCATTTTAACACTTTCTAGTCCATCATATTTGCACTCTCAGTAGTAATTTTGGAATGCTAGGTGGTTTAGATTGAGAAAGGACTTCAGTGTCTGGTCTCTACTCCTGCTAGGTGATCTTCAGAATCTTGCTAAGATAATTTAAATGTTGAATCGCTTCTATTATTAAATAAGAGATAAAGAGTATCACAGTAAGTAAAATGGATCGTTTTGATTATATTAAATTTAAAAGATTTTGCACAAACAGAACGAAAAACCTCATATTACAAACATATAGAGAATTTAGTCAAATGATCAATGGATATAAAGTCAGTTTTCAGATGAAGAAATCAGTTATTTATTATCATATAAAAATTCTCTGAATCAATATTGGTGAGACAAATGCAAATTAAAACAACTCTGAGGCACCATGTCACACTTATGAGATTGGTTAAAATGATAGAAAAAGAAAATGATGAATGTTAGAGGAAATCTGTAAAAATAGGAACACTAATGCAGTGTTGTTGTAGAGTTTTAATTCTTTGGAATAATTTGAAACTATTTCCAAAGGGTTTTAACATTTTAAATCAACAGTACCACTATTAGGATTGTATCCCAAAGAAATCAAAGAAAAAAGAAAATAACTTATTCATACAAATCTTTTTATGGTGTCAAAGAATTGGAAGTTGAGGGAATGCCCATCAATGGAGAATTGGCCCAACAAATTGTGGTATATGATGGTGATAGATTATCATTATGCTATAAGAAATGATAAGTGGGATGCTTTCAGAAAACCTGAGAAGACATATAGGTACTGATGCAGAGTGATGGTATCAGAATCAGAAGAACATTGTATATACAGTAAAAAGCAATATCATACAATGATGAACTATGGACAACTTCTCTATTCCCAATAATACAATGATCCAAGTCAATTCTGATAGACATAATGAAACATGCTATCCACCTCAAGAGAAACAACTGAGTATGAGTGCAGATTGAAGCATAATTTCTTCACTTTACTTTCCTTGCTTTTTTTCCAACATGGATAATATGTAATTGTTTTGCATGATTTCACATGCATAACTGATACCACATTTCTTGCTTCTCAATGGATGGGAATGAGATGGGAGGAAGAGAATTTGGAGCTCAAAATATTTTCTAAAATAAATGATATAAATCTTAAAAGAGATTTAGGCAATTTTTGAGAAAGTTTTTAATATTTTTGGACAAAATTGAAAAAATATGTACTAGATAGCAATATGCTGAGATCTACTTAAAACTGGTTAATTAACTAGATCTTCAGAGTAGTCATTTAGCTTGATAAATTACTTAGAAAAGGAAATTCTAATAGAATGCACTAGAAATGTTTCTTTGATTCAGTTTAAAACATTGAAGGGTATTGTAAGGTCTAAAAGATGTAAAATACTTCGCAAAACTTAGTGCTTTATCAGTGTCAATTGTTGTTGTTGCTGTTATTTTTCTCATCATCATTATTCTTATACTGTACTGAAGCCTGCATGTGATGCTAACTTATTTCTATTAACTATCTACTATACTCCTGCAGGCTCAAGCAACATTTTTAGAACAATATGGGGGTTTTCTGGTAAATGTTTAAAAGCCAAGCTGAGGAACAAGGAAATGTGAGCACACAAAATTTTAAGTTTAATCTGCTTTATTAACACATACTGAAGTCTAGACAATTAATAAGACAATAAATCAAACCCAGATTTATAGATTTCTGAAATATAAATGATCGTGCTACAAATTTAAACCAGCTAGAAATAACTCCAATGTATCATTTATCAAATTTATCTTTATCTTGCATGGTATTGCTAACAAGCTTGTCATATATTCAAATAGCAAAATGTTTTAGCGCTAACACAACTTGTACATATCATATTTATATACAGTTACTTGCATGTGTTCTCCCATTTTGATTCTGAACTCTTTGAGGGCAAAGTCTGTTTTTGCATTTCTCTGTATGCTCAAAGCTTAGCACAGTGCCTGGCACATAGTTGGCATATGATGATGATGATGATGTTTTTTCTTCCTCTCAAAGAAGACCATGATATCAGGAAGATGCCATAACAAACATATGCATGGGGTTTGAGTGAAGGGGTGCCGTGCTAAGTCACCAGCCTCACTTTCTCCTCCAGAGTCATCTGGTCCAATAATCAGATATAAATCAGGCTGACTGGAAATGTCCCTAAATGTGAGGAAATCAAGGTTAAGTGACTTGTCCAAGGTCATACAGCTAATACGTGTCAAGTGTCTGAGATCATATTCAAACTCCTGTCCTCCTGACTCTAAGGCCAGAGCTCTAGTCCCTGTAATATCTAGCTGCCCTTTTCAATATAATACATGCTTATTGACTAATGACAGAATCAAAATCAAAAAAAAATTCAACTGACTACTTTGATGAATCAAAAAAATAATCAATTTAAAAATTATGTACTAGAGTTAAAAATCAACTTCAGAAGTACAAAATTGGGGAGTTTTGCCTATATGAAAAAGATTTGAGGATTTTAGTAAATGTCATGCTCAAAATAAGGCATAATTGTAATGTGAAAGCAAAATAATAGTTTATTTGCATTAAGAAAATCATGGCTTCCAGGAAAATGGAGGTAATAGTCCTTTATACTCACCCTTAGTTAGATCTCACCTGAAGCATTATTTGTCAATAAAATTTAAGGACCTTTAATAGAGTTTCCAAAGTAAAGAAATTAAGTTCATGTCATCTGAGTATCAGTGGAAAGAACTGAATGTTTAGCTACTCAGGTGGAATGGTAGATGCCTCCAATTATGTTAAGAATTTCACATGGAAAATGGGTTGACGGATTAGACTTTTCTATTTGTCCCTAGAAGTTAGAACAAGAAACAATGTATTAAAAGTTGTAAAGAGGCAAATTTAGGATTGACATGATGAGAACAGTTTAAAAATGAAAAAAAGTTTGCCTTAGGTTGTAGTGGAAAATGCTTCATTACAAGTCTTCAAATAAAGACCATTAATGAAGCATCTGGAGGATTCTTACTCAGGTATGAGTAGGACTAAAATTCTTTCTGACTCTGAGGTTCTATAATTTTTGTAATATGGCAAAATATACCTAGAATAAGAAAAAATCAGTCAAAACATGAATTTAGCATAATATAAACTTCATAAAAGGTATTAGAGTTTTATTTCGTTTCTTAATTGATTTCAATTGTGTTATTTGGGAGGTTGGGTGGGGTAAATGGAATTTAGTCAAATTAACTTGTGTGTATAGAGAGTCTGGTAATACAGAATTACTACTTTTTACATAAAGTGCATTTGAAACCAAGTTGCCTAGTTTGAGTTGGCTTCAACAATCAATGTTACTGAATTTTTTCATTTGTTTTTTTTCAGTTTATTTTAGTTTTTTTTGCTTCATTTTAAAATATAGGGAAAATAAGTCTAATGAGAATATTGTGTGAGGTAAGTCAAAAATGCCTCATTATACTTTAAAGTTGTCTCTATAAATAAATCAACTCTCTGCAAGGTTTATTTTTGTCAAGGATTTGGGAGGAGTGAAAGTTAGTTATGGCTACATTTAATTATTTTATTATAAGACATGGGGAATATTACTGTCTTTTGCTTAGGTGTCTGCCAACCTTCCCAAGAAAGCAACCCCCAATGATGGTCTCAAAATAACCACAAATCATTCCACAAGTATACATTTATGGTCCACTCCTATCACATTTTTTTTTCAAAAATTAAGTTATATCACCACTCTGTTCAATAGAAAGATTCACCCAATATTATTTCTTATTATAATTTTGAATAAACTTTTAACCAAATATACTAACATTGAGAACAAGAAGATATATAGGAACATAATAGATTGATTATTCATTTGTTGCATTCTTACTTTAGAATTTGAGCATAAAACATTTAAATTTTGTTTCTTTGAATTTTTTATTAACATAAATTTAACAAATGTCAAGAAATATGAGCCCTGTCACATAGGAAAAGAAAATTGTACTTGGATCATGGATCACAATTATTTATAATTTTCATTTTTTTTAATAATAAATAAATTCAGCACTCAAGTTTCAAAGCTGTCCTCATGTCTGTGCCTCTTTCTAAACCTTTTTTTCCTATTTTCTTCTTTGCATTTTAAAAGAGGTTACAATAATCCTCTTTTTTATTTTCTTCTTTTTTGTGACATTTCTATCATTAGACATAGTCTGTCCCCCAAAATCCTTACTTCCATTTAAAAAAATGTTTTGAGACATAGGCATAGTCAAGAAAAAAATCTACATATAGACCATGTCCAAAATGTTTATAATAATCTGTAGCATGAGTCCTTCACTTCTGTGTTAAGGAGTAAGTAATCTGTTTCATCATCAATTATTTGGAGTCATAATTCCCCCAGATTTCAAATAAATAATTTTTAATCTGATCTGGAAGTATTGGTGTGAGTGTTTATATCTATTTTTTAAAGCTTTTTAATGAAAATAGTACATTTTCTCTCAAAAAAGAAGTAACAAATTTTAATGCTTAATTTTATCTCTTCCCTATCTCAAAAATCTTTTCCCTGGGCAATTTGGGAGGAGAAATTTTTTTCCTCTAGAATCACAAATTTAATACTGAAAAGAATCTTCCTTTTTTTCTGTGTAAAAGCTTTAGAATCCATGGGAAATTATTCCTGTTACTTCTTGACCATGTCCACAAGAAAATAGAGGATGGTACACAAGGTAAAAATTGCTATATTTAGAACAATAGCAGAGCTCAAAATGTTTTTAAGTATATTATCTCATCTCTCCTCCTGACATTCTTGAAAGGTAGGCAGGGAGAAAAATAGTTGTTCTCCCCATTGTACAGTTAGAAAACCTGAAGTAAAGAAAAATTTCCGCACACATAGAATCAAAGAATATCAGACCCAGAAGGGCTCTTAAAGTTCATCTAGTCCAAAACCCTTTATTTTACAAATAAGAAAACTGAAGCCCAGAGAAGGTTAAATTATTTGTACAAGGTCACATAGAAAGTCAATAGTGAGGGGGGGAACACAATTCAGACTTCCTGATTAATAGACCATAGTTCCTTCCACTTTAGCCAATTTTACATTTGTTTCATCTTTACTTTTGGGATAAAATCTCACTCTAAATGACATTTGGGCTATAATCATGTTTTACTGGGTAGATTCTAAAAAAAATCTTGGTTTTTCTGGACATCAAACTAAGGAAATTAAAATCAGTTCCAAATCTATCACACTTAGATTCACCTTGTTGTTTTTCTAACATAGTTCTTGTTTCACAGAAGATGCTTTAGAAATATTTGTAGTGTTATTTATTGATTGATTCTTGTTATCCTGAATCTGTGAACTGCATAAACAATCAGCTGTCTTAGAGAACGTTGAGTCTATAAGGGTATAAATCACATAATCAACACACCTTTATAATCTGATTCTCTTTCATATAATTATTTATTATTAAGCCCCTAATTTATAATCAGTCTTTCTTCTCATATTTGGGATAATTCAGGAAAAAATTTCTAACTAATAATGAGAAATTTCATTTAGAAATAAAATGGAATAGTGTTGAAGTGTGCTGATCTGAGTCCAAATCCAGATTCAGATACTTCCAAACTGTAGTACACCAGACTAGTCACACAATTTGTTTCTTCAACTATAAAATGGGGATAATAATAATAATAATAATAGTCACTGGCTAGAGTGACTACTTACTTCACAGTGAGGAAAGATCTCACCTATCACTTCAGTTTTCACCAGACTCCTAACAAAAAATAATACATCAAAAGTTGAAATCAGAACTCATATGTTCCCTGAAGCATTATAACTATAGCATATATTCTGTTCTCTTTAAAAAAGTTTCACTTGGGGTAGCTAGTTGGTGCAGTGGATAGAGTACCGCCCCTGGAGTCAGAAGTACCTGAGTTCAAATGTGACCTCAGACACTTAATAATTACCTAGCTGTGTGGCCTTGGGCAAGCCACTTAAACCCATTGCCTTGTGAAAAAAAAAGTTTCACTTCAGTTGATTGAGGTAAATATTCCCTATTTTTAATGGTTTTGTTTCCATCTTCATTTGCATTTTGAACATTCAGTAAAGAAAAAGTTTATATAACAGTTTTATAACAGTAAGCACTTACATGAACTGATGCAAATTGAAATGAGCAGAACTAGGAGAATATTGTACAGAATAAGAGCAATACAATGATCCAAGACAGTTCCAAAGGACTTAGGAAAATTCTATCCACCTCCAGAGAAAAAACTAAGGGAATCTGAATGAAGTTCAAGGCATCCTTTTTGTTTATTTTTGTCTATGACCTCTTTCTGAATATGGCTAATATGGGAATATTTTGCAAGACTGTTTGTATAAAATCTACATCAAAGTGCTTGTCTTCTTCAGGATAAGAAAGGTATATTACCAACAAAGCCCAACAGCAAGAAATAGAAAGAGAAGTTACATTAAGTAAAATTTAAGAAGTATATGTTAGTAACTGTAGACAACAGAAAATATTTGGGAATCTACCTGCCAAGATAAACCCATAAATAAGATGAGCATAATCACAAAACACTTCACAAAATAGTAAAAAATTTGAAAAATGTCAATTGCTTTGTAGTAGGCAGAACTAATATAATAAAAAAGACAATTTTACCTAAATTAAATTATTTATTGAGCACCATGCTAATCTAATGACCAAAAATTATTTTCTATAACTAGAACAAAAAAGTGTCAAAATTCAACTGGAGGAACAAAAGGGAAAGAATATCAAGAGAATTAATGAAAAAATTGCAAAAGACGGTGGCCTTGTCATACCAGCTCTAAAACTATATAATAAAGTTGCACTGTCTGGTATTGATTAAGAAATCAGTGGAATAGTTTAGATATAAAAGAAATAGTACTAAATATAGCAAACCAATGTTTGATAAATTCAAATACTCCAGCTTCTAGAACTCACTATTTGACAAAAATTGCTGAGAAGTATGGCAAAAACTAAGCATAGAACAATATCTCATATATAACAAGATAAGTTTGAAATAAATGTATACAGGATTTAGCCATAAAGGGCTACCATATGCCAATTAGAAGAACAAGAAATAGTCTTATCTGTCAGATCTATGGAATGGGAAGTTTATGACCAAAGAAGAGATAAAGAACATAAAAATGTAAAATGGATAATTTCTCCTACATTAAATGAAAATGTTTTAGCACAAATAAAACCAATGTAACCATATTAGAAGGAATGCAAAAAGATGGGAAATAATATTTACAACCAGTGTTTCTGATAAAAGACTCATTTCTAAAATATATAAAGAATTGTTTCGAATATATAAAAATACAAGTAATTCTCCAGCTGATAAATGGTCAAAGGATATGAACAGGCAGTTTTCAGATGAAAAAATTAAAACTATTCATAGTCATATAAAAAATGCTCCAGACCATTATTAAAGAGAGAAATGCAAATTAAAACAACTCTGAGGTACCACCTCACACATATCAGATTGGCTAAAAGGACTCAAAAGAAAATGATCATTGTTGAAGAAGATGTGGGAAAACTGGAACACTAATTCATTATTGGTGGAGTTGTGAACTAATCCAACCATTCTAGAGAAATTTGGAACTAATTTGGAACTAAGTCTAAAGGGAAATAAAACTATGTATACCCTTTGATCCAGCAATATCACTATACCAAAAATATTTGTAGCAGGTTTTTTTGTAGTGGCAAAAAATTGGAATTTATGCCCATTGACTGGGAAATGGCTGTACAAGCTACAGTGTGTGAATGTTACAGAGTACTACTGTTCCGTAAGAAATCATGAGCAAGGGGCGGCTAGGTGGCGCAGTGGATAAAGCACTGGCCTTGGAGTCAGGAGTACCTGGGTTCAAATCCAGTCTCAGACACTAAATAATTACCTAGCTGTGTGGCCTTGGGCAAGCCACTTAACCCCATTTACTTTGCAAAAACCTAAAGAAAAAAAGAAAGAAATCATGAGCGACCAGACTTCAGAAAAGCATGGGAAGAATTGAATGAAATAATGTTGAGTGAAGTGAGCATAACAGGAAGACATTTACACATTAACAGCAACATTGTGAAATGATCAGCTATGAAGGACACCCTCTTCTCTGCAGTACAGTAATCAAGGGCAATCCTGAGAGGAAAAAACTATGGAGTCTGAATGCAGATACACACAAACTATGTTCATTTTTTAAAACTAATTTTTATGTTTTTTTCTTCCTTTCTCATGATTTTCCTCCCTTAGTTTTAATTCTACTTTCACAACTTGACTAATATGGAAATATGCTCAACACAATTGTATATGTGCAACTTATAAGAGATTGTTTGCTGCCTTGGGCAGAGGAAAGAGAGAAGGGAGAATGCTAGAAAAATGTGGAGCTCAAAAGGATGACTGTTGAAAACTATCTTTGCACGTAACTGAAAAGATTTTTTTTTGAAAAGGAGGGGGAAGCAAAAGAGGGAATTTGAAGCTGAAAAATTATAAAAATAAAAATATTAAAAATTGTTTTATATGTAATTGAGGAAAAATAAAAGAAAACAGGGGCAGCTAGGTGGCACAGTGGATAGAGCATCAGCCCTGGAGTCAGGAGGACCTGAGTTCAAATCTGGCCTCAGACACTTAATAATTACCTAGCTATGTGATCTTGGACAAGTCACTTAACCACATCGCCTAAAAAAAAGCCAAAAACAAAACAAAAACAAAAAAGAAAAAGAAAACATATTCTAAATAAATAGTACATGTACAGACCAGCTCTCCCAATAGATTCATTGATAGTGTGTTATCTAGCAGATATGTATCCAGAAGATTAGCAGGATTGTAATAATGGGGTCACTAAGTCAATATAAATTTCAATAATTCCCCACTTTCAATGCTACATTGTGCAGCACCTTAATCAAATCTATATTATTCTTTCACTGCATCATCCTAACATCTGCTTCTCATGTTAAATCAATTCAAATAAGCATTAGTGCTATATATTATAACATTAAAGTGGGTGTTGCTAATTCATAATCCAATGTTTCTTTCAATGTCATAAAAGTTGAACAAATCTTTCATAACATAACTACTCTGGAAATACATTTAATAAGATTGCACATGTATAACTTATATCAGATTACTTGCTATCTTGGAGAGGGGAGAGAGGAAAGGAGGAGAAAAAAACATGGAACTTAAAATCTTATAAAAATAAATGTTGAAAACTATATTTAAAAGAAAGGGTGACTAGGTGGCATAGTGGATAAAGCACTGGCCCTGGAGTCAGGAGTACCTGGGTTCAAATCTGGTCTCAGACACTTAATAATTACCTAGCTGTGTGGCCTTGGGCAAGTCACTTAACCCCATTGCCTTGCAATAAACAAATAAATAAACAAACAAACAAACAAACAAATAAATGTGATTGAAAAATATAAAATATTAATTACATAAGAAAAAATAAAAGTTGAACAAAGTTAAACATATATCCTTTAAGAAGTCAAATCTTGTTAAACAGATTCTTTAGGTAAACTAAGTCAGATTACAGATTATACACTTAGAAAGCTCACTATGTACTAATTTGAGAGGGAAGATTTATATCACCAAGAAAACTCAGTTAACATAAAACACATGAAATAAAAGTCCAAAGTAATACATTAATGATCATCAATATTAAAAACATTGTCTCCTGTAATCTAGTAACCCAGTCACAATATCCACTTAATCTACACATTACATTTGAAGTTCCAGATGTTCCAGGCTGTCTTCTGTTCCTTGAAAATATCTCCCTTTGATAGCCAACATAGGGCAAATCTTAAAGGGTTTCTCCTATCAGATTTGCTTCTTTGGTTCCAAGTCACTTAAAGAGATTACTAGATAATTCTTCCAAGTCCTGCCAGTGATAAGACTTTGCATAATTCGACAAAATCCAATCAGATCAATTTTACAGTAATTAGTTCACATGATGAGAACTAACTCGAACCATATGGACAAGACTTGATTTAAATTCTTCTCAATGCAATTTTTGGATATAGAAACTCCTTAATCTAATTTTTAGAATTTTTTATCTCCTGACCTATATTTCCTATTAGAAACATTTGCAAGCCAATTGTGCATATAGATACAGACAACAGAGATAGAGATATGTCTCCTAGTTTTTAGATTTCTTAACAATCTAATCTTGTTACTTTCTCAAAGCTTACCATTCCATTAAATTTAAAATAAATTTTATATTGCTTTCTTTTCCTCCCCTTTTTTTAAGGAAATATATATTACTCTCATATCACCTTGAAGGAATGAGGTACTTTAAGGATCTAATCATAATATACAAGAATATATATAGCTAGTAGTAAGAGATGGCAAATCAAAAACTCATTTAGTAAGTTACATAGGATTAACCAGAAATAGAGAGTAGCAAACTGTAAGATCTTTCATAGTTACATTCTAACAATTCAGACATTTTAGTATTGATCTATTAATTAATAAATTTAGTATCACAATGACAAACTTCCACTGTTTACCTTACCCAATTATAAAAATGTGCTATGGGAGGAAAAGGAAGGATATGACTATAATGCTATCAAGACTGTTTCTTCAGTGCACAAATTGATGATACAAGCCAAAACAGTTAGAAAAAACTTCCTTAGTTATGTTTGATTCTAGGCAAGTATCATAGTTAACTGTCAATTACATAACAAAGTTTCCCATTATTCACAGGACATCATAAGTCAGGCTCTGAATTAACTAGGTGAAAAAATTCCTGTCCAGAAAGAAAACAACACAACTTAGTCGAAAGGATCTTAATTAGGTCTACGCAAGATCATCCCCTCAGTTTTTTCCCAGAGATAGACATCTACCTGTTGCAATTCTCAGACCATGTTCCCTTTGGGTTGAACATGGTATTCTCCTTAAATGATGAACTGTTGGCTTATTAACAATCCAGAAAAAGATACATGAAATCAAAACTGAGGAAATCAAATTACCCAAGAGATATAATCTCAAATAAAATTTCACTAATCACAGCTCATATTCCAAAGACAACAGTGGAAACATATTAAAAACATTTCATTTCTCTTGCATTAATAAATTAAATAGAATCACATTCTGGAGTTTCACATATGCAGTGAATACATGATAGCTGACCCAAAATTCACAGAAAATTTCTGACATCTCCAAGTCCCTAGAGTAACAAATATCTATTATCATCTATTCACTCCTAGGGCAAAATAAAATCTTTGAATCTAAGATCTATTGCTATTAATTGCTTCAAAGATGTAGTTTCAATATATACAATTTATTAAAAAATAAAATTTCATAATTTTAATTATAGCCAAATAATCTGAGATGAAATTCACTTCTTACTATAAAGTAAACTTTTACATTTTGCAACTGGAGGAGTGTCATAAGACCTTATGACAACCCAATCAAAAAGACCCAAGGAATGTCTCAAACAAGGATAATTAAAGTGATCTTTCTACTTTTCTCTCAGCAGTGCTACTTTATTATTATTTTTATTCATATTAAAACAAATTTACTTCCTTAAACATTTAACAGTTTTCAAACATTTTACCACATTTTTAATGGTTCAATTCATATTCTAGCAGCATCCAGATTAAAAGAGAACTTAGTTTTCTAACATCACTTCTGATGCAATAGCTTCTTAAATTTCATAATATGAGAAAATTTTCAGAGGCACATTAATAACATAGACAGTATCACACATTTAAAACATGTAATAAAACCTATTGCCAGTCAGATGGCATCAATTTGGTCAAATGCCTTTCCAAATTATCTCACACAGAAAATCATTCATTTTATCACTTTGGGTATTTTATACTGATTGTATTCAAAACCTAATATAGAATATTTAAATTTACTAACATTTATATAATATCTACCAAGTTTCAGGCACTATGCTAAGCATTTTACAATCAACTGATCCTCACAGCCCTGAAAGGTAGATACTTTTTTTTCTCTTTCGCAGATTAGGAAAATTAAGTAACTTGCTTAAGATCAAATGAATTATAAACTTCTGATATAACTCAGGTCTTCTTAATCCATGTATTCTCCAGCATTTTTGCCTGAATGTTATATAATGTATTTTGCATCAAGTTCTGATTTGCCACAATTATCCTAATAGGAGACCACCTATCACTTAAAATAAGAGCAGAATAAATTCAGTCACATCTGGGTTTATAACTCCAAATGGAATCACACAGAATTGTAATTTTTCCCAAGGACCATTTACTACTTGCACTTCAAATTTCAGGTCCATTATTTTCAATAAATATATTTTTAGAGAAGAAAAAAATTAATGGTGGCATTACACCTCCTCAAATATTTTTATTCTTTTACTTTAAAATCACCTAATGAGGCAAATAAAATCTTTTTGTATTAATCTAACCTCACCTGGATATCCAAAGAGGGGAGATAAAAGGTACATTTTACCTAATCCCTATGCTTTTCAGTTGTGAACCACAAAAAAACTGATTATCTAAAAAAGAAAAAAGACTTATTTAACTTATTTCCTTTGCTACTGCTGTTTGTCCTTAGTTTTTGAAGAGAACATCATCACTCCTGCATGAACTAGTTTTAAGTAATGTAGGGTTGCTCAAGACAAAAATTAAAATGACTAGTGATGGTCTAGGATGTAATAGATGAATTCTATATCTGACCTACTTCTAAGAGCTCTATGACTTTTGTTTCAGTCACCTTCATGGCAGAGGGATGTCTTCACAGACTTGGGATAGACATTCTCAAATTCACCAGTGGGTTTGTGACCTTTTAGTTACCTTCAACATGGTTAGCCCATATGGCCACTGCCCATGTTAAAGCTTTTTGGAGACACAGATAAGACTTGAGTGACACATGGACACTAAAAGTGGATAAGCAGCCCTGAAAAGTACTCAGTAGTCCTCACATCAGAGGTAATAGTCCTTCTTGAACATCTACACATCTCACAAAGTTCTTTAATATAACATAATGTATGCTAGACAAAAGAAAACAATATCCTCTTTACCAATCAGTTCATTTTTGTTAGAAACTGTTGTGTGAGAGTGCTGTGAACCTTCAATCTCCTGGTGTCCTTGAGCACCAGAGCCTTGTTTTACTAAGAGCCATGGGAGTGGGAGTTGATTAGGACTGGAGAGGATATTTAAGCACTTGTATTTGGTTAAATAAATGGAGACCTTGGAGACCTTGGTGTACAAAGGGAGAACTTGTCTTCTTTGTCTCCCATCCCTCCAATGCTGTCCTGGGAAGGTTAAGGGAGTACAGAAAGGGACTCAACAAATTTACATTCATTAATCTCCTATTAAATGTTTTATCAAAATAAAGAGAAGGAAGTGAGTTCCTACAATCAATCACAATCCTATCAGTTTTCTTTTGAAATCTTTAAATTGTTTGGGGAAAGAGAGGTATTGAAATATATATTTAGTACTTGTTGAAGAAGCATTTCTCTAAAAGTTTCTCATATCTTTTTTTAATCTCAATACTTAAACTCCTTTCTGAAAAATCCAAATCCTCTCCTTCACATTAACATACATGATCAGTGCAGAGGTGCTCAATTTTTCTTCAGCTTTCTACCAATTCTCCTTTCTGTCTTCTTTAAATCTTCTCTCTAGAAACTAACTTTTCATTTTACTATCACAATTCTTCACTTCTCTTTTGCATTCCCTACCTTCTTAAACTTATCTCATACTATTTCTTAATCCTATTCGGTTCTAACATTCCACCAAATCTAACCTGTACAGATTTCCTGTGGTCTATTTCAATTTAGGTGACTTAGTTACAAAATGATCTAAACAAATGCTTTAGATTCTTATATTCATTTCAACTATCTTCAAATTTGCTAATTGTTTAACTTTTCCTATCCACTAAGATGTTTTAACATTTAACATAATCTGAAAATTTGCCATAAAGATGTCACAATTCATTTCTAAATTTTAGTCTCTATCTTAAATTCTATAAATTTCTACAAATAAGAAAAAAGAGATTCAGTTCATCTTTTATTATCTTTAATACTTCCAACCTAACAAGGGCTGAAAAAAGTAGAGAGGAAAAAGAATCTTCCAGTTTTTCTTTTTATGGGGGCCAAAATGCTCCTCTTCAAATTTCTTCAAGTTAAATTACAGACCTGTCACTTCTGGCCAGGATGGCATAGAGAAATCAGTCACTGTGCTAAGATCTCCTGGTTTCCCCTCAGAAATAATATGAAGCAAACCTCTTCACAGAAATCCAATTGACAAAACTCAGAAAAAGAAGTTAGGAGAAGAGGTCTGTCTTCTGGGGTCCTGGGTGAGCAGGGGACAGAGAACAGAGACACCGCCAGGAGGGGTGAGAGCCAGACTAGCCTAGGACCAGTCATGGAGGTGCTGAGTGTGGGAACCATGGTCTGAGAGCCAACTGGGGATGGGAGGCGTTGGCTGTGGGACTGACAGTCTGGGGCACTCCGTCAGGGCTAGAGGGTGAGTTCCATTGCAGTGTGGCTGGACATCAATCCGCTGGGCTCTAGCCTGGAGAACCTCAGACCCATACCTTCATTTCACCTGAACCCTCTTCCCAGAACAAACACAATTACAGCCCACCACCCCCCAGGTTCAGACATGGGCAGCAGAGCTCCCTCAGCATTGAATAGAGAGAGTAATTACCTCACCCCAGGACATAGCCCACAATGTTCAAGGATCAAAGTAACCAGCAGCTACCCACACCCTCCAGGCCAAGGAAAAGGGACTACTATCAAGGTCACAGACACCACAGAGAAAGCAATCAGTACCCCCAACTGGCTGACCCATTTGGAGTTATTAAAACCAGTGAGGAAAGCCTCTAGGGATCTCAACACCAAACCCGTGTGAATCAGTCCTTCCCCCAACACAAGATCTTAGGAGAATGAAGAAAGGGCAGCAGAAGGGGGTGGGGCATAGAAAAATACCTAGGAGGTAAAGACCCTAACTCAGAGAGATATAGAACCTTTGAGGAGAATATGATTTGGTCTCCAGCACAGAAAGACTTCCTTGAAGAAATCATGAAGGACTTTAAAGCTCGATTGGAAAATTTGGGAAAAGAAAACCAAGAGAAGATTAAAATCTTGCAACAAGAAAACGAATCCTTGGAAAATACAATTGGACAAATGCAAAAAGAAAATAATTCTCTCAAAACCTCAATTGGTCAAATGGAAAACTTTCAAAAATAGAATTGATCAATTGGAAAACAAGTTACAAAAGGTAAATATAAAAAAATTCTTCTCTAAAGAAAGAATGGAGCCTGTGGAAACTAATGACTTCATGAGACACGGATCTGTCAAACAAAAACCAAACAAATGAAAAAATAGAAGGAAATGCAAAATACCTCATCAGCAAAACCACTGACCTTGAGAATAGATTCAGAAGAGACAACCTAAGAATTATTGGTCTTCCTGAAAACATTGAAGAGAAAAAAGCATGGACTTAATGTTACAGAATTTAGTGAGGGAAAACATTCCTGATATCGTGGGACCATAGGGAAAAATAGTTATTGAAGGAATACATCAATCCTCTCCAGAAAGGAATCCCAAAATGAAAATGTCAAGGAATATTGTGGCCAAATTCCAGAACTATCAGATAAAAGAGAAAATCTACAAGCAGTCAGAAAGAAACAATTTAGATACCAAGGAACCACAGTAAGGATTACATGGGACCTGGCTGCATCAACATTAAGGGATCAAAAGACCTGGAATGCAATATCCCAAAAAGCAAGAGAGCTTGGAATGCAGTCAAGAATTCATTATCCGGTAAAAAAAACAGCCTCCTTTTCCAGGGCAAAAGATAAGCATTTAATGAAATAGGAGACTTCCAACTTTTACTAATGAAAAGACCAGAGCTTAATAGAAAATTTGGACTTCAAACAGGAGACACAAGAGACACATGAAAAGGATAAAAAGGGGGGGGGGGGGGTAAAAGAAAAAAACTGCTATCCAATATGATAAAATTGGTTATATCCTGGCCTGGGAGAAAGACTCTAATAACTCTTGATAATTGTAATTCTATTAGAGACAATATACTTAGCTAGGAATGATGGACACTCATGACTTTTCTGTGACTCAGATAGAATGATTTAACAATTCCTCCTTAGAAGGGGGACAGTAAAGAGATGGAAGGATGGAGAAGACTGAATGGGGTAAATCTCATTACATTAGGAGGTAGAAAGTACCTGTTGCAATAGAGGGGAAGAAAGGAGGAGATGAGAACTACCTGAATCTTACTCCCATCAGATTCAGCTTAAAGTTAACATACATACACTCAGTTAAGAAACTTATCTTACCTTTCAAGTATTAAAAGAGGAAAAGGGGAGGGGGGAGGAAAAGAGGAACCAAGAGAAGAAAAGGAAGGTAGAAAGGGAAAAAGGGAAAGGGGAAAGAAAGGGGAGGGGGTTGGATATAGGTGGGGCAAAAACACTGAAGATGGTGGTATTCAGAAACAAAATACCGGGGAATTTGGATAAAGTGAAAAAAAAGGAGAAAAATGCAAACAGAAGGAAGGTAGCATAGAGGGCAATAAAGAGTGAGTAATTATAACTTTAAATGTGAATGGCATTAACTCTCCCTTAAAACGTAATGAATAGGGGTGGCTAGGTGGCACAGTGGATAAAGCACCAGCCCTGGAGGAAGGAGTACCTGGGCTCAAATCCGGTCTCAGACACTTAATAATTACCTAGCTGTGTGGCCTTGGGCAAGCCACTTAACTCCATTTGCCTTGGAAAAAAAACCCAAACAGAAAAGGAACGAATAACAGAGTGCATTAAAAACCAGAATTCTACAATATACTGATTACAAGAAACTCATTTGAAACAGAGAGATACAAATAGAGTAAAGATAAAATGTTGGAGCAAAATATATTTTGCTTCAACTGAAGTGAAAAAAGCAGGGGTAGCAATCCTTATCTCAGACAAAGCATATTCAAAAATAAATACTGTTAAAAAATATAAGGAAGGAAACTATATCCTTCAAAAAGGTACCATAGACAATAAAGTAATAACGTAATTTCAATACTAAATATAGATTCACCCAATCATATAGCTTCCAAATTCTTAGAGGAGAAGTTGAAGGAGTTACAAGAAAACATAGACAGCAAAACTCTACTAGTGGGAGACCTCAACCTTCCCCTCTCAGATTTAGAAAAATCTAACCATAAAATAAACAAGAAAGAAGTTAAGGAGATAGATAAATAGATTGCTAGAAAACCTAGACATAATAGATCTGTGGAGGAAATCAAATGACGATAGAAAGAAATATACATTTTTTTTCTGTAGTACATGGCACTTACACAAAAATTGACCATGTATAAGGGCACAAAAATATAATGATCACTTGCAGAAAGGTAGAAGTAGTGAATACTTCTTTCTCAGATCATAATGCAATAAAAAAACACATGAAATATTGGACAAGGGAGATATAGACCCAAAACTAATTAGAAACTAAGTAACCTCATTTTAAAGAATGAGTGGATCAAGCAACAAATTATAGAAAGAATTAATTATTTCATCCTAGGTAATGACAGTAACCTATGGGATACACTCAAGGCAGCTGTCAGGGGATATATTATATCTTTAAATGCTTACATGAATAAATTAGAGAAAGAGGAAATCAATGAACTAAACATGCAACTAAAAAATTAAAGAAAGGACAAATTAAAAGCCCCCAATTAGAAATCCTAAAAATTAATGGAGAAATTAATAAGATCAAAAGCAAGAAAACTATTGAACTAATAAATAAAACCAAGAGTTGGTTTTATAAAAAAAATAAAATTGATAAACCTCTGGTCAATTTGATAAAAAAAGAAAGAAAGAAGAAAAACAAATTGCTAGTATCATAAATGAAAAAAGGTGAACTCACCACCAATAAGGAGGAAATTAAAGTAACAATTCAAAATTATTTTGCCCAATTCTATGATGATGAATTTGAGAATCTAAGTGAAATGGATGAATATTTACAAAAATACAAGTTTCCCAGGTTAAATGAAGAGGAAATTAAATACCTGAATAATCCTATCTCAGAAAAAGAAATTCAACAAGCCATTATTGAGCTCCTTAAGAAAAATTCTCCAGGGCCAGATGGATTCACAAGTGAATTCTACCAAACATTTAAGGAGCAATTGTTTCCAATTCAATATAAACTCTGGAAAAATAGGTGAAGACAGAACTCTGACTAACTCTTTCTATAACACCAACATGGTGCTAATACTTAAACCAGGAAGAATTAAAACAGAGAAAGAAAATTATAGACCTATCTCCCTGATGAATATAGATGCAAAAATATTGAATAGAATCTTAACAAAACAATTACAATAAGTTATCACTAGGATAATACATTATGACCAAGTAGGAATTAACCCATGAATGCAGGGTTGGTTCAATATTAGGAAAACTGTTAGCATAATTAACTATATCAAAAACAAATCTATCAGAATTCATATTATTATATCCATAGATACTGAAAAAACTTTTGACAAAATGCAGCACCCATTCCAACTAAAAACAGAAGAGAGCATAGTAATAAATGGATTGTTCCTTAGAATAATAAGCAGTATCTATCTGAAACCATCAACAAGTATTATATGCAATGGGAATAGGCTACAGGCATTCCTAATAAGATCAGGGTGAAATAAGGATGCCCAAAAATCACCACTACTTTTCAATATTGTATTAGAAATGTTAACTTCAGCAATAAGAGAAGAAAAACAAATTGAAGGAATTAGAACTGGGAAGGAAGAGACAAATTTATCACTCTTTGCAGATGACATGATGACATACCTAGAGAATCCCAAAAATCATCTAAGAAACTACTAGAAATAATTAGCAATTTTAGCAAAGTAGCAGGATATAAAATAAACCCTCATAAATCCTCAACATTTCCATATATGACTGGCAATATGCAGCAGAAAGAACTAGAAAGAGAAATCCAATTCAAAGTAACTTCAGACAATATAAAATACCTGGGAGTTTACCTGCCAAGGCAGACTCAGAAACTTTTTGAAAACAATTACTAAACACTTCTCACACAAATAAAATCAGATTCTAATAACTGGGAAAATATCAACTGCTCATGGATAGACCAAGATAATATTAAAAAAATGGCAATTCTACCAAAATGAAACTACTTGTTTAGTGCCCTACCAATCAAAATTCCAAAAATTACTTTAATAAGTTAGAAAAAAATTATAATTCATATGGAGAAATAAAAAGTCGAGAATCTCCAGGAACTTAATGAAAAAAGTGCAAAAGAAGGTTGCTTAGCCCTACCAGATCTAACATTATATTATAAAGCATCAGTCATCAAAACTGTCTAGTATTGGCTAAGAAATAGAGTGGTGGATCAGTGGAATAGACTAGGTGCAATAGCAGGAAATGATTATAATAATCTGCTGTTTGATAAAGCCAAAGAATCCAGCTATTAGAATAAAAACTCTTCGATAAAAACTGTTGGGAAAATTGGAAGTTAGTAGGGCAGAAACTTGGATTAGAACAACACCTCACCCTATACCAAGATAAGATCGAAATGGATACAGGATTTAGACATAAAAAGCAATATTATAAGCAAACTAGGAGATCAAGGAATAGTTTTCCTGGTCAGATCAATGGAAAGAGAAACAGTTTATGATGAAGGAAGAGAGATTTTTATTAAAAACAAACTAGATAATTTTGATTACATTAAATTGAAAAGCTTTTGCAGAGACAAAACTACTATAACCAAGATCAAAAGAAATGTAGTAAACTAGGAAACAATTTTTACAACTAGTATTTCTGACAAAGGACTCATTTCTAAAATATACAGAGAACTAAGTCAAATTTTTAAAAAAGCCATTACCCAATTGACAAAAGGTCATAGGCTATGAAAAGGCAATTTATAGATAAGGAAATCAAAGTGATTCATTGTCATATAAAAAATTGCTCTAAATCACTACTTATTAGAGAAATGTAAATTAAAGTATCTCTGAGGTACCATCTCACACCTCTCAAACTGGCCAATATAACCAGAAAGGATAATGATCAATGTTGGATGGGATGCGGGAAATCTGGAACACTAATACATTGTTGATGGAACTATGAACTCATTCAACCTTTCTGGAGACCAATTTGGAATTACACCCAAAGGGCAATAAAAATGTGTATACCCTTTGATCCAACAGTACCACTACTAGGTCTATACACTTAAGACATTATGAAAAAGGGTTGAAACAACACTTGTACAAAAAAATATTCACAGCAGCTCTGTTTGTGGTGGCAAAGAACTGGAAATTAAGTGAATGTCCATCATTTGAGGAATAGCTTGATAAACTGTGGTATATGTATGTGATGTAACACTATTGTCCTATTAGAAACCAGGAGGGATGAGAATTCAGGGAATCCTGCAGGATTTGCATAAACTAATGCTGAGTGAGAAAAGCAGAACCAGAAGAACATTGTACACCCTTACAGCAACATGTGAGTGATGATCAACCTTAATGGACTTGCTCATTCTATCAGTGCAACAATCAGGCACAGTTTTGATATATCTTTAATGGAGAATACCATCTATATCCATAAGAATTTTGAAGTTTGAACAAAGACCAAAGTCTATTTCTTTTAATTAAAAAAAAACTGTTATCTTACTATGTAATTTTACTACCTCTTATACTTTATTTTTCTTCCTTAAGGATATGATTTCTCGGGCGGCTAGGTGGCACAGTGGATAGAGCATGAGCCTTGGAGTCAGGAGTACCTGAGTTCAAATCTGGCCTCAAACACTTAATAATCACCTAGCTGTGTGGCCTTGGGCAAGCCACTTAACCCCATTGCCTTGCAAAAAAACCTAAAAAATAAAAAAAATTATAAAAGGATATGATTTCTCACTCATCACATACAACTTAGATCAATGTATACCATGGCAACAATGTAAAATCTAACAGACTGACTTCTGTGGGGGATGGGGGGAGGAAAACAACATTAGGTAGAAAATTTTAAAATTCAAAATAAATAAAAACTTTCTTGTATAAAGAAAAAAAATCAATTTTAATTAATTAATTAAAGGCCTGTGTGCAAAAGAGAACATTAGAATTAGAAGTTCCTTCAAGGCCCGCTGCCTGAGTCATTCTCTTACTAGAGCCCATACCAAATTCTAAATTCTGTACTTCTTTCTTCTCTGACTATCCATACAAAAATGACATAGTCTTTCATTTCTATTTTTTCTTTTTCTCCTAGACATGTTTGTACTTCACTTGATTTTTCAGTACAAGTAATAATATTAACAATAAGTTTCATATCCATTATCCCCTTTCCTCAGCTTTCTTTAGAGGGAGTAGGCAGGAGTTTCATTCTGTGCTGACACCCATATTGGTCCTCCACCCCAACAACCTCACTGGCTTGTGGGAAAGTGGAATAGGTCCATCCTCAGAGAAAGGGCCTCAAAAAAAAATCCCCTGAGATGTGGCTTTCCAATATTGTTAAAGAGAGAATTCTATCCTTGGGTCCTTCACAATAATAAAACATGATAAGAAACTTAATGCTAAGAGAAATATGTCCTTTAATTAATCTATTCCCTCTGCACTGATTACCTTATATTAACATTGATCCCCACCAACATGTTTCAAATTATTAAGATGAGATCAATGAATTTCTAAGTACCTTAACCCTCCCTGGCAAGGACAACCCCTATCAACAAAAAGATTGATCCCTGCCTTAGACTGAAAGGATTAAGTCTTTGATCTACTGCCCCCCATCAGCAAATCCCTCAT
Source organism: Macrotis lagotis (assembly GCF_037893015.1). NCBI lineage: Eukaryota > Metazoa > Chordata > Mammalia > Peramelemorphia > Peramelidae > Macrotis > Macrotis lagotis. Next base: position 161,655,977 of record NC_133666.1, on the reverse strand, counting down.
TACCTCACCTCTGCTCCTGAGTTACTTGCCTTCCAAACCACATCTGCATTTCCCTAAGATTTCTTTACATACCTCTTAAAAGCTTACCCTCTACTCATTTGAGTTGTTTGTCTTCTGGTGAAACCAGCCTGTTTTTAGGGAATAGGATCTACCAGGTAACTCTCATACTCCCATACCTTTCCTTATTGCTCATCCTTTCATGGATACTTATGTCGCTGATTTGACTGTTTTTGTTGCTAATCTCTCTTAGGGGATCAGTGATTTCCAATTGCTTTTATTCATTCTTTTTCTTAGCTTCTGCTAACCACAGCAACATTTCAATGAACCTTTTTGGTCCCTAGAATTTTCATCTGGGTCAGAGTCAGTCATTTATATGAATTCTTTCATGTTCTGCCTTAACTTTTTAACCAGTTACATTTTTCCCCAATATCAAAAGGAGTTTTTGTAAAATAATAACCAAGGTAGAAAATTTGTCTGATGACTAAAAAGCAGCATGGAATTCAAATCCAGTCATTTTTAAAGGTAATTTTCATAATAATAGACATACAAATCTGACAAATACAGGTTTATAAAAGGGTTTGGACTATTGCATGTTAATTCTTCCCACATTGCCACATCATAAGAAAATGAGATTAAAGACAAGAATAAAAAAGACCGACACATATGTGACTATATACTGGCTAGTAGATAAGACAAAGGGAATCAAAAGTGTATATACAGACTAGCTAACATCTCTCCCAACAAACTGATTCAGTGACTAATAGTTATAGATTCAGAAGACAAGAGGACCTGAGAATATTGGAGTCATTGAGTCAATATAAATTTCAATACATTCATAACAGTAGCACATCAACATGTAAACATAAAAGGTAAAATAACAAAATCAAAAAATAACTAAGAGATATGTTTTAACTGAACAGATAGATGGTGTGGTATGGATCTGAAGTCAGGAAGACCTCATTTCAAGTCTAGACTCAGATACTTATAATCTGCAAGACACTTGTTCTTTCCTATATTTCTCAGTTCCTCATCTATAAAATGAGAATAAAAGAACCAATCTCTCAGAATTGCTTTTAGAATTAAATGAAATATTACTTGTAAAGCATTGTGCAAACCTTAAAGTGCTATGTAAATGCTAGCTATTATTATTCTTATCATTATTATCTACAAACAAAAAATGCTTTCAAGGTATATATCACACATATCTACAGTAGGCATTCTAGAAATTAAAGTATGTCTGAATTCAATGTTCTCCGTCTGTCTAAACCAAGGTTTTCTTTAGTTCTAGGAAAGGATTTTAGGCCACAATGCATGTCTTAGATATGTCACTTTCTTAGCCAACATCTGATATATAACTAGCAAATGATTTTTCCTACTCAAATTCCCCTTACTAAAAATCTATCACTTCTTTCCTTCTGCTTATCTAACTAAATCACCTATGTGCAGAAGGTAGTTTGCAGTGCAAAATTTCAAAGTTCATCACACTTTCTGAAATGATTTTGCAAATTGGCAAATTGCAAAGTATTTAAACAACTTGTATTAGAGTAGCTTTAGAGTGATCTACCAACTTGTGTGCCCCTTATAAGAAATAATTTCTTAACAAAACTCAAATCATTTGTTGAAGGTGTTAAACTTAAATGCTAAGAATACAAATACAAATGAAAAAGAAAATAATCTCTACTCTCAAACAGCTTACTTTTTAATTTGGGAAGACAATACATAAGGGAGCTGAAAGGGGAAAGTGCTAATGGGGAAACAAAGGTACCAGTTGCAAACCCAGGGTTTTGAAATCCAGAGAAAATGGAAAGCAGGATGGCCAAGACTTCTTTACACAAAGGTTAATAGGCCATTGGAAAAAGCTATTCCAGGATTAGTCAATTGTAAGGAGGACTTGGTTTTGCAGTCCAAAGTAAAACAAACAAACAAAAAAAAAAAAAACAAAGGCAAGAAGGGGACTTTGGTTTCTCTCTGGGCTCTTTCTTTTGAGCTCAAGTTATAGTTAGATGAAAGACTTTCTTCAACTTCTTGCTCAGGCAAAAGTTGCAAAGATTGTGTTTATATCTTCTCCATTGTTCGAAATTCAAAAAAAAAAAACCTCATAGATAGCTGTAGATCTTTCCCAGATATCAGCAAGTACAGTGCATTGGCATCATTCCTGTTGGAGTTTTACATGTGTACTAGAAATTAAATATTTCAACTAAACTCTTATTTTTGCTCCAGGCTCCTTATTACTAAAATATTATTGTGTGATTGAACCAGTCAAGCTATGAGTCTAACCCTGGAGGAAATTACAGTTTCTAGACTTCTTAATACCTTCCAATACTAGCTTTTCCTTAAGTTTCTAGAAAATATCTACCTTGGTCAGAATGGATGCTACCTGGCAATCCATATATTATAAATACTTTTTACACAACACTTTAGTACCCATGGGGGAGTTAGGCAGTGAGTGCCATAGCAAAGATCAGTTCTCTTCAAATGAAGGACTCACTATTCTGACCCCAGAGGCATTAAAAAGTTCAGATTTTTATTCACAGACTTGCAAATTTCACATATGTTACAGAATGCAAACATTCATCTGGAGAGATAGTAAGTTACCTGAGAACAGGCTAAATAACAAAGGTAGAAACAAGAATCCTAGAGGGAAAGAAGAAAGGAAAACAGCCATTAGAAATAACTGGGTTTAGATCCCAATGAGCTGTGCCAATATTATTAGTTATGGCCCAAAAATAAGTAACTTCATTGAAAGAGAGAAAGTGAGTGAGAGAAAGAGAGGGACAGAGAGAGACAGGGAATCAGAGACAGAGACAGAGACAGAGAGACAAAGAAAGAAAGAGAGAGACAGACAGAGATGAGACAGAGAAATACAGAGACAGAGAGACAAAGGAGAGAAGCTAAGATTAACCTAAGACCAAGAAAGAATTCAGTTTCAAGTCCAGAAAGAAAATAGGTCCAGGAAAGAAGGGAGAAGGGAATGGCAGAGAGAGAGAAGAAAAAGCTTAAATCAACAAAAATCTGGCCACAAGAAGCTGGGGCCATATTGCTCCAGTGGCATAGGTTGGAGCACATGGTTCTATCTTAGAGAAAAAACTTCCAGCCCTGCCAGAAAACCAGAGAAGGAAAAAACCCTCAACAATGGAGGATCTTGGTTAAATGTATTTCCATGGTGGGTGAGACAATAGTTGTGCTTGGGGAGTGGTTTAGCACCTGGCTTCAGATATTCTTCAATACATATGCCAAAGGGGCAGCCCCCAAGGAGTGGTTAAGATAGAGCTCATTGCACATAGGTGATATTTCCACATACTAATCTTTCCTGTCCCAAAAGGTATGACCTTCAAAACCTGCATGGCAAAAGATTGTATCATTTCCCTGTGGTCTGCTTCAAGGTAGTAAGAAATTGCTCTACTTATAACCATTTCTTCTCTCCTTTCCCTTTCCTTTTAAGCCTCCATTAATATAATCATTTGATTTCATTGTTTTTAATAATTCCTCTTGAAATTTTCCTAATATTGAACCATCTTGACATTTCTATTTAAAAATGAATTCTTAATTAGATAAATAGTTAAGTAGATAGCTAAGAGATTCTGACTTCAACAATTGCATAATCTTTTTAATGCAGAGTTGATAATTTTTTAAATATATTACTGTATCTTCTTTGGTAATATTTTTCAATAGTTTTGTGTAAATATTCATTAAAAATTAGACTGTAGTTTCCTTTATTTTACATCCCTCAATCATATATATTTTTCACAAAAGGAATCTGGTATGATTTCTCTACAATTTATATAATTTCATAATTAATTTTTTTAGACTTCACTTGTAAATCCACTTTGGTCTAATTTTTTTCCTCCAGTTAACTAGCTATGACTTATTTAATTTTTATTCTGAGATCCGATTAATCATTTTCTCTATTTCTTGTCCCATTTATCTTGGTATTTTACATTTTACAGCTAGTCATTAAAGTTATAAGATTTTTTTGCTTGTTTTTCAGGAAAATATTTTCTAATAACAGTCTTTATTTCCTTGTCATCTGGTGGGATTTCTCAATTTTTATATAGATTTTTCTTTCCCCCCCACTTCTTTATCAAATCAATGAATAATTTGACTACTTAAACAGTCTTTTCTAAAAATCAATTTTTTACTTTTATCTTATTTTTGTTAAATTTATATTTTCATGTTTTGAAGCTTTTGGATTTGCTTCTTTCCTAGGTTTTCTTAGCTGTACACTCAGTTCATTGTTCTTTTGCTTTTCTTTCTTTTGTTGATAAACATGTTTAGAGATAGACCTTTTTAATATGAACTTCTTTGCCTCCTGCAAAATTTGGCATATTGTCTCATTTTTATGATTTTATTTAGCTAAATAATCTAACTTTGTTTGAATCAAACATTCTTTAAGATTGAATTCTTTTTTAAAAACCTTTGATGATTACAATTATTGTTGCATTGTGTTCATTAAAAGATATTTTAATATTTCTGCTTTTCTTCTCTTGATTCTTTATTTCTTAGTTTACAAAAGTGCTATGTATAACTGAGAAATATATTAAATTTCATTCAACAACTATCTGAGATCCAATTTATTTAACTTCTTAAAACTATTTGTGATTTCTTTTCTATTTATCTTTTGTTTGGATTTATTTAAGTATAAAAGAGATACATTATAATCTGAAAATTTTAGGTCAAATATTTTTCCCTATAATTCAATTAGATTTCCCTTTAAGTATTTAAATGTTATTTAATTTGTTGCATACATATATGTAAATATATGTATTCCTAGTTATCCATATATATTTAATAATGATTTTATTTATAATACATGAAAGCATAATATAATTTCCTTAGGTTAACTTTGTATTATTTTTTTTTACATTACCCTGGCTAAGATTATGATTTAACAGCTTTACTTTTTTCATTCACTTGAGTCATAATAGAAACTACAGTTCCTCATCTTAACTCTATATGAAAATTTATGTGTTACATATGGTTCTTATAAACAGTATATTAATATATATTTTTCCTAGTCCAATCTACTCTTCTCCTATCTTATGGGATACCTATTCCCATTCATACTTTTGACTATGTCTTGCCTTTTTTCTTGCAGCATATTCTATGGAATAGTTTTCATTCTTAACTCCTTGCTCCTCTTCTTTTATAGAGATTAAAAAATAGTGGTAAAATCTGTATTTGGAATAGTTTTCTAAAATTTAGCAAGAAATACCACTAAAATTTAATTACACTTGAAATTTTAAATTTGAAGAGTGAGAAACTAATACAGGGCAGTTTTTAGTGACACTGAGTATCTCACATTAAGAAGCAAAACAATTCCAAAATCCCAGACAAGCCTCTCTCCCTCCCCATCTACCAAGACTTTGTTAGCAAGGTCAGAGGCCCTCTAGCTAAGAGCAATGACAGCTAGCCCAGCCTGCAGGGACCTCACTAAAAACTAATGCATAAATGAAGTACTCCATTCTGCCTTTCCCTCCTTTTCCTCAAATTAAAGCAGTTTCTTTCTTCTGCACACATTTCTTTGATTGTCCTTTTGTTTCATACAAAATTCATGCAAATAAGTCTTCAGATTTCAATAAGATTCATTTGCACTCTGGCAAGTTATAAAAATAAGATATCAAGATAAGATATATAATAAGATAAATCTGTCTCTGTCATTTCTCTGTCTCTTGTTTCTCTGTCTGTGTCTGTCTGTCTTCCTCTCTCCCCAAGATTTCTGATGAAAATGTCTCCTGTCTTTTAAAGTGTGTAGGTCTCCTCCCACTACTTCCCTCATAGTCAATAAGCAAAATTGCTTCATTTGAAGGCCATAAAGTTTTATAATAACATACAGGTCTCCACACAAGGCAGTCAGTTCAAGTACAATTTTAAATAGCATAAATACTGATACAAAGCAGTCAGAGAATAATTACCTTGACTAGGCAACAAAATTGTCTCCCCCATACACACACACCTTCCCCTTGTGGTTGAAAAAGAAAAAACAGGAAATAAAGGATTTACCAAAAAAAATGGAAAAATAGATTCCTCTTTGGAAGAAAAGACAAGAAAGAAAGGTATTTTTTCCTAATACAGTCACTTCATTCCTCCTAATCTGTCTTATCACCACTTTTGCTCCATTCAATGTATTTCATCTGATCTTCACTGTTCTCTTTTCCTTCTTCTAGTCCACCTCTTGGACTCCACAACCTTAAGTCCAAAAATAAAGCCATCATGTCGAGACTGGATATTTTCTATTCAGATAGTCCCTAATTCAATTTTGTCTCCTTTTCTCTGTCAAAGTAGAAAAGTTTCACTGAAATCCTCACTGCTCCATCTCAGAAACCTGTATTCAAAGGGAATGGCAAGAATAAAGGAATCTATGAAACTCCTGAGTAGTTAGTTTTAACTAATAGACAAGTACTTAGATCATCAAATTTCTATGAGTTTCTATAGTAAAAAGTCTCTATAAAGGAGGGGCAAACTCCATCCAGCTTCCAATTATTACCTATTACAATTAGCATCAGATCTCTGCTAGTACCACAGGCTCTGGAGCTCTAGAAATAATGGAGGAAGAAGAGGGTCAGAACATTGGGATCAGATGAAACAACATAAAGGCAGGGCAGGGAGCCATTAGTATTGAAAAGATAGCACAATACCTCAGTGGTATTCCTAGAACCCTAAGGAGAAAATATAGATTTGATCTGAGAACATTTGCAATAGAGACCTCCCAAAATAAACAATTTGCATGTTAAAAAATCTTTCACAAATTATCTAATTTCTCATTATTTCCTTGGATCTACTCTGCTATATATACATGTCTTAAGTCCATCTGTCTTTTTTTAGGAACTGATCAAAGTAATGCATTAAAAGTAGCTAGGAGGTGCAATGGATGAGTACTAGGGCTGGAGTTACAAAGATCTAACTTTCTGTCTGACTTTATACACTTAATAGTTGTGTGACTCTTGACAAGTCACTTGACTCTCCCTCTCTTAGTTTGCTCAACTGCAAAATGGACAACTTAGCTCATATAGTTGTCTCAGAACCAAATGGCATATTAGTATTTAGCACATATCAATCAATTCCCACTTACTCATCAGACAGAAATATTCTCCCCAGCTATAATTCTTCTCTATAGGCTATTTCCTCCTATTAGAATGCAATATCCCTAAGGGCAGTACTTGTATTTGCATTTGCACCCCTAGCATAATAGCATGATTCTCATAATAATCCACACATGTAGTTCAATTGTTTCAGTTCTGACTCTTCATGATTCCTGTTTGGTTTTTGGAAATAATTGGCATATGTAGTTCAGTTATTTCAGTCTTGACTCTTCATTACCCCTGTTTGGGTTTTTTTTGGCAAAGTTACTAGAGTGGTATGCCATTTCTCTTTGAAGTTCATTTTACAGATGAAGAAACTAAGGCAAAAAGGGTTAAATGATTTAATCAAAGAAACACATCTAGAAGTATCTGCAGCCTAATTTGAATTCAGGAAGATGAGTCTCCATGATAAGCAATTAAGAAGTATTTTTAAAAATTCATTTGACCTTTCTGAACCAAAATTGTCCCATTATTTAAAATAGGTGAGTTAATGTAAATTATCTCTCAAATCATTTTCAATTTTAAATACTTTGTTCCATTCAAAGCATAGAAAATTCGTAGTGCCCACTTCCCTCCTAACACACTGGGGTTTGGATGAGTATCTGGGCAATATGCATTTGTAAGGACTTGGTAAAATATTGGAGTACAGTGGTGGAAGGAGAAAAGAAGCAGGAAACAAAATTGTACAGATGATTTTTCAATCATTTGGGCAGATGTTACTACATGAATAGAACAATTCACCCTCATGCCCTGATGCCCCTAACAAGACTGGTTGGCATGCCCTGTCTCCAAGCAAAAAAAAATGTAACTGGCTTATTTGTAGAACATAAGACTTGTGAAGCACTAAAAAGGAGGGAAGAAAGAAATAAAGAGGATGAAGAAGAGTTCCAGGGAGTTGAGACAAGAATTGTAGGGGCAGCTGGGACCACTTGAGCATATTTGACCAGGTGGTACATAAATTCTGACTGACAGGCACCCTGTGAAGCCATAGCTCCTCATCATAAATATGCCAAGGAGCTGGCTCTACTTTTCCCTACTCCTAGTGAGGCACCAAATGCCAGTCTCAATCTGGACTATAGATAATCCCTATGGTCAATGCATGGGGGGAAAAAAGGCGGCAACAATGAGCCCGCATTGAGCTTGAGAAGTTGCCCAAGGAGGGGGTATTCTGGATCAAAGCAAAACAGCCTGGGCAGATTCTCACTGACCATCACTTCCATCTGACTGCTCATTCATAAGAATCTTTCCTCCATAGTCACAAGGAGTTGCCCACCCACATATGGCAGTGCTGTCAAAAAATAGCAATGCCAGCCTACATTATAGACTACCTCATGTTCACCCAAAACAAGTACTGTCAAAAGAGTAGTTTCTTCTGATATCAAAGCAAAAATAGATAGATCTTTGAATCCCCATATTTTTAAAGATATGGAAACTGAACTCAGAAAGACTTTCCCCAAATGAGAGACCAAGGTTAGTAACATCAAAAAGTCAAGTTCCCTCAAACCCATCCTAGTACTCTTTCCAAATAGCATAATGACCCTTATAGAAGCAAGACTTTGTAGGTGACACAAAAAAATGCAGAGCTAGACACTGAGCAGGATTTTCTGGAAGTCATATTGAATAGAGTTATATCATTACTAGCATTTAAACAGTCCTATAAGGTTTATAAAGAGCTCATTTGAATCTATGTCAATTAGCTAGATTCATATTATTAGAAATTTAATAAAAATATAATTCCTGCACTACTTCACCCCACTCCTGAATCTCATTTGATACTCACAACAACACTGAAAGATTGGTGTTATTATTTTCATCCCTATTTTACAAATAAAAGGACTAAGACAAACAAAAGTTAAATATTTGTCCAGGGTCACACAGATAATAATGATAATAGTATTAGTTAATATTCATATAGTTTTATATAACATTTATGTAGTATTACTGAACTGTGCCAAGCACTATGTCAAACACTTTTAGAATTAGTGTCTTAACCAACCCTCACAACAACTCTGGGAGGAAAGTACTAATGATAAGTCCATTTTACAGATAAGAAAACCCAGGAAAATAGTTTAAGTGTCTTGCCCGGCCACATAATTAAAAAGTTTAACTCAGATCTTCCTGATTCTGTGAAGAAAATGTTGATACTTCTACTAAAATTAATCAGAATTTATTAATTTTATTGTGATTTGATGAATATCAGTGATTGCATTGCTGAATTAAACAGAATAGAATTAAGTTTGAAGTAATTGTGTTAGTTGATGCAATTAGGATAAGAGTTATGAATGATTAACCCATCAGACATTGATGATTATATTAATTTTATCTGACTAATTAGCTAGATTCATATTATTAGAAATTTAATAAAAATATAATTCCTGCACTACCTCACCCCACTCCTGCTCTATAAGTGCTGCAATATGGTGGGGCAATACACCCTAAGCACTATGACTTACTACTACTATCCAGTCACTTGTAACCTTTGCTTCACCTGGAGTTTTTGACTTGTGCAAAGTCTGATGACCTGTGAAAGGTCTTTTGACAAAGTAGTTGTGATTAGACATTTCCTTTGGTCAACCATTTAGGATTCTTTCCTCAAAGCAGGTATCTCTAGAAAATTCTTCTCCCCAGACAGCTCTACTCATTTCATAATGTTGTGTAAGCTATCACTCAGAGAAATGATCTTACTGGATTGCTCTTTCATTTACATTTCTGAAATTATAGACATAGCAAATCTGTATTATACCATACTCCCACCCTCTCCCTCCATATCTCCATAAATACACTAATGAAAAGAATCCTGTTTTAACAGAATAAAGAGTATGAAAAAAGATAGTTTTATATCCAGATCTTTTTGTTTAGGATGTCACTTGTAATTACTCCAGGAAAATAACCCTTATACTTAAAAGAAAACACTTTCTGTGAAGACTGTAGGACATTTGAAAATTGGTTTTCTATACCTACATGATTGAAGATTGAACAAACTTCTTAAGTCTATGATGTTACTACTATGTCATTTCTCAACTGATTTCCTTAATACTTCTTTGACATGCTACTTACTTGATAGTGAAAATGATGTTTGTTTTGCTTAGAAAGGTGATATCACAACCACCACCATAATACTTTTTATAAAGTATCAGCTAACTAGGTAGAACATTCTCCCATCTGGCCAATATATGAATTCAGTGTAAAAGAATTTTCTTAGATGTCACCAATTTCAACTACCATATGAGGTATCTTTCCCTTTGGAGTTCTACCAACCCCCCCAAATTCTAGAAGAAAAGAACTTGTCTGTCTGACTTAATGAGGTTCATTTCATTCTTTGATGAGAGACAAAAACTTTTACTGTTACATAACAGCTCATAATCAGAAAAGAAAAAAAAGTTGCTTCCCTTCTATGAGAAAAGCAACATCAACCCTCCTCAGACTGTGCTACTTTTTCCTTAAAAAGATACTATTACCTCAAGACATAATTGATCCAGGGACCTAAGGCATGAAATCCTGAACAGCTTCTAATTCACTTAAATACAACCATCAGCACAAGAGGAAGGACCCCTCCCTCATCCTTAAGACACATTTTTGACCATCACTTCTTTCACCAGTAATTAATTGGGAAACATTTGAAATGAGGAAGTTCCAACCAAAATTACAATGCTGTAATTTTGAATATCATTTCTATGCTATTATTAAGTAAACTTTTAGTTGTTAACTGTTTGATAATCTAGAAATATTTTATTTTATTCCATTTTTAATTTGGAAACAGTTTACTAGCTAAATCCAGGTCTTACCTAGAATAATTGACATTATTTGGAAGAATTAGAATTTGCAAGTGAATGAATTAAAAGAAGATGAGGAAAGAGGAGTCCCAGATGAATTGAGGCCCTGATTGCTTATATCCTCTGCCCATGATGCCAACTGGTATTCTTTTGGTTTTTAATAGGAAAGGACTCAGACTGACCCAGAAGACTCACAAAGCAAACTGTGTGGACATTCAGAAACTAGAGACTGATGTGAATGTGCTCTAGATCTTTAAGAACTATATTTTAAAATGATAAACAGTTAAAATGTCATTTTGGAATTTACATAACTGTGTTTGGGAGAGATGTTGATTTCTAAGCCCACCTACTATGGGAGGGAGGGGTTCCAGACTTCTGTTAATTTGTTAATATTGTTAATATTTGCAAGTTCATATGTTAACCAGTTAATTTGTTAAATTGTTAATATCTACTAGTTTCTCTCCACTGGTGGGCTGGATTAGCTATTTTCCATAAAAACTATTGAAACTGATATTAATATTTGATTGGTCATGGCTAAAACTTGGGCTATGTATTAAGTTTTTTGGTCACCTGTGGACAAAAAAAGATACCTTACTATCATTAGTAAGACCCTTGCAGACCTGATATATCTCCTACAGACATTTAAGTCACCACAGTATACCTTGCTGAACATTTCTGTCTGGAATTGAGTAGGGTGCAGAGGGAAGACCATGATATCTAACTGAGCTAAGTGCTATATCCTTTCTGTTCTACACAGTTAACCAAACTTCCTTATGCTAACCATTAAATAGTCTATAAATATGCATTTCATTCCAATTAGAAAATCTGAAGCAATAGACTAGCTTGAATCAGATCTAGCCCACTATATCTGGGAATTGTAATAAATAGACTTCTTGAGACTTTTTAATACATCATTCAGAAGAACAGTAAGATTTGTGAGAAAATGAGACTATTTTATACAGAACACATGGTGGGAAAAAAATTCTTGAAAAAATAGTGCTCAAGTTTCCTGAGGATCCTAGAAACTTTTCCAAAGTTGGGGATATGCATGCATGTGCAAAATATGTTCTAACTGTTGTGCTGGGGGAGGTTGAAGGTCAAGACTTCATGATTTTAAGGAAGAGTTTTCCAGTCATGATAGCTACCTGAAATGGAAGCAGGCAGCCCATAAATCTGATAGTTCAGGTTCAGGATCAAAATGAAATGAGACCCTCACAGATTAGCTAACCATCAACAAAAGAAAGTTCACATAGCAACAGCATGAAAAGATATTCATCAAGAACACAGCATTTTTTCATTTGGGTGCAGTTTCTCTGATTCCATGTTGGTCATGTCTGAGGGAAGAGCCCTTACATAATGCCTTTTATACTTTTATACTATATAACCAAGAAGTTACACCATTATTTCAAGTCCTAGCTGCTGAACCAACTAAATTAAATCTCAGATACTGTATTTTAAGGGAAAAACTAGCCTAGTCTACATGAGATGCTGCTCCTTTGATACACCTCTAAGCATAAGAATAAATGGAACTTTGCCTGCAGACATATCCTAAAAACACCAGATGTTGAAATAATTAATTTCATACATGTGAAACACTCTATTTAGAGGAAGTATCTGAAGCCAATCCTTTTAAAATTTTAATTTAATTTAATTTTTCCTCCAGTTACATGCAAAAACAAATTTCAACATTCACTTTCAAAACCTTGAATTCCAAATTATCTCCCTTCTTCCCATCCTATTCCCTCACAATGAGAAATCAAGTTACTTGGTGTAGTTTAAAAATGTGTAGTCATGAAAAACATTACAATTGTAATGTTGCAGAGGTAAATATAACCCCCCCCCGCAAAAAAAGAAAAAACCCTCAAGAAAAACAAAGTGAAAAAAAAGCATGTTTCATGAATTCAGACACCATTAGCTTTGTCTTTTGGGTCATCATTGACACTTCAGTGTCTTAGGAAGAAAACAATAGAATTATTCATCTTTAGAAAAAAATAATCAAAATTCTGTCCAATGTGTTTGAGATGAGACTAATATAATCAATTATTCATTTTTGCATCTTGATTTAGAAAAACTATTCCATATTCTCTCACATGTTATGTTGCTTCCTTATGTGAAAGTTTTCTTTACCTAGAGATGTTCAAGGGCATTCCCATTAGTTGCCTAAATTAGACATCTGGTCTAGATTATTTGAGTTTAGCTAGTTCAGCTCACTCATTTTAGATATAATGAAACCGAGGCCTAAATTCTCTGATTTTATAACTCTCCCATCTCCCAACTGGTCTTTTCAGTACTTCTTTGCCATCTTATCTATCTGATAGTGGTAGTGATGTATTCTCTGCTTAAAGGATTGATACCACCACCACTGGTTCCCCACATATTTTCACTCTCTCCCAGAAAAATACTTGGAGTATATTCAGTACATGCAACCATATCCTAAGCTTTAGAAAGGTCTCAAGGATTCTGAGATGACATAAGCACTTTTTCTTGAAGAGTTCTTTTCAACCCTGTGCCCTGTAACAAATAATCTCAAAAAAGACCACTCTCTCCAAAGTCTTACATACAGACAATAAGCATCAAAGGTACAATGTGAACTTAATTTCTTTAACTGCAGTGTTTTTGTATTTTCTTCCATACCATATTTAAAAATATTTGCCTTATACTTAAAGACCCTGAAGCTGGTCCTAGTAAGAACTTCCTACAAATATTAGTAGAACCTTTTCTTAGTCAACTTTCCCAGTCATGACATGGAATATCCTAATTCAAAGGCTATAATTGTCAACTGGAATCATTAACTGTTCTAGTCTATAAACATAGCTTTCTTAAGAGATGCTTTTATTAATACAAGGTCAACACATTTATACCTTTTAATACTTTTTAAAAACAGTATGCAATACTTTCAAAATATATACTTATCTCAAACATTACAATCATCAGCACAAGGAATACTTCTTCCTCAAAATAGGTACTCATATTTCATGCTCACTTTTTGTCTTCTTGAAAGAGATAGTGGAAAGACCAATTGTTTTAGAGACAGAGGACATGGGTCTGTATCTTGACTTCATTCCTCACTACCTATAAAAGCATGAGTAAGTCATCTTACCTAGTAAGATTTTTGAGGATTAATGGAAAAGGTGAAAACAAAAGAATAGAATATCACTCCTCATGAGAAACTCTTCCTCCACTAATGTAAACTAGGGCTATTTACTTTTTTCCAAAATTTTCCCTTAGCTCTCTAACCCTTCAGAAAAGCCTAACTTTTGATCTACAACTAGACTTCAATGACTCTGGCAGAAAGAATGAGGTAGATGACTTGTGAAACTTTACTTGACTTAAATCTCATTCAACCACAAATCAATACATCATTCATTGTAATTTCATTGGTCCTCTTCACAAATGAAAGAAAAGCAACACAATCTGCCCAGGTGTGACTCTCCTTTTTTCCGTACTTCTCTCCTTCCTGTCACCAATAACAAGCAAGTTTATAGAAGGAAAAAGTTCAAGGAAAATGAACCCAAAATTGTGATTGGTTGTTGAGAAAAGTATCATATTTTTTACTAAGCCTCAGATTACTCCATGGTATTGGAATAAATGATTCTGAGTCACATGGTTAATACCCTTGCTACTGAGAACTTTATAAAAATTATTAAAAAACACAAACCATAAAATTCATTATTTTTACAGCTCAGAGTCCCATATAAAGGACAAAAACCCTAGTGGTTTACACTAAGGTTCAAACTTTTGTCCTCCTTAATATCCATACATAAGACACTCAGTGGCTACCTCCACTGAAACCTCACTCTTTGCAATGAAAAGCAAACACAAATCAAATAACCATTACTGATAATGATCATATCACTAGAAAGACATCTTTTCAGGCACAAAAAAAATTAGAAATAAAAATAACTCAAGAAAATAGAGGAACCATAAAATTAAATTACTGTTGTCTGTTGAATAGAAGTTAAAATTCTTCATTGCCTTTTCACAGATCAATTCTTTCTCAAAGGTCTGAATAGGTAGAAACAATCAATAGGGAAACTATATAGAACACAGATTTAAAATGATATGGAAGTAAAATAAGGAAATTTATTTACCTATGCAATCAACCTTAATACTTATTTTACTTCCTTAAAAAATGTTTAATATGCATTACGCCTTTTTATAGCAATTTTTAAATACTATTTAGCATTGAGTTTGCAAGATTTTAATTCATATTCTTTAATTCTTCATCATGATATCTTGAACCTTAAGCCCATTTTTAATAAAAACTCATCTTTTCAAAGCTATTTCATTATACCCATAATCTTTCAATGGGATGTTAAAAAAAACAGGTCCCAGTTATGAACATTTATTTATTGATATCTGTTTGATACCTTCTTACCTTGAATAATAAGTGACATGGTAAAAGGTTACATTTCAGATTCTCTTCTCCATTGGAAAATTTCTACAATTATGGAATAATTATGTTTCTCCACACATCAATATATTTATCAGAATTCATCATTTCATTAATAGGATTAACATCCAGGACCAATGGAAAGAAACAAATCCTCAGAACATTTTTTTGTGTGTTCATCTTACATTCAGATGAAGATGAACAAGACCTTATATTTACATGGACTCATTCTGATGAAAATTTCTAGAAAATTCTTAATTTGAAAAGGTGAGCTTCAGCAATAGAAATTACCTTTCAATAATCTTCAGTGTTATAACCTTTATCTTGAGAATGTTGAGCATTTTTTCTTTATATACTTAGGAAGTAACTGTAGTGTTTTTCCTTTCTTTTTGTTTTTTAATTAGTCTTCTCACTATTCATCTAAGTTCAAGAAGTTTATATTATTCTGTAGGGGAATTAATAACAATATCCTTTACTACCATGTTCCTCTAATGGTCCTTATCTTTTATTTTATTTTGTTTACTTTTCTGAAGTTTAATTACACTATTTTAAAGCAATAGTGTGCTAGTTCTTCCCGATTCATTATGAACTCTGATTAAAAGTTTTACTTCCCTACACCAATCTCTCTAACAGTTGTTGATATGCTCTTTACAAGTTAGAACCCCTTGGAGTAATATCTAGGGGCAGCTAGATGACTCAGAGGATAGAGCATTGGCCTGGGGTCAGGAAGACTTAAGTGCAAATTCTGACTCAGATATAAACTAACTCTGTGACCCTTGGCAAATCATGTAACAAAACATGTAACATTAATCAAAGAGAGAAGGAAATGGCAAACAATTCTAGTATCTTTGCCAAGAAAACTCCATGAACGATGTGGTCCATGGAATCACAGAAGAATCTCACATTACCAAATAACAATGAAGTAATTAATACCCATCCTTGAAAACCAGAATTAAAAATACATTAAAAGAGAGCAACGAAATGTATGTATACAGGGTTGTGCTAGTAAATTCTTAACAAAGGCAAGGAGGGGGAATATATATGTGCATATACATATATGCATATACACATATGTATATACATGTACGTGTGTATATGCATATATATATAGATATACTTTTAAGTTTAACTTGCAATACTAAAAATTCCTCCCTCATTTTCTTAAGTTCAGACAGTGAGAAAAAAATCCAATAAATCAAGTCAGATTTGTAGCCTTCACTGATTTCTAAGGTGTAAATGGTCACACTGAAAATTTAATAGGCTCTCATGAGCCTCTTGTTAAAAGGAAAAATCCTTGTTCAGGCTTTGCTGTGATTAATGAGGCAAAGTCAGAAAAAGAAAGTTAAAAGGATATTCTACAGCACCACAAAGCATCTAGCAGTTGGAGAACTGTCCAGTCTGAATTCAAACAGGGTGCTTCTTTTATAGAGGGAGTAAACAATTTCCATATAAGGGCAAACCAATCAATTGGTGCAAGTTTCAATGGGGAGACGGGGTTAGTCCCACCTCAACTCAGTCCCAATTACAGCATCAGTGGGAAATGGGATTAACACTAGGAGACACCCTTAGGCTGGTTGCACAGAGCTTAAAACATGGGGTCACTTCAGAATGATTCTGCATTAGTGACTGATTTTTATGTATTGTGTTACTTTCAACATAATTTGTAACAAAACACAGCACTCATCCAAAGAAAAATAGCTAAAAGCAGAGAAAACAACTCAAACTAGTTTGATATGCTAAAGGTCAGATGTTCTGTGTTGTCCTAGTATCTATAGAAACACAGAGGCAAGACCATTGCTACCACAAAATGAAATCATGTCAAAATTATAGCTTGTCCTGAGCAATTTACATATCACTATAATCTCTGATTTTACATCCCAAAATGCTTCCTAGAATTTTCTCTCCCTCTCCAATCAGCAGACAATTCTCCAGCTTCATGATCTTATTACTACCCTTACTAACCCTTTCTCCTAGAGATTCTGAAACCAAGCTCTTCATTTTGTATCCATTAACCCCATCCACCTTGAAATAGTTTCAGTCTCTATTAAGAAGGAGACCTGCAACACTGTCTGTTCAAATCTATATATCCCAGTGTTCATTTAAGTTAGGGCTCAGAAGCTCTTAACCTCTTTCCAGACAGGAGGAAAAGCAGCCTATCCTTTTAAGACACAACTCCTCTTTTGTTCATGGAATGACCTGAATTGTGGTCCAACTATGGTCTCTATCTTTGGAATATATTTTCCCTTAGCAAGAGAGGAAATGAGTTGTTTCTACTAGGCAGAGAGTTAACAAGGGTTGCAATAACATGGAGTCTTTATGAAACAAGACCATGCTTGTGAGGCAGGCTCCATTTACAATCCAAGCAAAAGACTAAATCTGTCCCTGTTTGTCTAATTCATCTGCAGCAGCTGTCTCCTAGAGAGTCTTGATATCCAATGCCTGAATAGGAGGTCTGTTGAGAGACTGCTTGGGACTAGTAGAACCACAGCACTCATATTTCACACATTGATCAAAGACAGAACAAGGGTGGTGGGGGGAGGGGACTGTCGACCTGTGGCATTTCAGCATTCACCACTGTCAAATAAGTATGGCTGGACAGGAGTCAGGGGATTCCCCTTCTAAGAACAGCAACTGTTCAATGGCTCCTGGAGACCCAGCCACCCTTTCCCCACCTTAGATATACAATAATATATGGTATTCCACCACCTCCACAAGACTTAACATGGAAGGAGTGCAAAGGGTCTGACAATGAACTAGTTGTACGGCTGCTCAAAGTGGTGGGCTACACAGATGGAGCTAGTTAGGGGCCATGTGGCCTAAACTTGGTGCCTAAATGACTGAGCAGTTTCCAAACATCACCTGAAGCAGGGGGTGAAGGGATGACTTATTCACTGATTTCAATACTCTTGCTAAGTCCAAGTAATGCTGACCATTTAAGGCTTTTGGGACTTATAATGAAAAGGAATATATTTTCCTCTCATCTGTGCTTAAGGATGCTTGATTCTGTGCTCAAGTCTATATGACTGAGAAGAAAAATGAAAAGCACAGATGAAAAGCCACCAAGGACAATGATTATCTCCATGATTGTCAGACACTAAATAAGATGTCCCTACTTCCCTGATACAATGTTCACCACTCATTATTAGCTATTTTTGCCTCCTTCTGAAAACATGAGATCCAATTTGAAAATATCTTGAAAAGGAAAGTTTTCTTTGAGTAGGCATGAATCTTTTCATCTAGATTCAAAAGCCAAGTTT